>NW_016690361.1:92898-183628 GCF_001604755.1 Lepidothrix coronata
TGCTAAAGAAGACAGTGAATAGGGTAGGAGCGAGAACGCAGCCTTGTTTCACACCATTCTTAATTAAAAAGGGCTCAGAAAGTGTGTTGCCATATCTGACTTAAGGATATCTGCAGTGTAAATCAAACTGATCCTTAGTAAATTCAGCCTCTGACCAATGTTTTAGCATATCTTTGGTACCTGTCACCTAGACTGCATGGTGGCTTCCCAGTGAATGGACTGACTCCAACCCAAACGTGTGCTACTACCGGTAAACAGAGCCAGAAATGCTTCTTGATGGAAATGAGTAACTACAGATTAAATTCTAGTTTTCAACCCTGAGCAAATAACTTTGCAAATATGAACTGTGCAGAAATAATCATCCTGAATACAATGAAAATAGTAGTGTTTTGCCACCTCATTAAGATTTTCCAGGCAGTAAGAGATAACTCAGTTCATTTCAATAGGATTAGGTACTGTTACCACTAGGAGATACATCAAACATCCCAAATTCAGTCCCAGTGAACTAGGAAATAGAAAGCAGATCCAGTTGTGATAGAACTGTTCCTTATACAGCAAACACTTAAGAAGGAAAGTATATATTATATGATACCTACTATTAAAGCTCTTATGGACCAGGAACAGTACAGGGGCAATTTAGTTTCAAAACTTTGCATCCAAGAAACTCCCTGAAGTTCAATACTTGGTCCTTGAAACATCAATACAATAAACATCGCTTCTGAAAGACACCTGAGGTGGCTGCCTCAAAGCTCAACTCTTCAGGCATTTCAAAGCAGCACCTGAAGACACCCCATAGGGGTTCGAAGAGAAGCCCTATTAGATTTAACAAGAGCTGTGGTCTGCAGTGCTCCAGGGAAAAGTGGAGGCTGAGCCGTGGACGAGCGCGCAGGGCAACGAGGACTTGAACACCAGCGGCCCGAGACGGCCCTGCCCGAGGAGCAGGGACAAGCGGCAGCCGAGACAGCGGCACTCCCGGCACCCGAGGGCAGCGCCCGGGCCCGCGGCTCCGGCCTCACACCGCCCGGGGACCCGCGCAGGCGCCGGCCAGGTGGGGAGGGGGCCCGCCGTGCTCAGGCCCAGCCCGCCGGAGCGGCGGCGGCGCCTGGTGCTCCCTCACCTTTTCCTGAGGCGGGCACCAGCTTCCACATCCTGGAGCTCTCCGGCGAGCCGGGACGAGGCCGGAACGGGGAAGGAGAGCCCCACGCGCCGCCGCGACCCCGCGCGCGGGGCCGGGCCGAGGGCGGGCCGGGGGAGAGGGCGCCGCCTACCGGGGCCGTGGAACTGCTGCAGCCACCGTCCCGCGCGCGTGCGCGGCCGTGGGCCCGGCGCGGCCCCGTCAGGGCCGTGTCCTTGTCACGGCGGCACCTCCCGGTACCCCCGGGGAGCTGCCGGTCCCTTCCGCTCCGCGTCAGCGTGGGCCGGGACTGACATCTTCAGCCGAGGCCCCGCGGGTGGGTTGTGTCCCTCTGTCCTGCCCTTCTCAGTGCGCTCATATCCCTAATAAAGTGCATTGCATGCGGAACAGGAAACGTTCTAGACATCTCTTAACTGAAAGAAAATTTTGGAAAAAAAAAATAGAATTTTAAATAAAATACACCTGGGAGCTCGAAGGCCATTCGGCAGATTACCAAAGACTTGACTTACACTGACTTTTCTGGAAACAGCAGAGGAAGCCACGCGTGCATGACTGCAGTCACACACATTTGAGGAATGGCTCAAAATACCAATTTCTCCTTGTGCTAGGCAGCTCACAGGGAGAAGGGTATCAAACTCCTCGTGTCCATGATCACATCAGCCGCAGTTGGAGAGCAAATTCCTTCCTACCGGGCAGTCGGCTTACTTCTCAAATAATGAATAATGGTAATTGTTTGCCCCTTAACTTTGCAAAATAGCGAAATCTTTTGAAGTTACAACCACAGTTAAGAAGTTTTAGTATAAAAAAAACACTCTGGGGAGTTGAAATGGGGAGGGGAAACTCAGGATAACATTTTTCTAATAGAAAATATTAATCTAAAACATACAGAAATGTTAATGTGAGCTGTCAGAAATGTTTCTGTAGTATCATAATCTGTTTAATCTCCATGTGACTTTAAGTATCCTTGGTTCTTAAATGTTCATTTAGATACCTTTTTAGATTTTCCTAAGCTTCTAAGATAAATGATCAGTCTCTCTTAATCTCTTTCCTTCTGAGTTTTCTCCATCTTATTTGCTTGTTCTTTTTAGTCTCTCATAATTTTGCCATTTCAGTTTTGAGCTAAAGTGACCAGAAATATACAATATAACCTAATGAGACTATTTCTCAGCTTTATATAACTGTACTTAAGTATTTTCTGTATTGTTGTCATTATTTTATGTCTTATTTAACCTATTGGCTTGACTTCTGTGACCAACTCATATGACAAATCATAATCATAAGAAACTGTATGAATCATATAAACCCCTTTAAATTTTCCTGCATTTATCCAATTTTATTTTACTTTATTTTTGTGGTATCATGGTTTCCCATTCATTTATCTTCTAGACTTCGTGAGTTCTTGCGGTCTGACTGACCTAGCTGTCTGTCCTCTAATATTTGTTGGTTTTCTATTTGTTCCTTTTTTTCAATTCACAGAAAAATGATTCAGCAGTTCAAAAGTTAGAGACTATCAGAGCAGAAAGGGGCGTTTCAGATACTCATATGGACCACAGGCTTAACTTGCATCTAACTTTTGAAATAGTACCACAGCTGACACCTGTGAAACCGTATCTAAACAGAATATCAAGGCAATCTTTCATTAACATTTGCTCTTAACAGAAATTTAGATCAGCATTATGTCCATATTTTATTCCTGACCTAGGATTTTTTTTTCCTTAGTAGTCTTTTGTGTCAAAAGTCTCTTTTATTTTTAAACTTTATCATCAGGTGCTATTGCATTTCTTTCAACAAGGTAGTCTGAGTGGCAGAAACAGCACTGGCATGCAAGTTTACAATGGTGACTGAGGTTTCTGCTGAACTCTGTTATGCCACTTGGCTTAATCCGTGAAAATCTAAATTATGCCTGCCAGCTCTTACATATTCGTCACCTCTTAGGTATTTCTGTAAGAGGTGATTAAGACATCATTACCTTTGCAGAAGTCTAGTCACAGACAGACACTTTCAGATCATGCTTTTCTGGGTATTACATTTTTTGATTACTTTTTCCCCTACAGATGTTAGATTTAGTCTTATAATTTCTCATGTTACCCTGGAAGATTAAAAAACGAAAAAAAAAAACCACCAAAAATCCTAACAGATACTTTCTGCTTTAAACCTCCTGGCATGCTTTAAAACAGAGATTGGATGCTTCAGTATTTCAGTTAAGCTGTTCTTAAACTCTTTCTAAACTTATAAATCACCCAAAATGAAGTAGAATTTTAGAAAGTGGGGTAGTAGCCTATTAAGCCAATTTATTTTCCTTGTAAAATGCTGGTAGTTCTTCCTTCAATTATATTTTTAGATTTTTTGGTTGGTTAGGTGATTTTTTTTTTTATTTTTAGTTCAGTGATTACATATCTCTTGAGACTCAGTATGTTTTGAATTAATTAATTTTAATCAAATGTTACCATGTAAATCTTAGAATGTCAGAGTCTCGGACACCTATCAGATATGCAGTTTTAATGGTACTGTGGAAACTACTGCCTAGCGGTGTGGCACTATTGCTTCAGTGGCTGCCAGATGGTGTGCAGCACCTAGATGTTAGGTACTCTAGAACTTACTGCACCAACAGAGCATCAACATTATTTTTTTTTTGTTTTTTCTAAATGTTGAACATTTAGAAAAATAGCTGTTTGGCCATTTGGCAATGATGACTAAGCTGTAAGATTTGAAGTCTGATGGCTCTGAACTCCCATAGCAGCGTGTGTTCAGTTTGCCCTGAATTCAAAAATTGATAGTATAGACCTAGTGATAGTTTTTTTGTCTTTCATGGCAAGTTTTCTAACTGCACAGATTCATCAAGTGTCGTCTCTTCCCCTCAAAACCAGCAGCTTTATTAAATCTCTATGTTCTTACAGGTACCATTCATTTTCCTCACACCCTTACCCTCTCATTCCTTATGGGCAGATATGACTCTGCAGGTTTCTCTGCCTTATTACCCAGGCTGTGCAAATGGGTAGGTATCAGTCAGTCATTACCTTTCTGGTTGGCCAGTCTATGTGCTCAACATAGATAAACTGAATGTCTTGTTACCTCAACATAATCCCCTGTCACTGAATGGCTTAATGTTCGCAGACTGCTCAGGCCTTTTCTGAACTCCCTTGACAGTGCTGAATTTGAAATGAGGAATCTTGATCTTTCTGATAAACTTTGCCTCATGGCAGTCAGCCAGTGTTGGTGTGTGCGGTGGAGCCAGCACAGAGCCTCTGTGCTGCTGCCCAGGAGTGATCTGTGAATGCACAGTCTCACCCCAAATCAGGCCGCATGTTACCCACTCCATTTGAAATCCCATTTATCAGACAGCTGTGCCACCCCTTTTCTCGCATTCCTTAAATAAACAACTCTCCTCCCCCAAAAACACACACCAAAAACTGGCCACCATGCTAAGGGTAGAGGGCACAGAAAATCCTGGGTTTAGATCACAAGGAAAAAAACAAAACAAAACAAAACAAAGAAAACAAAACAAAACAACAACAACAACAAAATCCTAACAAAAACAAACAAACAAACAAACAAACAAAAATCCAACAACAACAAAAGGAAGAAGATAGTTATTTAGTGTCCTTTAAGTAGCACTGAGTAAATCACAGTAATAAAACCCCAACTCAGTGAAGCAGTTAGCCTGAACCCTGACCCTCACAGCTGGAACTGGAGGTGCCAAGGTGGTGGCAGTGGCCATGAAGGTGCCCCTGTGTTTTCCAAAATAGGTTCTTTCTCCCAGTGTGCAAGAGGCCAAATCCTCGCAGAGTCGAGGTATTTGATTGATTTACAGTTCTGTGAAGAAAGGGGTGCTGGGTGATAAGTCCACAAAGCCAGCACAACGACTTCCAAAACTTTTCACTGAATGTATATTTTAGCAAATAAAGACACTAACATGCATTGTCCTCTTTTTAAAGAGTATTCTATCTTCTACTGGTTAATGATTCTGTCACTTCTCAAGCTAATTAGTCCGCAGGCTCAGTCTTTCTCTTTTGGGTCCGTGGGCGTCTTCCCCTGCCAGAATTAACTTTTACCCAGTCGGAGTTGATTTCACCACAGTTGCTGAGTTGTCTTTATTAGCTTCTTTCCTGTCTTCGGGTTCTGCTAAATGTCCTTGTGGTCTGTAAATTCTGCATTCTTCGTGTCCACTATCAGTGGTACATCCTTTTTCCCGAGCTTTGTTAACCTCCCGTCTGAGATAGCTGAAACATAGATAGCCTTAAACCCTTAACAAGTAATTTGCCATTCTAACACCTGGACGTCGCTTACAGCTTGCTTATTAGCTGCTGTTTCACGGACTAAATCTCCTTTCTTGTGGATTACGCTTGAAAGCGGACAAAGATCAAACACCAAAGAACATCCTTTCTTAAGAACATTTTTACACATTCCACATTTCGCAACACCTGGGGCGGCGGCGGCCTCGCCGGCTCCGTGCCCTCAGCGGCTCAGACGGGCGTGGCCGCGGTGCCCGCCCGGTGCCGCCCGCGGCGCCACCCCCGCGGGGCAAGATGGCGGCTGTGGCGGCGGCGGGGCTGTGGCGGCGCGCGGTGCGCGGCTCCTGTTTCTGTGGCAGCGGGAGGGTAAGGCGGTCCCTGCGCTGCTGGGGCTCAGCGGGGACGGCGGCGCCTCGGGGGTGCTTCGCCACCTCCTGCCCCCCTGCCCCGGTTTGCCGGGGCGCCCTTGTCCCCTCTCAGGGCACGGCGGGACCCTGCGGACGGTTTCTTGCTGTCGTCGGAGCTGTGTCGAGGGGCGGCTCAGGCCGGAGGAGGTCTCCGGCCGCTGGTCTTGGGGAAACAGCCAGGAACCCCCCCGAGAGTGGGAACACTCCTCGGTTCTCCTCAGCTCCCGGCTCTGTCTCGGAGCCCCCGCAGAGGACGCGGCCCCTGCCCACGGCCGGGCAGTTCCCGTATCTCCCATTTCAGTGCGGGCTGTGGGGGCATTGGCGTCGCCCTTTGCCCCCAATACCAAAGCTGTTTGGGTAACGTGGTTTGAATGTTGCTGTCCAAACTGTGGCGTGGCTGACTTGTGACCGTGGTGATCTTATTGCAGCATTCCAGTACCTCAGGGGAGCCTACAAAAAATCTGGAGAAGGGCTTTTTAAAACGGCATGTAGTGGCAGGACAAGAGGGAATGTATTCAAACTGAAAGAGAGTAGGTTTGTATTGGATATGAACAGGTTGCCCAGGGAAGTTGAGGATGCCCCAGGTTGGATGAGATTTGAGCAGCCTGGTCTGGTTGAAGGTGTCCCCGCCCATGGCAGGAGTTTTGGAACTAGATGATCTTTAAGGTCCTTCCCAATCCAAACCATTCTGTGATTGGGGGTTGCTGGAGGCTGTTCCTAGTGAGTTCTCCCAGGGCACAGTGCTTCTTACCAGTGACTGCTTATGTGTTTCTGAGATGACTTTCTGCAGTAATTTCACAAGTCACTTCTACCTCCTGAGTGAGGGTTGTTTTATGGCTTGTCTATGATTTGGATGTTTGTTGGGTGTTTTGGTTTTTTTGTTCTAGTTTTGTTGAAACAGTTTCCTGGCTTCTATATATCTCTGTTTACACCTGAGGCATAATTTAAAACCTTGACCTTAAATAGTAGAATGATTAAATTGAGTGGATCCTGTCGTAGAAGCCCCTTGTGCAAGCTAGTAATGAGACGATAGCTGTCTAATGAAAAGATTGCTGAATTATACCGACTTCACTTCACTGGCTTCTGGATATCATTACAGTACTTTATTAGTCTTGGTGCAGTCTTCTGCCAGCCCCTGCTATGGCCTGTTTCCTAATCTTCCTCCCTGGAGCAGAAGGAAAGCTGCTTGCATGGTTTTGTAGTGGTGAGCAAGACCAGTGGCTGTGTCTGTCATTTAACAGAGCACCTAATCAGGGAGCCTCAGTACTGCCTAGGGGTTATGTCCCTATCCTGAAGGAAGAGGGAGTCTGAGTGCTGTCTTGATTTGCAGTCTCTGCCTTCAGCTGAAGTTCTCCAGTGGGAGCTTTTCTCCTGAAGAGAGATGAGTAGGAAACTAAGAAAGTCCCAAGAGAGAACCTTCATACTTCCCTTTTCTGGAGGCTTAGTAATAATGTGGTACTCTGTCAAAGTATGCAAATTTTATTTTCACTATAGAATTAAAAAAAAAAATCAGTATTTTACAAACTTTACAATTTTTTAGTAGTGGATCTGAAGAATTGTATTATTTTAGAAAAATGTGATATTCTTCAGAATTTCCTTTTGGTCTACTTGTGTTCCTTAGAACTACCTTTTGTTTCTTTTTTTTTCTTTTTTTAGTTTTTTGTGACAAACCTATTGCACAAAGCTGAAGAGTCCAAGTTCCAGAAAGAATCCCTGAAGTACACACTTGATACAAATGCTGTAGGGCTTACTGCACTGCTTTACTTTTGTGATAATTCTAGCTTTAGTTCAAGCTTTACTTTCTGAATTTTGTTACCCACAGCTCTTCTTCACTCCTAGCTTTTCACAGAATATTCTGAGTTGGGAGGGAGCTACGTGGATCATCGAGTCCTACTCTTAAGTGAATGGCCTGTACAGGGATTGAACCTGCAGCTTTGGTGTTATTAGCATCATGCTTTAGGCTCCATTAAATTGTCACTGTAGTTCCATGATTGTTCTCTCTGTTTTCACTTGTATTACTTATGCAGATGTATTACCACACAGAAAGATTCACATGCACGCTTTCTCAGACCAGATTTAAGCCCTGTGAAACCCCCAGTGCATTGTAGCTTTGGCATGTACAGGTTAATCATCTACCACTAAAAGTGTTATTTTTTAATTTTAGTGCTGAAAATGTTAGTACGGATTATTATTAGAGAAAATAAATATAATTTACAGTCTTCTAATTTTTTGCAAATCAAGTCTAGTTTTGTCGTACTTGAAAGTGTTTGCAGCTTCAGGTTAAGGTAATTTTTGTATTCTAAATAATAAGGGAATTTCTGAATTATTGCTGTAATGCTGCTGTCCCAAGGCATTTAATTCAGTCATTAGATTAGGGCTTGAGTTAGTTTAATGTATTGGGATGCTAGAAATATCCTCTTAGCTGTTTTTGTTGTGACTTTCCTGGTGACATCAAAATTGCTGATTGAATTAGTGGGATGTTTTCTTACTGGTATAGTTTGCTAGATGTAATATTGAATTTTCTTCTCTTTTCATGTGTGTTTTTAAACACATTCCAAATATGTCTTTTTGTAGGGACCAGTTCTTGAGAGGCTAATTTACTGTAAATGGTATTTCTGCAGGGACAGACTGTGATACTGGTAACCAGACCGCACTCAGTTTTGTCTGGGAGATGACATTGGTTTCCTTAGCAGCACCAGAACCGATTGGGACAGGTCTTGTGGAGTTTGATTCTGTCCCATTCTCCAGTAAAGAAGGTGGTTTTGTTGCCTGCAGCAGTAGAGGATCGAAACCTTTTGCAGTAGTAAAGGATCAAAAGCTTTTGAATTTGTAAATATGTACAGATGTAGCCTCTGAATCACATGGATTTTTTTATGCATAAAGTTCAGTGCAGATATGAATCCCAAGCCCAAATTCTACTGGCAGTCAATAATTAGTTGGTAATGGTTTTCCACATGCTTTAGTAAAAGCTATAGACACAAAAATACACAAAATAGCAAGAATCATGGTTAAAATATTTTCTCCAGTTGTAATGGAATATCTAAAAATAGTTCAAGTGCTTTCCTAGTGTAGTGTTAGCGTCAAAGTGAAGGTCCGTGTGTGTTGCTATAATACAATCTGGTCATTCTTACATTCAGTTTATAATTAAGGCAGTTATGGTTGTTACTTCCACTGGCATAAGAAAATCTGATCTTGTGTAACAATCCTGTATACAGAAAGGAGGGAAAAAACTAACTTTTCTCTTAATTTCTTTCAGTTTTTCAGCCGTGGGCCAAATGTGCTGCATCAAGACAGCAGTGCACCACAAGCTGCATTCTTTTCACCTCTTCAAAAAGTGATGTTGCCACCAAATACCTTCCAGGGGAAAGTGGCCTTTATAACTGGTGGAGGTACTGGGCTTGGCAAAGGGATGACAACAGCTTTGTCCAGTTTAGGTGCCAAGTGTGTTATAGCAAGCCGGTAAATATTAATGAAGATGTTTTAGAGCTGTCATTTAGTACCAAATACTGAATAGATCTGTTTTCTTCTTCATAAACTGGAAAATATTATTCTATTTATTCTACTTCAGTGCTCTTTCAAGTTATAATGTCATGTTCTGGATTCTATAAACTTGCAGATCCATCTACAGATGGCTAATTGGGTAAAAAACAATAGGAAGAAATAAACCAAATGCTTTTCTGTGAAATGTGGCAGCAAACAACCCTGAATATTAAACATAAATTCAACTAAAGCCTTAAGGAGAACAAAAAATAATATATTATTACAAGTGTTCTTGAGACAGATTTGAATCGCAATAGAGAATTAAAGCCATTCCTCTTCTGACTTTAACAAGAGTCCTGGTTTTCCCTTGATGAAGATGATCTTTCTGCAGCTCTTTTAAGTAGCACTGCAGTAAAGTCTAGAAAAACAATCTAATTTTTAATCAAATTAAACAGAAGTATTGTGACATTCATCCAAACAGTGGTTTAGTTAGTTTTAAATCTCAATATGCATCTCTTAATTAGTGCTAGTAGAGTAGTAGCTAAACTATGTGTGATGATTGTATATTCTGAAAGAAAATACTTTTTCTAGCTTGTGACGTGCGATTAACTTTAGATAGTCTCTTACTGTAGTCACTTTTGAGTTGCTTTGAAGTAGCACTAACCAGAAATTACTTAGCTTTGAAGTTTTCATTCAGCAGGTTAGTGTCTAAACATAGTCTTAATCTTAAAGCTCAGTTTTTGTGAAAATCAGCAACATGCATGTGCACAAACACCTTTATTAAGTAGTAGCTCATCCTTGCTCAGAAAATCATGAGATTTTATTAATCTGAATGGTAATTGCATTTAACTGAAATAAGGGATGTTGTCTACTTATTTCTAGGAAGCTTGATGTTTTGAAAGGAACAGCAGAAGAAATTTCTTCTAAAACAGGGAATAAGGTACATTTTTAAGGGATTGTGAATATGTTACTTATTGTACTTTTTAGAATTTTTTTGGATTGATGTGCTTCTGTGGACTTGTTTAGCCTATGAGTGACATAGTTTTCAAGTCTAACAACTGCCTTTCGATTATTATGCAGGTTCATGCCATCCAGTGTGATGTGAGAGATCCAGTTTCAGTTAAGAATGCTGTTGCTGAAACAATCCAACTGGCAGGACATCCTGATGTAAGTGTTTTACAGAAAGGAAAGAACTTCATTTTTCATTACTGAAAATACTTTGCACAGTAGGTATGAAGAAAACTACTATGCTAGAAAGTTAGTGGAATCTAAAGAGACACTAGACTGAACAGTGGCAGTACTTCAAGGTAAAGCAAACATTAATAGTTAGACAAGAACCACTCTGTTCCTGTGGTTCTTAAAATACTTAGAGGCCAGGTGGACAAAACATCCTTATCTTTACTCTGAGGATTAATATTTTCTTTTAAACAGTAGGACAATTCTGATGGGATTCTTTGAATTAATTAAGTGAACAGAATATTGCCCTTAAATCCTCCTGAACAGGTGACTTACCTGTGTTTACTGAATTGCAGCTGTTGCTTATTAACAGAATGTCTCTCAAATTAGAAATGGAAGTTATCATAAACATCATCTTTGATCCTTGCTTAGACTTTTTAATATACACAAAAAAAGTTCAAACTTGAAGACTAATTTCTCATAAAATCAAGAAAAAAGTATTCAGCCAAGCTAAGCATCTGTTCTTTAATAGTTTGGCACAAAACACAGGGCTCTTTACATCAGACTCTGAGAAGGGTGGTCTGGTGGAGTCCAAAGCAAATGATAGGCACCAAATTTTGATTTGATTGTGAGATAAAAACTTTGATCCTACTAGCTGATAGAAAGTATGATGAGGCTGTTAACATTGTTGTAAAGGATAGTCAGATTTAAAACTGTTCACTGTAGATTTAGAATTGTTGTATGCATATTGTAGACAATTTGCGCTCACCAGGAGCTTCCTATAGATGTGGTAGAGAAACTACTGAATTTTAAATATATTAAGAAGTGGAGAAACTGTTTCTTGCAGCTGTTTGCTATAACAGTGCTAGAAATAAGGCAGCTCACTGTCCTGACGTGTAGACAAGATACTCTGGGATTTTTTTGACTACTGCTAAATGCCATTTTTGGCCAAAACACATTATGATCTCCAGATTTTAAGTGTGTGCAGAGAGAGAGGAGACTTTTTCCTGTATTTTATGTTTTTAGTACACAAGTAGTTCTCTGAATAAGTACTTCCCATGACTTGTTCTTTACTAGCATTTACTTTCTCTTTAATTTCCCATATTCTGTGTATTTAAGATAGACTGCAGAGTAAATTGAATATTCAGTTCATTTTGTCCAGTTTTTCTTTTAGTGACAGACAAGAGATGTAAATTTATGAATACTGCAAGCCTGGGTATCACTCCCTGCCACTGTGCATGTGAGGTGAGATCTCAAAAATAGAAGTTAATGGCAGTATGATAGTCCTTCTAGCTTTGCTTTATTCATTCTGCTCCTAAGACCATTACTCCCAATTAGAAAGCAATCATTTTTTTGTCATGGATTACTTTTCAGTCCTGTATATCTCAAAGATTGTATTGTGCAGTCCTTAGTTCACTAGTTTTAGTATTATGTCTTTGCTGTATTTATTCAGTGATTCAAGTAACCATCCAACATCTTGAGGTGTTTGGATTTTTTTTTCTTCATAACTCCAGGGAGGCCTTTAAATTATATTTGCTATCCATATGTATAATTTATGACTGCTGTATATTACTAGTCTTATATTCATGTTATATGTGCTGTGCTCTGCTTTGTTATTGAAAATTCTGATGTCTTCATTTAGCCTGGAAGTTCTTCAGGACTTTGTTTTACATGCAAACCTTCATGAATCGAGGTGCCATTCTTTAACCAATACACCATTTTATTACTTCAGCACATTATATGACTAAATATGCAGGATCCGGCCACATAGGTTTTGGTTTAAAAACTGCTTATGTGATGCTTAAAACGTTATCTACTCTATTGGCTTGAAGGGCTAAGCAAATAATAAAGTGAAAGTATTCTCTGCCTAATTATTGTTTATAGAAAAGCAGCAAGTGAGGGATGTACATCTATTCAGTGAATGTTTCATAGCAGTTGCTTGTGGCACACTGTGTCAGAATCTCCTCGTCATGACTGATTTGACTTCCTGTTATGCAGCAGTCAGCCAATCCAGACTTTAGTTACCAGGTTGCCTGAACTTCTTTTGCTTTTATTCCCATGCATCCATTATATTAAATATGTGGGATATTGGAACTTGGTGGGGACAAACTTTTCTGTTAGGATGCACTTCAGATACTGTGGAAAACAGTGACTTAAGTCACCCTCTACATTTATGGTTCCTCAGTACTAGACTAGTAATTACAGTAGTTTGGAAATATGACTCATTTTCTGTTACTGACACATGTCTGTGCTGCAGATGTTAAAATTCTGATGGATTATTTTCTCTCTCTCCCCACCCCCTGTGCCTCATTTGATGAGGATATTTTTGCTTTTGTACCTGGAAACACTAGGAAGTTCCTTGTAAGTCCTTTGGTTTTGTCTCGGGAATAGTTCTTTTTAGTTAACTCTTAAATTTTCCTTTTTTCAGGTTGTGATAAACAACGCAGCTGGAAACTTTATTTCCCCTTCTGAACGACTTTCTGCTAATGCATGGAGAACAATAACAGATATTGTGCTTAATGGTACTGCTTTTGTAACTCTGGAAATCGGAAAGGAGCTCATTAAAGCCCAAAAAGGTATCTTAAGATAAGCACTGTGACATGTTATTACTTGCTTTCCTTGCCTTGCTATTATTATAGTAGTTGGAAAAGAAATACAATTTTTAACATTCTTCTAGAAAGGAACTTCACTATCAGTGAAAACTGTACGTAGGTATCACACAGTAGATCTGGCTAACAATTATTTCATTGTAGCCTTACAGGCCTTACAATTGGATCCAGAAGTCATGAGGTTGAATATAAAAATGGGAGTTCTAGTTGTAAAACATTTTTAAAACTAAAAAAAATAAGGCTTTGTGTAAAACAAGTGCTGTTATTTCTTTTAAGTCTGTGTTGGTTTCATTGAGCAACTGAACATGAGATATTTATTTACATGAACAGCAAGTCAGGATATCCCCTTGAAATTTCCTCCTACTCTTAAATAAGTAAAATTTACAGCTGTGCTATTTGACTAATAGTAGTAGAGAATATTACCTTTGAGATAACTTGAAAGATAATTTCAAAATTGAAATGTGTTAGAGTTTATTTTCCCAGAACCCTAGTTCTAGACTACCTAGGAGTTTAATCCAATATCATAGCTTTACCTTAAAAATATGACAGTTCTTTCTTATACTATTTAGCCAAAGATTTGCTTAACCAGATTATTGTCTTTAAGGGAAAGATAATGTATGCCCTTCTATGTTATTTCATAGATTATATACAAAGAACTGCTTTCATTTTATATTATCTTCCAGTTACAAATTGAAAAACAATGAGAGTGGGGTTTTTTTTGATCAGAATTATATAATCTCAAATTCATTTAAAAGCAGTAGCTGTATTATGGTTTTTCATGTGCCCTCACTTCTGAATCTTGTTTTCTAGGTACAGTCACTGTGTTGCAGTACTACTTTATTATTTGCACTGTATTTCTCTAACTTCTGAATTAGTTGAATTTCTTCAAAACTTCTCTCCGAAAAGTACTCATTGAGTTTATACTATTTAATTATAACAATATAAAGTTAATGTTATTTTGGTAGGTCTGTAACAGTTTTTGTTAGTATATAGGTATGTCCCTCCTATATTTTAGCAGCACATGAAAAAATCATTCCACCATTTTAAAAAATGTTGATATTCCCACATTAGAAACCCGTCCCCAGTTCTGACTTACTGTATAATTACAGCAGACCATTTTAATACTTTGCCTTATGGCCTTCCAGGTTCATGCAGTGTTTCTGTATAGTAATGTGAAATATGGCTTCAAACGTGCTTTTGGCTTTGCTGTTGTGGAATGAAAAACTACTTTCCTTTCTTCCATCCTCAGATTTGGTAAAATTCAGAAGTTATTCACCTTCATGTCATCTCTCTTGCTTTCGCTTCTAAGCTTATAAAACATGTGAATTTCTTTTGCTGTTACTTGCATGCCTTCTTTCTAGGGGATTCCATCTGTAAGTAAGACTTTTTATTTAAGGCTTTCTTTAAGACATGATTTTGCAAGTAAACCAATTGTACCTCTTTGTCCCCTCATTCTCCACCTTTGTTTTCTTCTTACTTGCATGCTTTTCTAATTTTGAGCAGCTACCTTAGTTTCTGATGTGATGGTGATGCTAACTAATGCAGATATTTTAGAGCAGTCTGTGAGGATACTATGAATCTGACAGTTTCTAAAACATTGACACATCCTTTAGGTCTGCAGCATGACCTACATTAAATCTAATGTAAATAATAAAACTTTTCTGCTTTTAGACACCCAAGTTTTTACTGGTATTTAAAAGGAATTTTTATTCTGCTAGTGTGTTACGTATTTTTACAACGAGGGAGAAGTTAATTGCTGAGTTGTTGTCCATTTTATGAATATAGGCTTTACAAATAAAAGTTGTGTATGAACTGAAGCGTACTTTAAACTTCAGAGCTGTAAATTTATCAGTTATTCTTGCTTCTGTATTAGATTCACCTAACTCACCTCTACTTAACTTGTATTTTAAAAAAATCTGTGGTTTAATTCTGTGAAATGTATAATTAGCAATCATCTCTAGATAGCTTCAGAGTTGTTCTGTGGTTTTTTTTCCTTGTGTTGATTTTTCTTTTCAGAGTCTCTCAATGTAGATTACATTTTTATTAGCAGGATCCATGGTTTCTGGATATCTGCTGGCATTTCAATCATGCTTGCTTATGGTTCTTTTTAGTTTCTTTTGTGTAACACTGTAAGTTTTTACCTGAGTTTCTACTTCACATGCAGTCTATCAGTGATGTATATTGTTTTAGAAATACCCCTGGGTAGCTTTTCTAATTAAATTATTTTTAAAATACAGAAAGTAGAACAGTTATTTTAGTTACTGTGGCATAAGTAGTGAACTGTCATCCCTTGTCCTCCATTTCCCAGTTACAGTAAGCTCATACTAGTCATTGACCAGACAGTTGGAATTTGCAGGATTCTATAAAAGAAAGATTAAATAAACAGTTGCAGTTTCCATTATTTTCCAGAATGTTTTTTTGCTAAACCTGTTACAAAATACAGCATATAAAAGAAAGTAGTCTTTTTATAACAGAGTTTGTTGTGATAATAATGGAGAAAGTTATGCAGGTTAACTTCGTAATAGACTCTACTGCAGAAAAAGCTTTTGAAAATGTCTTTAAAAAATTACTTTTTTTCTGCATAAACTTTTACTCAAGGCCTCAACTGTGTCATTTTAAGATTATGCCAAACCTAATCATAAATGCTGATTCCCCCCCCTCAGGAATTGATGAAATTAGGGCAAAATACCTGATTACTGATAACTAGACTAGTGCAGCTTCTGAAAAAAACAATGTAAGATCTTAGGCCTTCACTCCAGTTAGACTGATTTGTGCATTAAATTCATTAATCAGTAGAAGTGTGAGGCTTTAGACCTTTGGAACTTTATCAATAGCTATTTACACTTACCTGAAACAACTCTTAAAAGTCTTGCAAAAGAGGGAACTGAAATAAAAAGGCTTGAAAATAAAGTTTCCAAGACTATATTTCTAAAATGCCTTTTCACAACCCAGAGTGAAATGGCATCCCTAACACTTGAACTGCTAACTTCTATACCACTGATATTACTTTTACCTTAAGTTCAGAGTTTGATCTTCATGTATTTTTGTTTGTTTAGTGTGGGATTTTTTTTAAATGTGTTTGCACCTTCTAGGAGCAGCATTCTTGGCTATTACAACAATTTATGCAGAGAGTGGTTCAGGATTTGTGTTGCCAAGTGCCTCTGCCAAAGCTGGCGTAGAAGCAATGAGCAAGTAAGTAATATAGCAAAATGTGTGCTCTGGTTTTCACATCCTTTAGGTAGAGTAATTGGTGCATAAAAGTGGAGCTAGTTGGTGTAATCCTCCTATTCCATTGTACCATAAAAGATCCCTTCAGGCTCCAGTCTTGTCTTAGCAATATCTTAGTATGCTGACAGCTTCTTACAGAAAAAAGTATTAACTGTTATTGTTGTGATAGTTTCTATCACAAGGCAAAGATACAGACAAGTAGGACTACTCTTTTGGCAATAGCAAGTTCCAAAGTTTCAGTTTTAAAGAATTTTGATATTCAGATTCTCTTGTGTTCTCATAGGTGAACCAACACTTCAAGACAGTTATTAAGGGAACTGTTCAAGGTCTATAGTACCTTGCATGTTCTTTTGTCTCAGGAAAAGATGTACTTGCATTTGGGTACACTATACTGTGGCTTTACCTCTGTTTAGTTTCATCAAGAAATTTGTTTCCTGTCACTATTTTAAATTAAGGTCTGCAGTTATGCTTAATTCAGAACAGTATTGTGTAAGGTATTCATGTTACTCGGCAAACAAAAGGATTTCTCTCATTATTAACTTCACGCTAGTCCATAGCACATAGACCTTCCTCTGCACTTCAGCAGAAGGAATTGAATAGTTTGGCAGCTTTCTGCTAGAAAAGTTACTGCTAGAAATCTTTATCCAGAAAAAAACGAAGGACTGAATAATGATTTTGATTTCTGTTCTATAGAGCTGTAACTGAAATTTGTACTTTTCAGAGACTTTATGACTCAGCTAATTAATTCACCATAGTAAATCATCTATCCAAAATACTTGTTATGCAGACAAAATGTCATAAAGCAAAATTATTTTAGTGGTCCCATATTAGAATGTGTCCTCTGTTTTGTGTTATTTCAAAACGCTCAATGTGAGAGCTATGTTGAAAATGTTAGAAAAGTATACTTGTGGGATAGTCCAAGTAGCCAGAGAAAGATGGTGGCCTAACAGTCGTTTGTCAAGGAATTTAGGTGCTGAAATCATCTGTGATTTTCAGGGGAGTAAGACTTGCTCCTTAATGCTGCTTTATCTAGGATGCATCTATTAAATCAATATTCCTATTTGTGAATGCGTTTTTGTTTTGTTTTTTTTTTTTTCTTCTCTGAAATGTTTTTGTTAAGAACAAGAATAAAACCTTAATAGAAATGCTTGTTTCAGGAAAGTTCTAATGTTTTTTTTCTGAATAGGATTATTAAAATATTGTGTTTAAAATATTGATGCGTTCTGTTAATGAATTTTTAGGTCTCTTGCGGCTGAATGGGGTAAATATGGCATGAGATTCAATGTGATTCAACCAGGTCCAATAAAAACAAAGGTACATAGCATGAAGTAAAACACAGCCTTGAATATGCTTTGTAGTACAGACTTAACTTTAACATAGTCTAACTTTAACATAGTCTTTTCTATAACTGTTAAATTCAAGTATGATTTCCTTGGTAGTCAAGACTCTGCTGGAATATTGAACACGCTTCTCACTCAGATGCTTTTTGTAAGATAGGATTTCTTGAACTTCAGAAATGTGCCACTGCCCTTTCTACTACAGCTGATTTAAACTGAACCCGTTTTAGTGTTTTAGAGAATTTGTATATCAAAATACTTAATGTTGATTCTTATCAACTGTTCGTACCTAGTTTGTCAAGTAAAGTGAATTTGGACAGTTGGTGGAGTAAAGTGCCTGTTTCTGCCTGAACTCCTAATTATTAGACAAAATATTAATTCCAAAATCTCAGAATCTCTTTTAGGTATATGAGAACAGAATCTCACTAGTTTTCTTGAAAATCTCAAAACTAGAAAAACTTAAGTTGGCAAGGAAACGAGAACCTTTGATGTGAGTGAAAAGGAGGACTGGAGGGTTTGAAGGAAGTAATCCAGACCAGCTGGAACAGGAAGAATAAAGAGAGCAGTCCTGCAGGAGGAGAGAGGAGGATCCGTTTCCCATTGAATCAAATTATTACAATTATGAGCAGTAACAGCTAATAATGGTATTGCTACTACCTGTAAAATGTTTCACAGTTGGTTTTACTGTTGTTTTGGGGGTAGGGGTGCAGAGTTGCTTTTCTTTTTACTTTTTCTTTTTTTTTTTTTTTTTTTCTTTTTTTTTCCTTTTCTCCTCTTGTCAGTTTTAGATCCGCTGTACGGCTTAGTTAAAACTCATTTGACTGTAAAGAAAAGCAAATGGCAGAATCAGCAGGGTTATAAGAATGTTGAAATAGCATTATAAGATCAGACCAAAAGTCCACCAGGCCTTGTATCTTGTGGATTTTTAGACAAGAGTAGAAGAAAAACATTTAATAACATTTCTTTGTGTCATCAACCTCTAGCATTCTGGGGATTTTGATACAGTTGGTGTCTCTTCATATTGCAATTATCTTCATAGATTTTATTCTTCCATTACTTGTCCTGTTCCTTTTTGAATCCATATAAATGTTTGGCATCCACTATATCACATCATGAGATCTTTTCAATTTATAAATTCTCATAATTTTTGGCAAGTTAAGTGCTTTAAATGTCAATATTACTACCTCCTGTTAATGTTTCTTATTTAAATGAATAGTGTAAAACACACTTGAAATACTGTGTGTTCTTAATAAAGTACTATATTTGTTGTACTGGTTCCGAGTTCAAATTTCCCTCAAAACATAAAAAGGCTTTACTTAAGACAGCATATTGCAAAATCAAGGTTTTCTGCCTTAGGGGCTGTATCCATTTATCTAAAAAATACTGTTGTAAGTCATGATGGGAAAAGAAAAAGGCATACAAGCTCAATAGCATTAAGGTTATAAACTGGCTTTTAAAAACATGGCAACAGATGACTTAAATGGCATGACTATAGCCATATTTACATAAATTACAGTGTGCTTTAACTCATAACTTCAGTAACAATGTAAATATTACTCTTACATTTTTCACATTAGGAGGTTTTTCCTTGTGGAGGAGCCAGGAAGAACAAAAAAACCTTTCTGTTTTGCATGCCATTTTAAGCTATTCAAATACTAAAACTTCCAGTGGCTTACTTTAGTTCTGGCAATTGCTGCAATTTAACTGAACTTTATCTTTTTTTTTCTTTTCCATTTTATTTACTCTGTCATATGTAATTTATTTCTGGCCACTTTCCTGCTCTCTTCTCCCCTGATTCCTCTCCCCTGTCCCTGCAGCAATTTTGAGTCTTGCTTATTTCTTCAAATGTTTACCAAGGGTGTTTGAGGAATAAAGATCATTAATCCCGTATGTGTTTCACAGGTAGATGATGGGCGAGTATCCCAAAAGTGTCAAATTCCAGCTTATCATCCTCAGTAGTTGCAACAGGGATAAATTGTTTTCTCTTTCCTACTCCCTACTTATTCATGCTACTGACAAAGAGGGTGTAGACAGCTTACTCACAAATGTTATCTTCCATGTTGTGTCTGCGGAGTCAAATCTCTGTTGGATTTTATTTTCTGATGTAGTTATAACTTTAATGTTTCTCGTAATTCTCAGGGTGCTTTTAGCCGCCTTGACCCAACAGGCACATTTGAGAAGAAGATGATTGAGAGGATTCCCTGTGGTCGTCTGGGAACTGTAGAAGAAATTGCAAATCTTGCTGCCTATTTCTGCAGCGACTATGCAAGCTGGGTTAATGGAGCAGTGAGTTTTGGTTGATCTCGTTTATACAATTAATCCCATGATGGTATGAGTTTTGCTGATATTTTTTAAAGCGCTGGTTTCAGAAATGAAGCAAAACATCTTACTTTGAAATCCTTTACAAGTATTATTCACCTTTTGATTGTAGTGCATGGTAGTTAGTACTTTTAAAAAGAACTTTTAAAAGTGATTGAATTGCATTATTTTCAGCATGGGGCTTTCTCACTCAAATCAAGAAAAATTACTTTCACAGTTCATAACAGGGGAAGACTACAGAAAAGCCACTATTACTAAATACACTGTTTATGTTTTTTCTAGGTTATTAGGATGGATGGTGGAGAATATGTTTCTATGGCAGGAGAATTCAATGATTTGAAAAGGGTATTCATTTCCTTTCTTGCTGTTTTACATTCAAACACTCGAATGTGTAATTATTGTATGGAATTCCAATAAAATGCTCCTTTTCTTTTATTAGGTTACCAAAGAGCAGTGGGATATGATGGAAGCAATGATTAGAAAAACAAAAGGCTCTTAAAGTACGTAACTGTATGGTGGAGATTCTTGGAAACGAACCACTGCTTTTTCATTAATATTTATAAATAACCATTTGAGAAATAACCTTCAAAATCTTTTGTATGCTAATTTTAATAAAATTTTTTGAAATTGTTGTATTTTGAATATAGCTTATGTGTTTTTCCCCATCTAAAATCTAATCTGTTGCCAACAGTGAACAATAGTTGGTACCTGAAATTTTACTGTTCTTTAGATTGTCTTACACAGCCGTGGTCTACAGTTAGCTTTTTTTTTATCTTTCAGAGGATTTTTTCCTCAGATATATGCAAGTGTCTCTTAATATTGTAATTTTAATAGTGTTTCAGCACTGTCATAACAGAATGTGATTATTAATCTGAAGAAAAAAAAACCCCAGAATTAAGTCCTAATCTTCACACTTCAATAAAAAGTCATAAACTTACAAGTAAAGTTTCAAGTTATTAGCGGGACTAAATACACTGAGACAGGATGTAACTCCTGTGGTTCCTTACAAAATCTTGAAATGTCTAACTGTCTTGGTCTCATCTTTTGTGACATTTTCAGTCTGTTAATTAGCTTATGCTGAACTTTAAAAATGGCATTTAAGGACCTGAAATGCCTTTCTGAGGAGCTCATTCTTTGTCATGATTAACAGTGTTCTTGAAAATGAGAAACTAAAAATCATTTGCTATTAACATATGTGTGACTAGGGGAGTCTCTCCATAAAAAGTGGTTTGTATAAGACTAGTAATGGACATTGGTAAATTGGAAAGTGTTGCTACTCGTTTGTTGAGATTTAGAAAAAATCCCTAGGTTTCATTTGCATTCACAGACTGGTACTAAAGAAATTTTAAGATGACATTACCTCTGAATCTAGTCAGTTTGTCCATCCCAAATAAGCAGGTGATAAAAAAGTTGCTGTCCCTCTTTTAGTATTATGTTTTCCAGATTAGAGAGTTGCTAGTTGTTTTCCCTCCTGCTTCAGACAGTGGTTGGAATTCTTCAAAGAAATTGTCAGGCTCTGGCCTTTACAACCTGAAATCAATGCCTTTTTAATTTTTTCTTTTTTTGTGTTTAACCAGAGCTCCAGCCTGTCTACACACACAGGTGTGAACTTAGTTTTGTGTGCTTTGAGACTGACACAGTGATTTAAGAGTCCAGACCATAGAAGCAATTCAAGGATGTCTTCCTCCAGGTGCTGGCAGTGCTCATGTATTTTTCCTCACAATTCAGGACATACTTACATATACCAACATCTGGCTTTGAAGTCACTTGATTGCCTTATTACAAATCTGAAGCAAGGTGGTATGTGTTCTGCCTGAAGTGTTGGCTACACTAGTGCAGGCTTCCGTGTGCCAGCTTTCTCCCATGAGTGATGGTCCCGTGGGGGATTGAATCGCGTCTCTGGCACTGATAATAAAAACAAGCAAGTGTGTTTATCATAGTAGCCTTCAAGGTGTCTATTGAGCATAATGCAAAGCTTTTTTGTAGTATCTTGAGTTTGTTAGGCCTACTGTCAAGATTGAGTTCTGACATGATATCCATGTCTTTTCCCCAGAAGAGTGATTTAATTCAGAAGTTAGGCCCATATATACTGTTTTTTGCTCATCATGCTTTGCATATACTTATATTTTCTCTTTGTATGGCACAGTTGCATGGTAAGACTTTGACACTTGAAAAACAAGTGTTTCAGAAAAAAAATTCAAATATATGTTTGTGAGCTGTGGTAACATCAAGTATTTCTCTGCAGTATTTAGTAGGTTATCCTCTGGAGCTGGGCTGTGCATGGTCTGTCCTTTGTTTAGAAAGCAAACTTGGCAGAGCTCATTTTGGAAATGTTTCTCTTCCGCAGCAAAAGCAGTGGGTTCCTATGCAAAAGTACTTAAAGAATGTCAAGGGCTTTTGCAGTTTAAAATGAAGACTGCTTTTTGATCTAAAAATTAAAAAATGAAAACATCTTTTCTTTCATTTTTTACTCATCCGAGAGATTAAGGCCAGCTTTGCATCTGGAAGAAACTCAATTTATAGTGAACCTTTAAGGGAGTGAACTTCCTCAGCAAACCATCAGAGTTACTGCAACATATCCTTAAAGGATGGCAGGAGTTGCTTTATCTGATAAGGTCAAAATATTGAAGGAGGCCTCTTAAAGCTTGTCTTGTAAATAGATACTGGAGATTTATTCAATAACAGAACATTTGTCATTTGCAGAAATGGGTATTTCTTCTGAAGTATCATCTTCTACCTGTTTACTGTTCATAGCTAAATGAATTATTAATTGTAATGTAACAACAAAACATTTTTAAAACATGTGTTATTCAGTGATGGAACCAGAAAGCACATTTTAAATTTTAATGAGCATCTGTAATAAGAACAGACTTTCTTTTATCTTGCCTATACCAGTGACATCCATTTCAAACTGCACAAGTTAGTTGCTTTTAGTTTCTGAACATTCTATCAAGATATATACCATGTGTTGATGCTGATTTTAGAATTGGCATATAATGTTTTAAGAGTTATATGTTACTGGATAGTTTACAAAATATTGCCTAATACATAGACCTGGTTAAGTGAAAAGACTTAACTCTGGTCTTGTCATCCACGTCTGCAGGACAATGGAATAGTCTGACTGGGATGCATTTCTTTCATTAAGACTTGGTAGGGACAGGAAAGGAACATTATAATGATGACATGAATCTTAAACATCTCTTAAACATCTCAAGTTTTTGTTTTGCCTAAATACAATTTAATGTATAAATAAAGGAGCAACGTGACATCCGAGCTCAGGAAAAGAACAAAAGCAAGTGCCTTTATAGCAACTGGTTTGGCTTGAAAATTCCATAAGAATCTGTTCCTAATGCTAATGAGAATTAGACTGTCCTGAAAAGGCATAAAATATCCCAAAAACTCAAGAGGTGCCCAATCCATAAGCATGCTCCACAACTGGGTATTGCACAGTGACTGACATAACTCACAGTTATCACAACTGCTTTATTCCAAAGGTAGCAAAGGTGGCAGGAGATAGTGTCCACATTAAACATGCTGTCTTAGACTGGCATATTTGCCTGAGATTGTTACATTCTTCATGCTATCTGAGATTGCCAGTGAGCTACAATGTAAAGGGAAGTGTGAAAAAAAGTATTTATTTGTGGCATAATCGTTCTATGGAGATGAGGTTGGAGGGACAGGAAGGTGGAGGAATGAGTCAGAAAAGGTGATGGTATACATTGGAGATTGCAACAGGAGTCAGTAGGGTTGCAGAAGCAGTTTAATTTTCATGAATCTTAAGGAAAACTTTCCTGGATTCCAAATACCTTTTTTTAAAATGATTTTTGCATGACCCATCAGTCAAAGGTGTTATCACTTCCATGAATTAAAGTTGGAGATGCCCACAAAGGAGATTCATTGTCTGTTTTTAACTGAAAAGTACATCTTCTCTGCTTGATTAAATCCTGAAATTACCCTTTTTATTTCTGCTGATGATTTACTGTCTTTGAACCTGTCTGTTACAATTTCTTAGATTCAATGCTGTAAGGGCAGTAGAGGCTTATAAACAAGTTATAAAATTCATTTAAGATTGCAAATGAAAGAGACCAGTTGTATTACCTCTTCACTGTGATACTAGAACTGCCGTCAGTCTTTGGTTCTCCTGTTTCTGGCAATTCCCTCCTCTTAAATATTTCAGTTACTGTTGACAATATTGCTAATGGTTTTTAATTCAAGAATTTGCTTTATAAGCAGAAGATGACTCTGAGTGGTGTTCCTACCTGTCCATACTGGCTTCCATGTTCATTGTCACATGAACTGCTCATTTATATTTACTTTTTTTCACATATTGATAACATATAAGTAAAGACACTGAATTGTAAGGAAGTTTGTGCCTTTATCTGACTCCATGGAGCGTCTTGTGTTGTAACTGCTAAGCATGTAATCCCACTTCAACCAGGGTAACCCCACAGTCTTTTATGTGATTGTTTAATATGCAGTAAAATAGTCTGGGATTTCAGTACACCGGTGTGCACACGGTGCAGAACAACTTCAGTTGATTTCAGAGGGATTTGGATGTGCTCGGCATTTCAGAAATTCGGGCCAGTTATATTTGGGTGCCTGAACAGGGATTCTGTGCTTCCTCATAGACTCTGTAAGTCAATGTGGATTTCAGTTTGCCTCCATAACCAGGGATTATAACGATGATTATGATGAGGGCTTAGTATAAATCAGAAAAAGCAAACCTTGTGTAACGAAACGAAGACTTAATCCAAGTTTAAGTGGAGTTCAGCAGCAGCATGTATGTATCTCGTTCATTGGCGAGGTTCATTTTGCATAAAAGCGCTGCTGACTGTCAGTATCCTGATCTGTATTTGACATTTTACCATGGAATGTGCTGTTCTGAAATTTTGTAAGCTTGTGTGGGTAATCTTTTTAAAGATGCATAACTAAATTGTAAACAGGGAGGATTAGATCAGTGCTGTGTACTGTACATGAACTGTTGAGGATAGAACAGTGCAGCAGTGAACGAACAAAAACCAAATTACTTCGAGATCTATGTTCAATCCCAGTTAAGTCATCGGTGAAAATTCACATGATATTCTCCATAATGGTCAGCTGGGCAGTGTTAGTGACCCCTGAGGTGGGCTGATGGACAGTGGTGTGGGCACAGCTAGAAGCAGGCACTCACTTTGCCTGACCCCGGTACTGTTAAGGTTTACTTCTGTCAGCAAACACTGCATTTATAATGCCAAAGATTTATGAAGGGCCTAATAGTTACTGTTCTTGTTTTTTTCTTTCAGTATTACTGAAAATTTGCTGGCTTGTGCTTTAAAATTATTTGAAAATCACCTTCTTAGACTTGAATACCTAGCACTGCGTTAAATTTTAGTCTGTACACATTTAAACTAGAATGGGCTAAAATTTTTTACAGCATATGTGTAATTTATAGGACAGTTTGAGCATTTGTTAGCTTGAATGCTTATTTGAATGTTTATTTTAATAAAACACGTATTTTTAGACAGCAGAAATGGTTAATAGCTTCAATAAAGTGGAACCCAGGTAGCTCTGTGTTAGTCAGTTTCTCTGTTTAGCTGAAATATGGAATATTTGCACCACATCTTTTTGCATGCTGCAGTTTTACTTTTCTTTGGTCACCAGATATCTACCAGAAGAAAAAAGCTTGCAGTCTTCCCTTTCACCACCTTTCTTTTTATTCTAAGCCTCATTCTGCCCCAGCCATGACATTTTTAAAAGCTCTGCCCAGGAGTGATTTAGAGAATTTAAAACCTGGAGTTTTTACAGCAGTTTTGACTTAGCCATACTTGTCAGGCTTTCCTTTGCACTGACATAGTAGGCACCTTTGCTAGAACTGAGGTTTTTAATTGCTGCCTTCTAGTCCAAGTTTTATTTATGAGAAATAACTGTAGGAAACAGTGTCTGTGGGTGACTGAGACTTGGTTTTGGTGCTGTGCTCCACAGCAGAACCAGCTCGTGGGCAGCAGCAGTAGCAGAAGGGTGTCTACAGAACAGATATGTGACACTTTACTTTACTCATGTTCAGGAAGACAGATTTCAGTTTCTGTGGTAACTCTTTGTCAAAACACTTTAAATGCTTTATCTTCCACTTAGCAAACATTGTATTTTGACACACAAGGTTTAGGGTTTTTTCTTTACGCTCTTAAAATAAAGCAAAATCCAGGGTTTCAAGTGCACAGTATGAACAAGATCAATCATTTATTGTACTGATAGGCAAATTCACTGTTCCTTCACTTAACGTACACAGTTGTATTTCACATTGCATAGAGAAAAGAGACAAGCAGATGAGAAGTTAAATCACTGTGCGTGGAGTGGGAGTAAAGCAGTGAGTATGAGCTAGCTTAACCTTATTTTAATGTTTTGTGTGTTTTTTTGCCAGCAAGACCCCATCCAGCACCACCTACTCCTTAACTTTCCAAGGCTCAGCCTGGAGAGAGCCCAAGGCTATTAAGCCTTTCCTGAAATGGTATTTAGTTGCCTGAGTTCACCTGAGGAATTCAAGGATTCATTTCAGTGGGAGTTCATTGACTGTAATACCAAAGGATCTGAGCCTCATTGTTTGAGACACATTTCAAATAAAATGCATTTGCTTCCATTTGTTAAATAAGATGCAGAGATGCATCTGAGAAGTTGCACATAGCTAATCTGCTAACCTGGAATTGCTTCCAAAACAGGTTTCTTGGCCTTAAGACAGCCCAATTTCCTTCCTTCTCCAGTACTTACTGAGAGCAATGGCCTGGACATTCATGAAGTTGTCTGGCATAAAATTGGTGTAAAGTAAAAAGGGAGCCAGGCCAAAAAAAAAAGATGCAAGAAGACAGGGATGCTTCGTAGTATAGTTTCCATTAGAAAATACATCTCTAACATAATAAAAAGCAGAGCCCACCATGTAAACTAAATTACCATATTGTTACAAAATCTTTACTATTTTTTTCATTTAGTGTCAAATTTTAATACTACTATTGTAGACTAGTGATTCAGTGTAAGATGCAAGGAGGCACATTTTTTTAGAATAGTCAGTTTGTCCTTTACATGGTACAGAAGTAAGAATTCAGGAGATACACAAACTAGACACCAACAATCTTAGGATATTAAATTTAATTATAGATTACACAGAATATGATGTAAAAACAGCAATTGACTAGAATAATTATAACCTGCAAAATGTGAAAATAGTTTAGAAAATGGATTGTCATATTCTCTGACACAGCAATAGTCATGAAAGGTACACTTATAATATCATATGTTAATCTGTGTATTAACTATACTACCTGTCATTTAGCCAGGATTCCAAGATGGATTAAAGGCATTTATTTATGAAGTGCCTATGTTTAAATTCAGTAAAACAACTAGATTGGAAACACTATATTTTTATCAACTACTGCATGGAGATCTATTCCTGATAAATGCTTTGTCTATATGCTATGAATTCATAATGAGAAGAGTAATTGTAAAACTGCAGAGAGCACAGACCTGAAAGTGGGCGGCTTGACAACTGAAAATATTTCTTAGTGCCTTATTAAGTTTTGGAAATCAGACATGTCAATGTCTCTTTCCTCTTTCAGACCTAGATCATGTTTAATCTGAATTCGTGTGATGTTTAAAAACCTCACCTTTAGTTGAAATGGGAAAGATGCCTGTAGATCTTTTTGTTATGTAGTTCAACAAGAAATGTTGCAAGTGTCAAAGGATATGATGACCACAGCAATGTCAGCAGGTTTAATTTTTATCCAGCCATGTTTATGAAAGCAAAAAACCCAACCAAAACCAACCCTGGCGTATTTTAGTTTCTTTTTGAATATACAGACTGGCCCAAACATAGACATTCTCTTTATCAGTCTTATTGTTACAAAAACTGTACATTACAAACAGTATAGAAACAAACTGAAAGGAATGTGCCACACATCCTGGCTAATTTTCTATATGCAGTTTAAAAATACAGCCTACTCCCTTACAGTGCACAGTTATTGTGTAGAGTACATCACTAGTTAAGTGGACATGATAGAAGAGCTCTAGTTTTCCTCAGCACAAAGAATAAGAGCCAATTCTGCTCGGTAAAGCTTTCCTCCATCCGACAAGGCCATGATGCTTTTCTTGTATGTTGCAAGGTTGGTAATGTCTAATTCCTATTTAAAGAACAGATAATACTTTATAATCCTGTTTAGTTATCAGCATGAACAAGTTTACTTCCAGTGGCAGGAAATGAGAAGAAAAAAAAAGGGTATTCTCAGCCTGTCCAAATGTAACACATTGTAAATGTTATTTATTTGTATGTTATCCACGTTATTGCCATATGTTAGCTTGCTGATAGCTGGTGTCTCAGAAGCAAGCAAGATTTTAACAGTGTCATTGTGTAATCACAACTTCCCTAGTTCAGGATTTACACTGCTATTATTTCCACCACAATTTTTAGTTGTACTTTGACTTCAGGAATTATGACTTAGAAGCTCTATATTTATCTTATTAGGATGGATTAAAGTGTCCTTAAAATCCAAATTAAATCTAATCTCTAAGGGGAAAAAGTCCTCTAGGATTACCTTTTTGTTCTTTTCACAGAGATCCTTCAGTAGGGCATCAAGTTCATTTTCATCTATATAGCCATTGCCATCCTGAAAAATACCATTGAAGATAATTTTAAAAATTTATTTTTCATTTCTGAAGTTATGGCTAGTTTTCCACAGATTCAGAAAATAAGTGCCATTAAACTACACTATTATTAAAAAGGTGTTTTGAAGACTTACTTGATCATACATCTCAAAGGCTTTGTTGAATTCTTTTGCACACATTTTGACACCCTAAATGCCGAAAGGAAAACAAATCCATTAATGACACCAGTTATGTGTGATGGTGACAAGTTAACTGAAGAATGTGAATATTCATACCTGGAATTTAATAAGAAAATTTTCCTGTACAGGGAGTAGTCTTTGGAGAGAAAAAACAAAGGTCAAAATATTTGATTGTTTCCATTACAGCATTTGGTACATGGTATTTGTTATGAAAAGAAACAGAAGACATACCTGGCCAGTTCAGTAAGCTCCAACTTTCCATCATTGTTTGCATCAAACATCCTGAGCTGAAAAAATATATTATTTTACATTGCTAATGAAAATTAATCAACATAATGAAGAAAACACTTACTTAGAAAACTTAAAATCAATTATCTTTATCCTGAAATTATGGCCCTGGGCTTTAATCTGTCACATTTGCTGTGTAATACATTTATTTTAAGTACTGACTAAGTAATTTATAGTAATTCTGATTAACCTACTGTAAGGTAAGTCTTAAGACAGTGATGAATGTCCTGTATGAGAAATGCACGTGTAATTGTTTATAAATGAGGGGAGTGTTGATGTGATAACACTTTACTTTTGACTTCATGTCATGATTTGATAATAGAATTATTATTCTCTATTCATAAAGATGAAAAAAACATCAGATAAAGTTCAATAGAATCCCAGCCATTCAGCTCTACTTAGACAGAAAATAATAGACATTTCATCTAATTGACTGCTAGGTCTAAATATTTAAGTAACGATAATGTTCTGTTACTGTGATATATTAAAAAAAAAAAAGGGTGATCCTGCAGATGATGAGATTTTGTTGATGGTATTAAAATGGGAAAATAAATTTCTCCAACTATACATAATTAAATTACAGGAATAAATATATTAATGTAATTTGACCAAATAAGTGAATAATAATTTTTAATAACTCTCTTGTATTAAAGTATTTTACTTTGAGGCCTTGAAAGTATGATCTCCTGCTGCTTGAGAGGCACTAACAGCTTATATTAGCTATTAGAACTAGATGGAGATATTGCTCCTGCGTGGGACTTCCTCTCCCAGTATTTATGTCTGTATGGTTCCATTTTTCTACTTTCAAACACTATATTGCATTTGCTGTATAAAAGAGTCACAAAAGCAGTAGACTACAAAACACTGAAAGCACCTCCACCAACACTCCATCCCATCACTTGCAATCGCAGTAATTTTAGATGTAATTTATACATAAGAGGAGAAGCAACATTCTGTACTGACATATCTACCTTTCCTTTAAAAGAGAAAATTAATGCAATGCAATGGAAAAAGACCTAATTTCACTTTACACAATAAATGGCAAAATATACCAGAAAAAGTTACCAATTCTACAAACATTTATTTCTACGTAACGCCCTGGTTCCTTTTAATACTTTCTTCCTTTTGTATAAAAGCATCTGCCTTGCATGTGTTTCCCATGAAAGCAGATTTGCATTTGGGCAAGGTAAGCAGTGGCAGCTGTGAAGTCAATGTATTTTGATGGGTTATTAGTGGCTGGCTGTACCTGCCAGCAGCTGCTCAGGACTGTACATTTTCTATTAGTCTTTTGTTTTCTGAGAAGATTATGGGAGAGCTGGGCTTATATGTTTTTTCTTATAACAAAATTCTTTGTGATTGTGTATCTCCACAGAGGCCAGAACTTATAAAACACTTTATGATGATGGTTAAAAAGCTCCCTGAATGAACAGGATACATTTTATCTTCACCAGCAAATAAACAGTGACAATTCTAAATAAATGGTTCATACTGGTACAACGAATCAGCAGACTTCTTCCAGGAGAAACACAAGTTTTGTTCAACCATTCTTAAGCCAGTGTGAGGGTTAGAGTGTTTACCTAGCATGTTTTAAATTGCTAAAAATATTTTAGGATGAAAACAAGCTGATAAAACAATAAATGTAGTGATATACATTTTCTGAAGACAAGAATTCTTTTTTTTTTTCTTGAAAAGCCCACACAGAAGCCAGTACTAGTCCTCACTGTGGAGTACCATAGCAGTGGGATGGAAGGAGTGTTCCAAGGATGGGCTGATTTAAGGTCAGGGAAGCAACAGTTTTGTTATAGTGTCTATCTAAAACATCAATTTCTCCTTCTTGAAGCAGGCGGAGAAGGAAAGTATGAGATGTTTGTAAGTCTGGTAAGAAATCACCATGCAGTAATGGCTTCTAAGACAAGAGACGGACATCACAGCACTGTAAGAAGGCAAAATATAGACAGGAACTCCAAATTAATTTGATCTAAACATAATAATGTAATTATGACAGTAGCAACAGTTTTTCTCCTAACTGCGAAGATTTCAGTTTTACAACTAATGGCACAAGGAAACAAAACAGGAAAATAGCATGATGTGCCAGATATATATACACCAAGAAGCTTAGAAATTCCTGGGCTTTTGTTTTTTAAGCAGCACTGAAAACTGCCCATCGAAACTCCATAGCTGCAGAAGTACTTGCAGTGCCACAGTTGTCTCTCTGTTGCAATGACACAGCTAGCCTGATTGGGACTTAGTTGGTCTCCAAGTCATTTGGAGCCTTCTAGTGGCTAAACAGAGTGTAGATTAACCCATTATTCCTTTGAATAATCTTACCATTATTTCTGTGTATTCCGTTAGCTTTGAGTCTTCAATCTGCTTATTTGCTTTCTGTAATAAATCTTTCAAGAAGCTCTGTTAAATAGAAGAATAATAGGTGAATTTTTATCTACAGTATAAAATATTTGACTTGCTAACTTTGGATTAAGGTAATGGAAAATACTATTTTACTTCCACTTTAGTATTTACTGTTGAAGTTCCAAATAAGTATGAAAAAAAATAGTTACAGCTAAGAATATAAGTTTCTTTTGATAAGTTCAAGTACACTGCATTTTATTTGGAAAAAGTGACTCCTAAAACTTTCTGCATTGTATGCCATTTGTTGTATTGTGAATTTGGAAAAAAGTTTGGCTTTCAAGAATACTGCTTCCTAATCAGCTCTATCAGTAAACTAAGCTAATTAACCTTGGGTCTCCTTTTAAACTTGGATGCCTATTCACTTCTTGCAACATAGGAACAATTTTACAGAAAGGATCAATGATTAATCAGGTTTTGTCCTTGCCTATGGCAGTACCCATTGCTAGATATGAACATTGCTCCTTCCTACCTTGTACTTTAAATGTGTGCAGCCAATTTCATTGCATTTTAGAATGAGAATTTGATGTCACATTACTTGAAACACCAACCATTTTTACTTTAAAAAATAAGATGCTTTTCACCTATTCAGTGTTTTAAATTTCTGCACTAGATCTGTGACATTAAAAAAAGAAAGATACCAAATTGTTTAGCAAGGGCATTACAAGACCTGTTATGTCTGTGTGCCTGTCAATGCTCAATGAAGCACCTAATTCCTGTCGTCAATTGGAGTGTCATTATCTTTGTGGAATTTTGGGCCACATTTCAAGGTAGAAAATGGGAAAGCATATAAGAAAACATACTTGAAGCATATAAGAAAACATACTTGTTGTCCTCAACTGGAATGCAACCATGTCGATAGTCATACAACTAATACTCGCTGCAGTTGTTTGAGTTTGGCCCCCTCCATGCTGGAGGCCCTTCCTGGTAGTTTGTATAAGAAGAACACGACTGAAATGCAGTAAATGGATGTTGTGGAGACACGTTTAATCTTGTGTCCTTTAAAGGAAAATAGAACTGGAAAGGACATTGAAAGGCTATCTAGTCCATCTCCATGTCTCGAGAAAGGATTCTATTATCTAAACTTCCTGAATTACTGTCTGATCTGAGCTATTGCCAAACCTTTCCAAAACACAGTGATGATGAGTTTGCCTCCATCTTAGACAACATATTCTACTGCCATTACTATTGTTAGAAAGTTTTCCTGATTTCCAGCTTGAATTTCACTTACAAAGTCGTCCGTGGGTGTACTCCTCACATAGCAAATACTTAAAATGCTTGTGCTTGTCAAGAAATGCTGATCTAAAAATAAAACTGTGTATTTATGTCTCATTTTCAACATGTTAAAATGACCTGTTTGTCTGAGGCAGACAAAATCTCACAACACGAGATGGGACCATTAAGGATTCAGTTAAAATGTCTTCATTCTTCAGCCGGTCCTCAATCAGCCCTGCCTTTTTAAGTCTATTTTAAATTATAGCAGTCAGCGGCAGTCCTTAAGGCATTATCTAACAGCTGGAGAGTTCTCAAGGGCTACCTCCTCCTGATCCTACCAACTTTAGACATACCAACCTCCTGCAAACAGTCATCAGGAGAATGGGCTCATCTACCTGAGGGTTACCTTAAGGTTAAATCCTCAGCAAATATCACACAGATACCAAACTCAAAAGAGAAAGGAAAAACGAAAAAAGATGTGAATTTTCTGATGTGGATTCCTTTTCTGAACAGAAGATCTGTAATGATTTTGGAAAGTTTGATCTCCTGGTCCTTTAGTTAATAAAATTTACATAACTCTTCTTTATATGACATATGGGGAGAATAGTCCAAATTAGATGGATAAGCACTGCTAGGCCTTTCTCTTGCTATGAATTGCTTTGATTCCTTTGAATGTAAAGCTACAGTAATGAATCAAGTACAATTAACTGTGGAAAATGGCACCTTTCTACTCAGATGCTATTGAATATGACCATCTGTCCTATGAGGAAAGGCTGAGAGAACTGGAATCTTCAGCTTGCAGGAGTTTCAGGGTGACGTTGTGAAAGTATATAAATACTTCAAGGGAAGGTGCAAAGAGTATGGAGCCAGGCTAGTGACAGGACCAGAGGCAATGGTCACAAAGTGAAACACAAGAGGAGCATCAGGAAACATATTTTCACTATGAGGGTGGCTGAGCAACTGGGTTTAAGTGGCTCTGCTTGAGCAGGGGGGTTGGACCAGGTGACATCCAGAGGTCCCTAACAAGCACTCTGTGATTCTGTGACAGAGAATCACAGCATCTACAAATTGCTGTTGGTTGTATGACTAGAGAAGTAAAATCACTCTAGTTTTAATGCTTCTGCAAGTCTGAGATGACCAATGGAATAATCTCGATTCTGCTCTTATTTGTGCATATTAAAGCTGATACCAAAATCCTACTAGGCTAACCAAGCAAGGGCAGTCCAATTCCATTTGTATTAGTCTAACAGTATGACAGAGGAAACTGTAGGGTTACATGGCACTTGAGAGAGCATAATCTGTCCAGCAGCATAGTGATTAATGGTAGAAATGCCCTTAGGAAAAACCCAACAAAAGAGACCTCCTCCCTAATATACCCCAAAAAATAACCAACATAGCTTCCAGAGGCCCATCGTACTTTCTTAACCTTTCTTACTTCTAAGCTACCTGCTGCCCTGAGTCACTTGAGACAAACTTGATCTGAATTAAAACATGTTTTAAACCACGTTGATAAGATTAGGGTTTCGCTTTAAATAATTTACTGGTGATAAAAACATCAGCTAATTATATTCCTTTTTTGTTGTGTTTGAAATGCAAAAACATGCATCTGAAGAAAGAGATAGCAGCAGGGCTGTAATCCAACACCTGTTCTCATGTCATACATACTCAGAGATATTGATTTACCTTAAGTTCCTCGGAATCAATGAAGCCACTGTGGTCGCTGTCATATTTCCTCCATGTCTGCAATCAGAATATGAATGCTTTAATGATATATTTATGGCAAGCAAGTCTTGGATGGTTTTACAACAGGCAACTTTTCATACTGTACCTGCATGAAGTCTTCACTTGACTTTAGCTGCTGGCATCTGAAGAACAACAGGAAATTCTCTTCCGTTGGCAATATCTGAGCAAGCTGTAACACAATTTATGCAAGATTGAATTTTGATTCTTCACTAGGCCAGCTGAGCCTGTAATAGAGCATGAAGCTTTTTAAAAGCATATGAAATTCTTTGTGCTCATACTGCCCTATAGTGGCCCCATAGGAAGCTTCATCCTGCTAGCTGAAATGTTTGGAAGAAGGCTCTGAAAGGCTTCTGGCTTGCAGCTTTGCCATATTCATCAAGGTCAAACTTAACTGAGGTCTGAGAGGAGGGAGTGAGGCGGCACTTTACGAAAAGGGTAGCTGGGGAAAGGGGAAAAAATGAATTCACCCATGTAGAGCTAGGATCTGTACTGAAAACCATTGAATTGGCATGAAGGGAAAGCATAATGAGAGAATGCATCGATGATAGGTGTGAAGGACTATGAATGAAGAAAGTGAGGAAAACAGACTGCTCACAATGGCAAGGAAGAGCAGGAAGAGAGATGAACGCTGACATGAAGAACACATATGTAAGGCAAATGGTTAAATATAAGGAAAAGCCAGGAGAAAAGAAAGAAAACGGGGAGGGTAAGGGTTGGCAACCAGTGCTCAATTGTCGGACTTGGAGATGTGTTCAAGAAGAGCTATAAATACCAGAAAGAAATCAAAAGGGTTTTTAGCCCTGCAAAACCAGGGGTGGTTCTTCCAATGCCTCTCCTCTACAAAAGGCTTTTTTAAAATCAGACACATTATTGTACTGATTATTGCAAATGTTCATTTACTATAACTCAATTTTGGCAAGTGACAAATGTAGAAGATGGAAAGCATTGCTGTATAATTTAATGTAAAATCACTATTTGTTTTTAACAAAAGCCCAATATTTTTTTTTCTGTCCTCAAAATGTATGAAATGTGTTTTGATTAAAGAAAACTTTTTACTTGGAGAATAGAACAGCTGTGCTTACTAGGAAGAGAAAATGGAGAAAGACAGATTTCTTAGCTGAATTCTTTAATGAAAAATGACATCTGCAGAATTCCTGGAGTCCCATCTTAAAATTTCTAATCAAATTTTTGTTTTTCTGCCTTCCTTTCACATCCTCAAATCCCTTGTTCTGCCTATTTCAGTGCTATTGCCTAGTTGCTGAGGCTTTTTTATTGGGATCCAGCAGAGCCATAAGTGAGTTCAGCACTCACCCCACAGGCACAAGGAGGCTATGGAGACATATCTCTTGTTTCTCTACAATTATCTATGCAAGGAATCAGTTATATTCTTTGATTGTTGGTACAACTGAAAAGACACATCAGAGCACTCTCCTTACAGAAATGGCGCAGCTGATGACAGGCTGTCAGACCCATCAGAGCCTTCTGAGTACTTTTGCTAAATGGCTGAACACCAAACCAAAAGCAACTTGAACAATGCGTTTTTGTCAGCAGCTTTCAAAATCTACTCCATTATAAATAGCATATACACATGTGGGTAAGTACATATTCATACAGACGCAGTAGCTAAATGTGTCTTGATTTATGGAAAAATGTTTTTATTTCTCCTATGACAGACAAGCTTGATTTTTAGAGTACATTCCTATTTAATAGCAAATGGAATGGAAGAACTGCTTAGAACAAAAAGCAGAGTTTGGGGGAAGGGACTGATTATGACAGTGGGAAAGGGTTTGCATGTGTGGAAATTATAAATAAGATGTCGTTCAGTGACATAGGTAACTCCTGTGAGTTTTGCAAGGACACTGTAAAATAGTACAAGGTGCAAGGGTGAATGTAAAATAGTAACTGTCCAAAGAATCATTAACAGCTTATTAGCAGTACCAAACTGTATTTGAGGTACAGAATATATGACCTTATTTTAAGCTATACCTCTCACTCTTTCTATGTCTCAGGGGAAAGCATTAAATTGTTTTTCGTGGAAAACTTTGCAGTATTAAGGGATGAAGAGGTCATGTGGAAACAGGCTCAACTTCCCAGTTTTATACCGCTACTGAGAAGAAAGATGGAAACCTATTTCAAGTCATTACTTCTTTGTGAGGATAAGCATAAGGGGACTTCATGAGAATGTGTGAGTAAGAGTGCAGACCACTGCAAGTCCGTGTATGGCAGCAATAGTAGTTTAGTGAACTTTGCTGCTTTTATGGAGAGCATTGGTTATTTCTGTATCACAAATAATAGAGGACAACCACAAAGCCTGACACTGGTTTGACTACTCTCTGCTCAGCTGCAGGCTGAGATGTGTCTTTATAAGTTACCTAGCAGAAAAAATACTCTCATTGCCTAAATCATAACTTTTTTCTAGAAATCGTTCTCTAAGTAAATTCCATTATATTTAATGCTATTTAAAATTCCTTTCACCTAATACAGTGAATTTTCTTTTTTAAAATCCTATAATAGAACATGGGAGGACAAAGAATATTTTAGGCTAATGAGTAGTTATTTTTATGGCAGCAGTAATCTTCAAATAATTTGAATGTAGAATTGTCGCAGTTCCGAGTTTTGAAACCTTGGGTTTCACAAGCACATTTTAGTGAAAGCGTTGGTCTGAATGAGTACAAAAGGTGAATTAAAGGTCTCTTACACAATGACAAGAAACTGAACAGGTCAGACTTTGCCTTTAGCTGGAGAGCACTGGATTAAAGCCAGTGAACTAACTGCATTGTGCTTGCAAAGACAGAATTGACGCTTAATCTGATCTGAAAATCCACTCCTTCCTTTGTGAAGCCACCCAGGCCTCCTCTTTATCTCAGTCAACAGACCTTTCCTGAAAACTCATTATTTGCTCGCACATTTTTTGTCACATACTGGGATATTCATTATGATGGTTGGGAGTCTGAATGCTTTACATGATTTTTTTTTAAACAGCATTCATACACGTTTCGTAGAAAAACTATTTGATATACTATGTAAATGGGAGCAATCTGGAATAACTGGACTTTTTTTTTTTTTTTGTAAGGAAGGAGAATCAAATCCAAATACCAACTTTAATTTCATACTGCTCTGCATGTACAAGATTTTTCATGAGTTCCATCAGCGCTTTCCAAATCAAGCTTCATGCTGATGTAAGTGAAATAAAATATAGCTATTGGGTTTGGAAACTGCTATATTAAGGGAGAAAGTCCCTTCAGTTATGGGACTCAATACTGTCACTATTCAGTGGCTTCCGTGGATGCTGAGCATGCTTGGTGCTTCACTGGGGGTGATGAGCCATATCAGAACCTACTGGCTTTGTTCATCTTTACCCATTAAGTAAATATCAGAATCAGAAAAATGATTTGAAAGGTAAATGTTCCAGTTATCTTTCCTAAGTGAAGAAGCATAGTCTTTTTCAGGCACTGTTCACAAATTCTTCTTGCATCCAATGCTTGATATTACACATATGCAAAAAGACTATTTAAATAGGATTTCTCGATACCAAATAAATATGGGTTTGTTAGTCCAAACCCAAACATTTTGTTAGACCAAATAAACAGTAGTTCTTTCTAGATGCAGAGCTATTTGATCAATACTAAGTATCGTCAAAAGATGCATTTTTAAAAGTCAATTACAAGTGAAACAAACTGATCATATTTCTATGGTATTTTAGTAATAATTACATATGCATTTAAACAAGTATATGAAATTGAGACATATGACAGAAAAGATATCTTTACATTATCTATTATATCAGCAGTGATACTTCCTATTGACTTTTACAGATTCTATTCAGTCCTCTATTTTAAAATTAGCTGCTGACCCAAAGTTGGTCACTGTAGAATTTTTCAGGCCTGGCTTGTTTCCAGCTGTTCCCTAATTAGCTCTCTAGGTCAGATTTCTTATTATCGGGAAAAAATATAATATCATTTAATAATAAAACTGCAGTCTCATTGCACTCAGAGTGACATAAACGAGTTGTCAATTTAAGCTCAAAAAAGTGACTTCTTAAACTGTAACCCCACGAATTCTCCTTTTTGTCTTGCAGCACTGAAGAGTGAAAGTGAAAGAAAACCCTTTCCTAGCAAGTCGCCTAAATCGCACAATTATTGAGCAGCTACACAAGGAAAAGAGATTGGTTATCTCATGTTATGTTCATGTTGTTCTGTGCTAAATGTATTTTCTTCAAGTAAACATGTCAGTCTTTTGTTACAAAGTAACAGTCTTACCTCGACTATTCCTATTTTTCCATCAGTAGTCTTCCCATATTGGTCCACAAAAGCTTTCATTTCAGGTGTCAAATCCTACAAAGTTGCAATGATAGAATCATTACTTCAAGATACAGAGAAACCTATGTAAAATTACTTGAATATTCTATTAGTTGCAAAATAATACGCTACATTTAATGAAATACACTCATCACGGCTAGACTCCTCAAGTTTAAATGAAAATTAGTGTTTTTTAATCATGAATAATGTCATTGTGATAAATTTTACTTCCTAAGGAATTATATTATAGTCAGTGTGAATGATTGGCATTTAAATGCTTAGAACTCTATTTTAGTTTACAGAATGAAAAAATTATAAAGACAAGTGTGTTGGAAGATGCATATAACAGCTCCTTTGTTTAAGAGCATGACAGTGTAGTTCATAGGCAATTATTAGTCCATTTCCTCAGTTTTCATTCTTAAATTAGTGACTTAAAGGCAGTGTGAAATCTTTCAAAGTAAGAAAAAATTCAGTATAAGACATCTGAACACCAAAATAGCCTTTCCACATCTTTGAGTGGATTTTTCCTGAACAATGGATGCTATTTTAGTCCTAAAAGAACTCATCACAGTATCATATTTTTCACTGTTTAGTATTTGGTTATCATGGAAACAGAGTCAAAATGTCACTGCTGAACTGTAGAGAGGCAGATTTAGGGGGAAGAAAACTTCAAGCAAAATCTTAAATCTGACAGAATAAAGCCATCATTGTTCTTCATGTAAATTATGGTCCCTGCTATACATCTGCTCTCTTAAGGCTATCCTCATTCTAGGCTGTGAAAAAGATGCCAGCCTTGGGATGAATATCTAAATATTTGATTTCACACTTCAATTGACTTGTCTTGCTTTGATGTGAGCTGCCATCAACCTTCAATACTGATCAAACTTTTAATTTTCATTGTATTTCTTGTAGGTGTGAGCTATTGAAACCATGCAGCATGAATCAGGGTTACAGTTATAATAATACAATGGACAGTTCTATGGTTATAGATGAAGATACAGCAAACTTTGAAAATTAAAGGTTTAGTTGCTATAATAAATCTGATTATATAGGGCCTAAGTGATTCTCTCACTGGAGACATGGGGAATCTCAGCTGTACAAAGTCCATTGTAGTTTGTCCCAAATTTCACTACCAAAGCTAACTAAAATGTCAGTTCCTTGTAGCTGATACAGTCACGGCCTAGTATCCTATTTCGGTCAAAGTCATCCATGGCAGGTTAGTAATTTGCCGTGGCTTTAATTAGAGATGTGGTTATTAATACAATGCACTTCAAAGTCACCTTTCATCTAATGATCCCAAAGTGGGGACAAGTTTGCTTAGCACGTAGAATGGAGAATTTAGACTCTTGGATTTTAATTAGTCTTGGTTAAACATTTTACTAATCTTTCTAATAGCAGCTCTGCAGTGCCAAACAGTGTCCAGCCGTGGAAGGAGGCAGAGTAAATTACAGGTTAAACAAAACAGGATGCTTGTCCTCTAGTTCATTATTCAGAAATGATTGTGGGTTTTTTTGTGTTCACTTCACCCTCTCTTCAGCTGTTTGATGAGTTTTTTGAGTTATATTACTCAAATAAATATTTTTGGTCAAAAAAACTTGCCTAAATTTAACCAAGCCTACTTCTAAACTTGATCCAGATGCAATATTCAATTTTTGAAATTAAGAAACTAGCCCTTCACACCTCAGTCAGACACCTCAGAAGAGAAATTTGTCCAACAAGTGGAACTGTAGAAAAAAAATAGGGTTTTTTTTAATATAATTTGAAAATGTAAGGATAGATGGCACTATAGAAACACTTACATGACTGTATTCATAAATCATATTTCTGTGGAGAAATATTGTCACTATCTCTATATGCAGGGAAAGTGAGAAATGAATGTGGAATAGTTCAGCCAACATCCACCTATTGACACTTTATCAGCTTCTGTATTAATCACTTATATCTCAAAGTTTCTTTTGGCAAATAGGGAATGTATTGCATAAATGTGGAGCACAATAAATGGAAGCTTATATACTTATATAGCTTTTATCTTTAAAAAAGAGGCAGTTCTTTTAACATGATTGAAATTAGATCAGATCAAATCACTGTCTACCATAATGCCTAATGTTACCAAAGCCCAAGCCCTAAAACTTGTGAGTACACATTCCCCCCATTGGGACTAGCCTGAATCAAGCTGCATGCTCTATCTGAGAAAAAACAGCTGTGAAAGTACAGGCTTACTGAGTGGATTAATACAGGGATTAGCATTAGAACATAATTAGAATAGTTCCATGGTTGGGAAGAATATTGGGAAATATTAAACCATCCTATTTGATGACAGAATCAATGTGATTCTTTAAAGCATACGGCATGACTGATGCAAAATCCAGCTATGAAGAATGCATAATTGAATATTTCAAAAATAGTGAGAAGGAGAATGACCTGAAATGCAGAAGTTAATGATGACAAAGAAGCTTTGGGGTGTTAAAAGAAGGACAGACAAGGAAATTACTTATAACCTACACTAGTTTTTCAATGTGTCCCTTCTGGCAAAAAACTAGAATTCAACGCTACTGAATTAGTGTCCCATGAGACAAAAAATGAACTAATGAGATGCTTGTTTGGCAAATGAGCCTTCAAGTCCAAGAATCAGATTAGATCTGAAACATAGATGACATATAGCTGTACTTCAGAGCCCACAGACCAAGTGCTGAATTTGATGTTGCTACTGTAGATTGCTCTTAGCAGAACACTCCAAAGTTAGGTTTGAATCAGAGAGATGGGAAAGCAAAACTTAGACACCTGAGCATTTTTAAAATATAGCATGAGATACAGGCAGGGGTTATTTTAAAAAACCCACATAAATTATAACATTTGTAGCAGATAAGAATAATCCTATGAAGCTTTCTGTGTTGCTTTGAATAGGATCTGTTTTTAAGAGATGCATGCTTAATTTGAGAGAGAAATGAATCTGATTTTTAAATGATAAATACTTTTGTCCTTGAGCTTCTAATTATTTTTTTAACTACTGAATAATATATTAGCATTTCTACTAACAATGCCATTCATACTAAATATACATAGGCTTTAATATCTTCTTTCTACCGAGTATACTTAAGTTTCCTGCACTTTAATATAGAAGAGAGATTTGTTCTGTTGCGATACTTTAAATGTATTGAAGTCGAGTTTAATCTTTTCTGTGAAAAAAATATACTTCTTCCCTCTAAAAAACCCCCACATTCCTCTCCCAATTAGCTGTTTTGTTTTGTTTGGTTTTTTTTTACTTTAGATTTGTTTTATTTTATTTTTAATTTTAGTTTAAACTTACTTGCATTCACAAAAACGAGAGCCTACACCAATAGCTCTAAGAAGAATTAACTAGTACCTAAGCTGTAGTAACATTAGAGGCTCTGCTGGGAGACAGATTTTCATATATGTAAAGTTTACACTCATACAGTTAATAAGAAGATACAATTTTCCACAAAATCAATGAAGATTATTTTTTTTCTTTTTGCATTTACTGCTAAAATATACAGCAACTTTCAAAGCAAAGTTAATTATTGAAATGCTATTGCTCAATTTGGAGGCATTCTTATTATGAAGTATTAATCTATTTCATCCATGCATACATGTCATCCAGTTAAATTATAATTTTATTTTCTGTTTCTTCAGAAGTCTTTCAGCATAGATTAATTTAAACCAATTCCCTTAGGTCATATATTGGACTTTGGTGCTAAAAGTGGCCTGATTTAGAAACTGATTATTTTAAGGGCAATTTCTTTGTTAAAAACGTTCCCTTCTCTTTTAATTCAAATCTTTACATGGAATCTTTAATCTTTCTTTGTCTCTTTTTTTATTGTTGTTTTTCTCATATGGGTATACTTTGGAGGAAATGAATAATTAATTTTTCGATAACTTATACACAGAAGAGTTTTGACAACACTGTCAAAAGCTTCGTTGTCTCTCTGAACAGTTTAAACAGCCAGGATTTGGTACTCATACTCATACTCCTAGTGAAGAACAAGAAGTGATTAGGAATCATCTGCAGATCTATTTAGTGACCACCAAGGGGCAGGAATGCATTTCAGCCCGAACTGCCCGTTAGGTATGAAAATAAAACAGAGTCCAACTACCTTGAAGTGTTTTTTTCTTTTTCTTTTTTCTTCCCCCACCCCCTTTATCTTTTTTTTTTTTATTATTTTTTCTTTCCCATTTTAGTAAGAGTACATATCTAGATCAGATAAGATTAATTGCAATGGGATAAGGTCCCATCCAAGACAAAAAGACAACATCCATGTATTTCTTGACTTTTCTTTTTTAGCACTGTCAGAAGTATCAGCTTGTAGCCTGGCAAGGCATGAGCGGGACCCGCTCTCCACGGGGGTGGACCCTGGTCTCACCTTTCCAAAGTAGACGATTTATTTCATTTGCAACCTGCTCATTTCTAACCGAGCTACTTCCCTTTGCCTGGTGAGGCAGGTGCATGACCCGTGTCATGGCAAGAGAGAAGAAAAGGAACTGGGGCACTGGAGTTTGCTCAAGAAGACTCTTCTTTCCCGAGAAGACGGAAAAGTGGGGCCAAACATTAACCTACCAAGCCTGCCTTCTTCCGTGCCTGCTGCAGCTCCTGGATGAAGTTTTGTAGCTCCTTCCCATCCATGAACCCATTGCCTACAACACAAAGAGTTACGGTTGCCGTCACCGCTCCCTCCAAACTCTCCGCTCTCCAGCGCCGGCACAGGGACGTCTCCGACCCGTCTCTCGCTCCCGGCGGAGCGGCGCCCGCGCCCCTCGCCCGGACCCCTTCACGGCTGCGGGGCTGCGCCCCGAGGCTGCTGCGGCGGCCGCCAGGCGGGGAGCGGAGGGGTCCCCCCAGCCTCCCGCGGGCCTGCCCCCCTCGCCCCCCGCTCCCCCGCCGCCCCGGGGGGGAAAGGAGTCACCGTCGGAGTCGTAGTGGTGCCAGATCTCGAAGAACTGGGCGGCCGAGATCTCCACGCCCTGCAGGTGGGTCTCCGCCGTCATGGTGGGCGCGGGGCGGCGGCGCGGGGGGGGGGCGCTGTCCGCGGTCCTGACTTGACTGTGACCGCGGCCGGCGCGGCGGCGGCTCCGACGGCTCCGACAGATCCGACGGCTCCTCCCGCCGCCGCCCCGCCGAGGGCTATTTATGAGGCCGCCCCGGCCGGGCCACTCCCCCCGGCGCTGCCCTCCCTTCCTCTCCGCGAGCCCCGGCGCGCCCTCCCCGCCCTGCGCGGGGGGGCCCGGGTCTCCCGACGGCGGCACCGCGGCTGGGGCCGGCCCGGAGCTGAGCCCTCGGGAAGCGACACCCTCGACTTGGCAGCGAGGGAGGGAGGCAAGGAGGGGTGTGCATGTGCCGAGCGGGGAACCCCGGGCAGAGGGAGTTGCTGAGGATCCCTTGCTGTAGAAAGCCTTGCTGTAGAAAGTGTGACCATGAGACGTGAGGACAACCTCCCAGATTAGCCACGAGGTTTCCAGCTGGAAGAGGGTCCTTGAATGTCAGAATGTGGCTGGTAGCACCTCAGGACGTCACAGTACAAAGAAAAAGCCACTTGAGACATCATGTAGGGTTCAAGGAGCCTGATTTTCAGTGCTCCATCCCCAACCCAGACCTGCACACAGCTTTGCATAGACTTGATCTTTGAAGAGCTGAAACCTGATACTCCCTCTGAGATATAGTGGGGCATTGAGATATCCATATTGAGACAATATACGTACAGTGCATAGGTGTGAGGGACACTACCAGTCTGCTCTGAGTCGGTAAGAGCTTTTTTTTGGTAGATCAGCTTTGCAGACTTGTCCTTCTATAGGAGTGGGTTGGTGGGAAGGGACAGCACAGCTCACAAAAGTCTTCCTTCTGCAATGGGGTAACCTGTAGCTGTTCTAGTAATGATGATTAAGTCCCTTTTGGGATGACTCATTTTAGCCATTAGGGTCACTGGGTGCTCTGAAGCACTGAACCTGACTTTCTCCTTCCAGCACTATCTCCCAGATGCTACATTGAGTTACAATGTGTGATGGTCAAAATGACCAAAACTTACAGGACACTGTCAAATACAGTAGACAGTATAGTAAGGATGAGGGATGAGAACAGCTGGGAAAACCAGGAATCTCCATGTGTTAAGAGAGCAACATGAGCAACAGTAGGATAACAGTATGTTAAGACTCATGTACAAGGTGAACATAAAAATAAATAGGATAATGCAGAAGACAGCAAAATGCCAATGGGGGTGGATAACCCAGCGGTATGAGAAGTGGATGCTTAGTAAAGGCTGACATGTCCTGAGAGGGATTTCAGTAGATTGGGTGGCTGAAATCTTGTATGCATTATGGAACAAGATGTGGGCATAGCGATTAAGTAATCATGAGACCTTATACTTGATTCCCTCCATCTTTCCATTCTCCTATTTCTCCACCTGTTATGTGCAGCTTTCTCTCCTTCTGTTGCTGCTGTTTGGCTGTGAGTTCTTCAAGAGATACACTGGGTTGGCCTGTGTTTTGTTAGCTGATGAACAAAGCAGCAGCTAAGAGGAAAGATAAAAGAATATGAGCACTAATCTCTTCAGTTCAAAGTATTTGTATTAGTGAAAAGTGTTCAGATTAGTTTTGCAGTCACAAATACCTTTATACTTGCAAAAGGAATGAAGACATTTTAAATATTTCCTTACAATCCTGCTCTGTTTCACCATGTAGAAAAAAAAAAGAAATAAAAAATCATGACCGGTCCAGTTTCCCATCTAGGAACCATTTTTCAGGCATGGCTTTCTCAGAGGAGCAGACTTCAGTGGGAGCCCCACCCTGAAACTTCTGTAATCTGCCTACATCTTGCCTTGAAAATAAAAGTCTGAAACTAACGCATTTCCATAAAGTAGCAGTGATGATCAGAAAAGAGAGAATTCATGAGGCTTTTTTTTACAGGTACAGATCTGGCCTTGAGAATTGTAAGCATAGTGAATTGAGCTTGGCTTTATCCATTGTGCTTGGAAAAGACAATGGGGTGCCAGTGACGCAAGGACACTGGAAGGAGACAAAGGTAGAACTAGCATTTCCATCATTTTTAGATAGAAGGGGTCTGTGCCAATGAGGCAACTTCTTATACGCCAAACATATTGAATTACCCCATCCAGTGCAGAATTTCAGCTTCCAGCAAGCCTGCAGGAAAGGAAACCGAGTACTGAACCTGTTTCAACAGACCTCTGACTTGCATCTTATGTTGATTTGCTTCTTGCTGCATACCATTTTCCAATGGCACATCAAATCTTGTGCTTGTTCCTTTTCTCTGACCCAGAAGACTGTAGCGGAATGGGGGCAAAAAATTTAACATTGTTTGGGGCCAGCTCAGCCTTGTTCATCTGACTGTTCAGACTTTTAAATAAACAGGAGCTGCAATGTTTACATTTTCAGAAGTTCTCAGAATAAAATATTTTACATAGGTCATATGTGGCCAGGAGGATTTGAAAGAAGTCTCACCAGAACTTTGCAAATATGGTGCTTCTCTCCATAATTGTATAACCGAGTGCAGGTGCTTGGACATGTTGACCTCTCATTATGCTAACATCTACAAAATCAGTATTGACTACAGAGCATTTATATATTTTTTTGTGTTCTTTATAAAACAGTATATCAAGGTGAATGTGTTCATAAGTTCTCACTGCTGCACTTGACATGATCCCTCTGCACAGGCATAAAAGTAGCAGACATTTCCGTGCAAAAATAATCACTTATATAACTAACTGCACATCATATTTTCATGATTAATAAATTACCAAGCCAGCATTCATATTTAATCCCACTGGACTCTGCTAAACTAAATCAGAAACTGGTCATTTCAATTCCAAGAGGCTATTAATTTCCATTGAAAGAGGAAGCACTGGAAAAGATTTAAAAATGTAGATATATACAGGATGTGATCCATAACCCAATGAAGTCCATGCACATTTTTCCAGTGATTCTAGAGGGCTTTATGCAAAGACAAAATTTTTCATATTTTCAGAAATTATGTGTATTGTGATAAGCATATATACAGAAGCCTAAGCCTTGCCATTCATTTTAGCTAAAGCTACATGAGCCAGATCCATATCTGGCAGAAATCAGAAGTGCTACACTGAAGCTGAGTAGGAATTTGACCCAGAATTGAAGTGAAAATTACTATCTTTGAAAACATTTGTTGTTCATAGCTATTCTTCAAAAGCTTTTCATTAATATTTCTTTTTTTTATATGTGGTTTTTCTAAGATGACTTCACTCTGACTACCAGACTTCTGTCTTCACTCTCAGAAAGGCACCTTGCAGTGCCTAGTAAGACCCCAAGGGTTTCTCAAGGCATGTGGAAATCAAATATGCCAATTATAATAGCAATCCAACCTAAAATATCCCCCAAATAAAAACAAGAACTAACAGGGCAAGTAATTTTCAGTCAGAAAACACCAACATTTCAGCATCATGTCAAGCATTACAAACTTGATTTTGTGGAACAGAAATCAAAAGCAAGAACTTTCAAATGAACACATCCTACATAAAGGACACAAAAGCTCCACAGAAGTTGTTTATTCAGCTATTCTCAGTCCACCATCAGAAGATATGTCAAAGACAGAGACCATTGTGTCACCTCTCTTCTGAAAAGCCAAATTCTTGTGTGATCCTGAGTTGTGGCTGGATTTACCTAATCAATATCTTGTTTCCCACTTGATGCTTAGTGACTATTAGCACCACAGTCAGTCTTGAAAGATGTGGAAGGAAATTCTGGTCCTTGGCTGTAGTTACTCACTACAGTTCTGCCTTTCTGTAGAGAACCATAGGAGTAAGAAGCATTTTGAAGCAATTGAATTCCTAGATTGTAACTATAACCTCTTCATAATTGTCAGATACAGAGAGGGTCTCTCTTACTCTTCTATGCTCCTACATAAAAATACGTATCTGAAAAACATCATAACTGGAAGTCTTCCATAAGAAAAAAAATGTGTGTAGATTATGTTAATTCTGAACAAGGGCAAACACCTGTACCTATACAGAGTGTAGTACAGTACATTCTGCTATTGCAAGTTCTAATGCACAGACCAAATGATAGGTATGGGCTGGTGCTTTATAAAGTGATCCTAGGAACCCAAAACCTGCAGAAGACTTTTTTTTTATGGGTATATCTTTGATCCAGGTACTCAAATAAGATCCCCAAACTTACTCCTGACACATAAACCAGGCAGAGAAGCTGTAACAGTATTGGTACCTGGTTTGGGCTGTGGTAGGACTTGCAGTAGTAGTGTTGTGCCCTAGAAGATATGTGCAACTGCCATCAAGTATGGGTGCCCGTGGGTGGAGGAATGCGTCTTTTCAGAATATTTGGCTAATACTACAGAACAATTTATTGCTTACTTTTTCTTTATCTACATTTCAATTAGTATTTTTATTCTTTAAAAATGAAAAGGAAAATACAGCATTGAAATTCACACTCTGCTTTATGCTGCCAGTGGCTTATACAGTCCTTACGGTAAACCACTATTGGTACAGGAAATATATTATGGAAATAGTGATGTACACGAGCCTTCAGTGTTTTTCACAGACAGCATTATATACAAATATATTTTTCATGCACAAGACAGAATTGTAAAAAATAATTTTGAGGATTTGAAATGTATTTTAATAGAAACTGCAAATTGGTGAGTCACTTGTGAATTCCAGCTGTGGCCTTGACAGGTGAAACTAGGGCCTAATTCATCCCTTTTTAAACTACTTTATACCCTTACAGTCTCATCTGTAGCTTTCCAAGGAGCAGCATAATGACAAGGCAATGCTCAACAACAGTTTTCTTAACATTAGGAACGTCCAAAGTCCATGTCACCATGTTTTACCAAGTCTTTCCACCCTGTAAGATCCTCAGAGCCATCAGAATATTTCATTCTTTACATTGCAGCTCCCTTCCTTCAAGAACTACATGAATGCCCAGCACAGCCTTCATGGGTGGCACTGGCCTGGCAACTTTCTCTAGCCCAGCCATTCCCAAGGGCTGGGAGCATGACAACCTGTGGCTACAGTAATGGGGAAACAGCATTTATCTTGAAGGAATACACTACCATGTTCGTGCTAGATATGCATGAAGGGCTGTACTGGGTTATCAATGCCTCAGTGCCACCAGGAAAAGCACCTGAGGTGGGTAGGATCTGTTTGATGATGTACATTACTACAGACCAACTGGGAAGCCAAGAAGAAAACAAGTGAAACCATGCAGCATTCTCGTATTTGGCTCCACCTTTTCCAAGATAATGCCTAACTGTATTTTCTTGTATTTTGCTGGTAAATGCCTCCCTTACTATGAGATATAGAAGAGTCTCAGGGATGACTTAACTGATACCAGTAGAAAGCAGCTTGGGAATGACCTAACTCATGCCAGAAAAAGCAGCTCCTCTTGCTTACCTGCCACAATAACACAATACCTTTACACTGGTGGCATGTGAGGTGCTGTGAAGTTACTGCTACAGCCAAAGATACTCCTGGCACGAGGAGACCTTCAGCTGTTGCCTCTGCATGGCACAGACTGACTGGGGATGGGCTGCAAGTCACTGGACCCAGTGCTTTGTGTGAGCTGACCCAATGTTTGTTAAAATCAGTGTTCATCCTTGATTTTCAATGAGTTGCCATGGGATTTTTAGCGGCTTATGTCGCTGTATGACAGACCACATTTTTGTTTTATTTTTTATTAGATTTTCTTTCTGTTCCACTATTTGGATCATGTATATTTGCATATAATTGCAAGTGGATTCAGCACAGTTTAGTTGTCCAGCAAGTTATTATCTGGGATGTTAGTGGTGCTAATAGACGTGGCAGTTACTGAAGATTTCAGAGACCCAGCTCGTGAGACATCTTACTGAGAGACAGCTGGAAATTTAGGATCCTAATTTAGGAGGTTTGCTTGTCTCTTTGGAGGGTTTTAGAGTGCCTTTTTTTAGTATTTAGGACACTTTCACTTTACATCCTGGAGAACTCAGACTGTGTCTGGTTTACTAGGCAGTATGCATGCTTTGGCTAAGCATTAGCTCCACAATGGGAGGAGAGCTGGATGTGTGTCAGTGGTCCCTGTTCCCAGTCTTCACTTCCTGAGATGTCACTTTTTTTTTTTCTCAGAGAAACTTGAGCTGACAGCTGAAAGGAAAAATAGTACACCCACAGGTCCTGCAGTCCTGGTGAGTGAGGGACCAGGGCTATGGGGGTGCACCCTGGGGCACACCTGCTCTGCAGTCCAGGCACATCCATGAGGCGTTATTGTACTTGGAGGAGAAGCTGATTGTGTGATTGAAACTTGGCAGTGCAGTTTAGGAGTACATTAGATGTGATGGGGTCCATATTGAATGGTTTTATGGGTCACTTTCATGTGGACAGAATGGGAGAAATATCGTCCTCTCTGCTCTCTGTACATGTTCTTAACTGAACTCAATGATCTTTAAGAAGACCATGAATCATGAGAAACACAACCTGTGTCCCAGAGTAGCTATGCGGGATGATCACTTACTGTTAATTTGTAACTAGGAAAAGCAGTGTTCTTCATAAAGGTTGAATTAAAAACTTAAACTGCAGTTTTTTCCTTGTTTGAGTTCACAGCACAGACCTATCCTATCCAATCCGTGTGCTGCAAGGGTCTACCACAACATAACAGTAGCTTGAAAAAGTGTTCATTTTAACAAAGTTACAGAATATGAAGGTGTTTAATAAGTAGCCTCAACCTTTTGTAAGTAATGGAAAAACTTGTGTTATCTCATTCCAAATTCCTTTATTACAGTTATAGGTCAACCCACACAACTTCAAAGCCGTAAAATTACATGGTGAGAGTCTCAAAGGGTAATATGGAAAAAACAATAAATAAAGCAAACAATATTATAAGGTGAACAGGTTCATCTTCTAACTGTGCTGAACTCAAAACTAGCTCAGCAAAAATGACGTAAGTGCCGTTGTAATAAAAATCTCAGTCACTGCATGCTGCTGCACAGCAATGTGGTTTCTTGGTATGGACAGAAATCTGTGTGATCAATGATTACTGCAATTGGAAGTCTATTGAGGCAGGCATGTAACTGTTTACTTTTTCCATGCAATTCCATAACTGTAGTTCAGCTGTAAGGTCCATTCTTATGCATGGCTCTCACTGAAGATCCATGGCTGGTAATCTTGCATATAAAAGGGATAATAAGTCTGCTATATACTATTTATCTCCCAAATTATATGAACTCTTTTTGCATAGACTTATGTATTCTTTTATTAATTTATATTTTTTCTTTTTGCTTTTAATATTTCCACCATCTTATCTCCTTTTTTATCCACAGATTAAAATATATGTGAGATTTTATCAAGAATATAGAATGTTACATTGAGAAAGCAGACTTGCTAACAGTGTTTTCCATCCCTCTGATCTATTTAAAAGAAAAGTTTAATGTTCTTTAGAAATTTAAATAATTTACTTTGTAGATGAGTTCAAGATCAGAAAAGAGAAATTTGGTAAGGAATCTCTTTATTAATTCTCTGAGGCATATAACTGCTGAAGAGGATTGACAGCTACTTCTAAGTAACTCCTGGAAATGATTACAGCACCTGATAAGCACAGTGGTTTCTTGTAAGCTTGTGAATGATACATTAAAAAGCATTAATTTTGTTTTATTGCAAAATTTGATCCATTCTACTTGCCTGCACTCAAGTTCAAGATTAGAAGCTTTTCTTCTAACAATTCATAACATAACTACTTATCAAAATTGTCCAAGGTTTACAGTAAAATTATGATTAGAAGGTTTGATGTAAAAGCTGGACCCTTTTCTGAGCAAAGATCAGGGCCTCGCTTTATGATCATGGAAAGAAATGACATTTACAACAGCCAGAGAATGGAAAATGTTAGCAAGTTAAAGCAAACAGAAGCTAAACGTTAGGCTTTCACAACACAACAGTGCAGTGTGTCCAATCTGTTATCAGTTTACAACTTTAGCCTCACAGCCCTTTTCCAGACTCACAAAGTTCTTTGTTACTTCTGACTGAGGTCGACTTGGACTGCAAGGTGATTCCCACTGTGCCTCACGTGATACCGGTGGTGTGGGAACAAGAAGGAATGTAAGGGCTATGCAGACCAACCTGCTGCATTATTCTTCATCAGTGAGGGAGAGTATTTACTATCTGTCATGAAAAGATTTTGAGGAGCTTGCTTTCTGTTCTCAGCTGAGGACTAGCCATGGCCATCAGAGGGACTGCCAGTTTGACCAGGTGGAAGCAATGTAAATTAGAAAAAGTTAACCCTATATTTAAACGGCTCCAAACTAAAGAAATTACATGAAAAAGTACATGTTGTGGACATACCAACTGATCAGGTTTTGCACTCAACCATACAGGAAAATTGTTTCATGAATACTTGAAATTACTTCTCTCCTTATAGGGCACAAACTTACTTGCCCAGGTGTTTTTCTCTTGGTCTCACCAATTGCAACACAAGACTGACCTCAGCTCCAGGTTTCTAGTCCCATATCTGCTTGTGAAAGAAACATAGGAACACTCTCAGAAAGCCTCCTGTCTTCCACAGTCCCATCAGCAAGATTTTTATGCCGATTTTCTTTGTGATCCACCGTTAGCTGTAGTGGGGCTCTTCACCTGAAACATAGGAATCCCACATATTCAGGTGCCTGGGCTGGCTCCCAGATGCCAGTTTGTCTGCAGTGAACATATCCCGAACTTGCTGGTAATGAGAATAATATCCAGAGATTTCCCACAACTTCTCAGCAATGTCTCACTGGCTGTATCAGTTACTCAGTTTCAAAATGACTGGTTTGAAATGTCTGTCCCTCTGCTTTTCATCACATCCATGCTCTTCCCACTGCCTGGAGGAGGGTAAGGAAGAATAGTCCATGGAAAAGCATGGAGGGCAAAACTGGCAGATAAAAGCTGTGCTTTCAAAATGAGATACTCTGCAGCCTGAAACAATATGTGAATCTGTGACCAGAATGAGCAGAGAAAAGCCACAAAGAACTGAATAAACCAACTGAGAAATAGTAAAACTTGTGAACTTTAACACCAGCATCGCTGCAGCCTGACAGACCTGTGTTAGACCTGAAGGAGGCCCCAGTAAGGGATTATCCTTGTCCCTCCACCCATATGAGGGTGACTTTCTCCAGCCCTATGTACGAAGACAAATTACTCTTGCTCTGGTGCAGACAGAGCTCTAGTAACTTCTCTTGAAGTCATTCTGCATGCTAAAGGACAGACATACCAGAAAGTAAATATCTGTGCTGGTGCTGAGCTCCATTCAAGTCCTGCTTTTACTCTATGGAGCTTATGCTTCACTGACCAAAAGCTTGCACTGTGGGTAGCTCATATACTTTACAGCAGGCTCATTCTGTTTTTCCATTCAAATTTGCATTGTTCTCTTTATTTCATGAATATCCCACATGGCTTCTGGGTGGATACTTCTCTGATATTATCTAGGGTACAGATAAGTGGAAGAATAAGGACTGTTTTGCATGGCTGCTCTTCACTTTCTGGTACACTTAGAGCCTTTGTCTTTGAGGAAAGTTTGCTAACTTAGGTGAGCCTTTTCAGCACCGTTTCTAGAGACTTAGAACAATCTTTTTCATCATACACTTTCCATTGACAAGCCAAGTTCATAGAGTAGGATTAATCTTTAATTTTTATAATTGATGTTTCAAGTAACCTGAAGATGTATTATTAAATATTGCAAACCACATCTCTTCTCTGGATGCCGGGGTGGGACTTTTTTTAACTCACAGCCACAATGAACATGTGTATGTCTGGCTTCTTGATGCTTTGCACGTTGATATAAAAGCTGTAGTACTTCTCCTGTTTCTTACACAGGACTCATGTTGTTCCCTTTTGCTACACATAAATCTTCAAGGTCATCTGTTCCTAAAACTAATGTAACAAAGTAGATACAATTCAAGAAAGTGGGAGGAGGCTTTAATTTCACAGGATGGCATAGTGGGCAGTCTGGATTCTTTAGGCAATAAAGTTGGCGGAAGCTTTCTTCGTGGTGACTTCTTCATGTGGAGATCACCGGTAATTGCGATTCATGATCTCCTCTCCACATAATCAAAAGACAATAAGGCACAAGCAAACAGCAACAGTGTACTCCTAAAAATGTTGAAAACCAGAAAGTATCTGGAACTTGCATGTGGAAGACACAGTCCAGGAACTCCCACCAGAGGTGACCCACACAAAGCAGCCTGATTTCAAGCAGGATTTTTGCACTTATCCTCAGTGAAGACCATAGGAAAGCACTACTTCAATCTGGAAGGGGTCTGAAGACAGTCTTGAATGTCATAAGAAAGTCTTTAAGCTTTGAGAAAAGGTCTTTTTCATTAACTAGTATGGTTGTAATATACCCAGGCCTATAGCTCCTGGGGCTTTATTATTCCCCTGTCACAATGATCAGAAAATACGTATTTGAAAAAATACAAACATGCTTTTGGGAGGAAGAATGATGGATTTATTTGTTCAAACTGGTCTGCTTTCTGGTTTTATGCACAATCAGCCCATAGCACTGGTGTATGCAGGAATCTGTACATATTTGTGTCCTGTGCTGGGGGAGGAGCTGGCTGGGCCACTGGTAGCAGGGACTGAAAGGACCAAGTAGTGTTCACTTCCTCCCATCCCAGTGGGGAAGGTTGCTGCTGAGAGCATATATGATATCATGAGAAAAACTAGAGTGTGAAGCTTAATTTTTAAAAGTTTATTAAAAGAAGAAGGGAGACAAGTTTTTTTTTAGTCAATAAAAAAATATCTTAAGATTGCTTCTGGATGAACAACATTTTCTGCCTGAATTGCAGCAAACTAAAAGCCTCATTTCTTCAGAGTCTGAAACTTCTTAGGGAGGAAAAGTTCTGGGCTTCTGAGTCCTGATGTTGTGATACAGAAATATTTGAAGATCTCTTGAGGCTGGATAAATTTATTAATAATGTAAGCTAAATGAATGCCCAATGTGATTTTCTGTGCTTTGAATCAAAGTTGTTAACAAATGCTAGAAAACAAGTAAAAACGTAACACTTTGCAGCTCATTTTTTCATGTGGATCTTTCTTTCTCCTAAGAGAAGAAAGGCTGGCAAAAGAATAATACGTATTGTTTAGTCAGATTGCCTGATAGAGGCAAAACAGTTTAGAGCTTTATATCTGACTCCAAAGTCTATATCTAGGCACCTGTGGACACACTGTATGACTTTCCAAAACTCAAATGCACAAAAATCCTATTAAAGCAGTGGAAGCTGCAGATATTCACCATCACTTCATGAAGGTTTTTCCTGCAGGCAGAAAAGATTATCATCCTCATTAGTTTCAGGACCTTTAGTGGGGTGTACTGTAGCTCAAACTGGAAGAAGGTGAACTTCTTCCTAAACCTCCAAAGTGGAATAAAATTTTTTTTTTTTTGATTGGGACCATAGCTAATTTATGATTTCAGCTGCAAGGGCCACTGAAACACGCATAACTGTGCCTGAATGGTCTTCATATCTAAGTGTCTGTTTCATTTAACTCCACTGAGCTCAAGCTATTAGTTTGGAAAGTTTACGAATTTCCTGTCTCTACGATTCGATGCAGGCTACATAATGATCATGACATTATATCAAATTGAGATCAAATTTTCCCAGCACCAAAAGAGAGGAGATGAAATGGAAGTGAATGGTCTAAGATAAAACTAGTCAGATCAGATATAGTTAACTTGAATTGCTTGTGAAGATCTATTTTAAACTTAAGATTAACAAGTTCGTATTGCTGTGGGCATCACACTATCAGACTGGTTAACACCAGTTGCTCTCCCGGACATGCTCTCTAGATGAACCAGACATGAAGTAACAGAACCTAAATATAGGTTTCTATTTTTGTTAGAAGGTGTTATCCTTTCTAGGTAAAATTTCTCATTCCTTCTCTTGGTAACATATATGCTTTTTATACAGTCAATTGCTTTAAAGTAGAGGCAAAGCAGTTATTGAGTGGTCATTTGTAAGTATTTTACATCGGCAAATTAAAGTATTTGGAGCCATCAAAAAGAATTTGATGCAACTGTTTTAGTAACTCTCCTTGATGATGCTGAAGTCTTTCTAAGGCCTTTAAGCATGAGGCATAAAAATATGAGTTAAATCACTGCTCATGCAAATGCTGTTAGCTGTCAGGCAGCTGTCTGGGAGATGTACATTGGCTTCAATCTTGATTATCAGCTTTTCTGGGTTTTTTGTTTGTTTGTTTGTTTACATCTCCCTTTGGACCTGGGTCCTTTTCTAAGCAAACATTTATGCATTGGTGTATAATTCAGAATATTCTGGAGTCTTTTATTTTATTTTATTTTATTTTATTTATTAGTTTGTGAAAAAAAGCCAACAAAACCCACAAAACCCTTAAGATGCATCAGTTTCTGTAGCATTAGAAAACATGAAAATTAATTACTCCTTTTTTTATTTTTCTTTCCTTCTCAGGGCTTTAATTAGGAGGAGGTAAGGAGAGAGGTCCTTTAAGCTTTTAGCAGGAAATACCCTTGTTTTATCAGGTCCTGCAGCCTTGGCTCAGTAAGGCACCTCATTTCCAGTACCAGGTCACCATGCCCAGAAAATCTCACACCACTGGAAGGAGTCCCAAATACTGTTGCCCTAACACTCCTGCAGCTTGATTCTCCATTATCCGCACAAAGCAACCCTAATGCCACTTAAATGGCATCCAGATGATCCCCAGCTTGGGGGGATCCATGGCTCTGGGAAAAATCATTTTGACAACTGCCATGGCACCTCTATGGACCAAGGTGGCTGGAGTAGGTGAGCAAAGAACTGTGAGTAATTCGAGAAATCCTTCAGCAGCTCTTATGACCAGGCTAAGAGCTGCAGGGGAGGCTAGGAAAAGGGTGAACCCCCGGGTCAGAGTGCACAATAGCCACCTAAGTTCTTCCTCATAAAAGTGATGAGCAGTGCCAGAGGTTTTTAACTCATATCTATATAAGTTAGGTATAAGTTGTGTATATATAGTTGTGTTAATGGGTTGAAACTCTGATTTGTTTATTGCATGTTAGTCCACATTTGCTGTTGGATTAGTGACTAATCTGCTTGTTAATGATTTGGCCAGTTTCTTGTTCCCACTTGTACTAAAAAGAATTGGTTCTGAGAGGGAAAAACTATTCCCGCAGAGCAGAGATAGTAGTCTACTAAAGGAAGAGAATTCAGAAGCAGAGATAAGTGGGGATCACTTTTATGTTAGTTGCTATTATTTACAGTTTGTTGGCATTTACAAACTCAAGACCTGTAGGGTCAGTATTCAAGATTTTGGCACCTGTGGTAAATATGTTTCCAAAATTGAGGTGTGTACCCTGTTTCCCACAAACCCCATGTTTCCTCATTTGTATCTAGGCAAAGCTTAAAAATACTTTGTTTTAGTGTGTCAGCACAAATGTTGCCTGCAGAGAAAGAGTCTGACCTGGAAGGAAAGAACACTGTTTCCTCCAGACGGTTTTGAATAAAGCCTGAAATGCATTTGTATGAAGAAAAGTGGTGTGCAGATTTGTCCCAGCATTTCCAAAGGTATCTCTTAAAGCCATCTAAGACACTATTTCATAGCTAGTACACTTGGGTAATATGAAATGCAAGAAAGGATTAATCAGTCTTCTATGATACATGACATAAAGTTCATTATTTACATGGTAGATATAAATAGTTCCAATAGATTTGCTTAATACAGGGTTGAATTAAATTCTTATTGTATAAGTGAAGTTCTTGCTGGTGATCTGCATCTGAGGAAGGACATAGACCTCTTGCCATGCTGGTTCTGCCTGCTCATAACCCTGTTACCAGGATTTGCAGGGTGACAGCCAAGTATGGTATAGATGTGACAAATTCTCTTTATCCACAGGAATGTCTCATCTTTCATTTCTTTCACATAACCTAAGAATCTAGAAGGCACTGTGACCTATGACTCACATTTGAAAATAAGATTATAAAGAACATAGGCAAATTTTTCAAGGAATATTTTCCCTTTTTCGTGGGTGACTCAGAGCTAAATAACCAAGGACAAAAAGCAATGCTTTTATTGATGTATGGAGTGGACCAAAAGGCAACTATTAAGCTGGGGCACGCAGGTTCTCTGCATCTCCAAAAGTAAGAAGAGCAGGTTTGCACTCTTCCTTCTGCCTGTGTGCTCAGTTGCAGGGGTGAGTGCCCTAGCAGCAGGCTGTGGGGTGCCTCAGGCTGGGAGTCTCCCATCCTCCTCTTGCAGCTGTTTGGCACTGCATTGTGTAGCTACATGTTCCTTTGGCTGAAGGGAAAGACTATTGTCCCAGCCACTGGGCACTCTCCTGAGCTATAGGAGAGAACAGACGAGACACCTGCATTCCTGTCCCTGTGCAGGCATTAACAGGAGGCAGGATAGAAACACAGTTGTCCCCTTGCCTAAAGGAGCGTCTAGAGAGTGATGCTTATCTTCTGACCAATTAATATTTAATCATCCTATATAAAATGAGCAGCTCCAACAGGAAAAATGGGATTTCTTCCTTCCCTCACCCCCAGCAACCTGTGGTAACCTAAAAGAGATAGCTTTCCTCCCCTGAAAAGTGTCAGGCACCATGGTTTCGAGTCCTCGTGGGCAGAGCAGGAGGGTGTAATCCCAGCTCCCAGACTCAGTGAACACTTTGCACAAGCTTGATAGGTCAAGATCAGGGTGTGGAAGTTTCCTTTTTTTCTCAAATCATGTGCCTGGCTTGCCTTGTGTTACCACAATCCTTGACAAACTTTTTGAGCTTATTTGAAAAACTCAGTTCTGTGACTGCCTTGTTCTTAAGTGTTCTTTATATTGTAAGAGGAGACATATATATTCTGAGGAGAAATGTTTTAAAGTGCCCCATCATCATATAATACAGTCAATATCTGGGGATTGTGAGTAAAGCCCTTGGGGCCAGAGCGGTCCACACCAGACTGAGCACCTTGAAAATTTCCACTTGCGTTGTAAGAGTCTCATGTTCTTTCCTTTGTCCATCTTCCAATTTTGGAAGCAAAGATCAGAATACATGGCCAGAATATTTACTGATGCAATGGCTGGATTTTACAAGGTCTATGCTGAGGACTCTTTTTCAGTAAAGTACTGGCCCATTAAGAAATGTATATTTACGGTGTGGAAAACTTAGAAAATTACCACCTCAAAGTATTTTGCTGCCTAAGTAGGAGCATGATAAGACACATTGTTTACTTTTATGGTCAATAAAGTAAAGCCTGTTCTCAAGTGCAGTGCTCTTAAGTGGCTGTCCATTGCTAACATGAGACTTTAGACTGATTTTATCCTTCTGACGTTCAATGGAACAAATATCCTGTAGTTTGCTGATAAGGATCACTCCAGGATCAGTTTCAGTTTGACACAGTTGTTTCAAAATTCACCTTGGGTATATTTTTTCTCTTCAACTTTATCTAAAAAACTAATCAGCCTGGCTAATGAATTAAAGGGGTCAGAGGAATCAATGGTCCTTATTTGCATTAATTCAAATTAATACATACCTGTTTTATTAAATAAGAAGTGACAACTCCGGTATTCATAAATAACTGATAGAGAATGAAAATTCAGTAAAAATATTCTGTTTTTCTTGTTATGAATCAACACACACTGAAAATATAAGTATTTTTTAAATTAAAAAGATTTATCGTGTGAAAGTGATCTCCATGCAGGTAAATGGTGCTATTGAAAGGAAAGGTGATTGAATAGCTGAGGTCCTGCTGTTAGATTGAGGAGATCTGGGCTCAGTGCTCCCTGAACTGACTCCCTGAATGTCTCTGGGAGCTCTTTGGATCTCTGGTGCTTCAGTTTCCCATTCATGAATTTTCTTTCTTGGAGCAGTTTGGTGAAAATGAATACCTGAGAACCTAAGGATGTCAGATCTTTCAGTTGTGCAATATGGTAAGAATAAAAGACCAATACGAAAGAAAAAAGGTCAGTCTCTTTCAAATGGAATAAAGAAACGTAGTGGGAAAACTGGAAGGGCTGACAAGGCTTTTTTTTGTTAAAGTCCACCTTGTTTTTCCATGACATGCTAAGCTAGGTCAGTCTGTAAATATGGAAGGCTACAAGAAACCTTATTTGAAAGCACAGTCTGATTTCTGAACCATGCAGTTCCTAATAATTCTCGAGACCTCTAGAAAATTGCCCTGTATTCTTCTGGAAATTATTACATGTTTTTAAGGTAATGAACTTGTCTGACTGCAGGCTGCAGAGTCAAAAGACTCATGAATATTCCTGCAACATTTGCTCAGAGGAAAAATACCCTGACTTTAGGTCCCACTCCTGCTGAAGCATACCTGCTTTTCATTGCAAGGGCACGGGATGTCAGCTGGCAGGACTTTATTAGTGTCAGTGAGATGGCTCAGGTGGGAAACAAAACTCTTCTGAGCAAGTCCCCTTTATGCAGAAGTCATGGACACGTTAATGCTGTACAGTCCAATGCTATACAGAGAAACCTGAACTGTTTCTGTGACTCCAGCTAGGACCAAAAAAGATGGGTAAGCTACAGCAGCCAGGGTGTAGTGCTCCACTGACATGGCCCCATTGAGACAAAATAGTTTCATTTGCAGTAACTACTAAATGTGAAACCCTTTCTGCAACCTGTTTTAGATCCTGAACAGTTATAAAAATGATATCCTCAGGTTATCTGTGGTAATCTTTTATTAAAAATTACTTGATACAAACCCCATAGTAGCAATCAGGTGTCTTATCTCTCATATAAACATCCTCAACCACAATAGAGGAAATGTTTGTTCCCATCTTCCATGCAGAAATGAATAGCTTTTACAGCAGGGAGGAGATGACTTTTTTGCAGCCCACAAAGGATGCACAGACAGGGCCCTCTCACGATCAGAGTTCAACCCCCTTAAGACAAAAGCGGAAGCTAAATGTGGATCTCTGCATCTCAGATATCTGCTGACACCAACAGAGGAACCACCAAAACTTTGAATGAAAGGGCTGTGTCATGATCAGTTCAGAAAACAAGTGAACTCAGAGCAAGATTCAGGAGTACTGTGGCACCAGCTCATCATTAATGGCACCCAGTGTAACACCTACATCAGAAGAAAATTGCCTGGTACAACACTGATGCCTGAAAGGCCACCTCCATTTCCCTATGTCAGTGCTCACCTGTATGGGGAAAGATTTTGAGCTAAAAGTCTCAAATAGGGAGGATTTTAAGATATCTTTTTTGGGTTTTTCTGCTTTGCTGACTTAGATGCCTTTCCTCTGGATTACTGTTTTTCACCTGTCTTTTTAGAAATGCTGCACTATTTCCAGCCTTTGTAAGCCAGGCAGTCTTCCTCCCCAGATCAGAGGCCTAGAGGGCAGCAGTCTAAGATCCCCTCTGTATTTAACCTTCTGTTAGTTTTAACAATAGTTGAAACCTGAAGGCATCCAGATCTTTTCTGTCTATTGAGAAAGAAATGAAACAAATACTTAATTTAATTTAACAGCAGGGCAGGAAGGAATGTTTCACAGAGCTCCATGATGTTCCTATTAACTTTCTCCATGTGCCACACCTTTAAATTTCTTCCCTCTTTTTTTAGTGAAAATTTAAGGACAAAACTCCTCAAGCTGCTTTTATCTCTGTAACAAGTTGTGGTTTTAACAGGAGTAATTTTGGGGGTACTAGAGAAGGAAGAGGGAACATTGGACTCTGGGGACACATTCCGTAGGGTAATGCTATTGAGCTGCTCGATTTGTGCATATCATTGTGCCTTGGGATGAAAACCAGGAAGGTGTTTGGAAAGCTACCTACTCACTCAAGTTGTTTGGTTGAAGTTTGCCATTACTTGAGCGTGATCCCAAAGCACCCATTTGTGTTTGTAACTGTGCTGTGCAGATTTTTGGCAGATTTGCTGTTACACTGAAATATGGCTCTTTGTTCTCCTTAATAAGCAAGAATTGTTAATACTGTGCTGTGTTTCTGGTGTCTTTTTGCTGGTCAGTACTCTCTGTCCCCTTTGTTCCAGCACAAGTAGGAATAGAAGCAGTGACAGAAGACCACTGCAACTCCCACTTACCTGGTGTTAGAGACTGGCAAAGTGAGAAGATGTCTGGGAGGAAGAGCCATTTTCTTTTAATCAATTATTAACTGGTAAGTCATAGAATCATAGAATCATAGAATCGATTGGGTTGGAAAAGACCTCCGAGATCATCGAGTCCAACCCTTGGTCCAAATCCAGTCCATTTACTAGATCATGGCACTCAGTGCCACGTCCAATCTGCGTTTAAAAATCTCCAGGGATGGTGAATCAACCACCTCTCTGGGCAGCCCATTCCAATGCCTGATGACTCTCTCTGTAAAGAATCTCTCTGTAAAGTCACTCCAGCCAATCTTCGCTCAGCAGTTGAGTGAAACTTTGGAGCAGTTTTTTGAGCAGACCAGGCTTAGCCAAAACCGAGTGAAAGGAAAATCATATTCTGAGCAAAACTACTGAAAAAATAAGCAGATGACAAACTGTGGAGAAAATGAGAATATACTTACTTATATTTATAGAAATGCTCTTGTCCTAAGTATCATAAAGCTCTTTAGAAACCTAGAAATGCATGCAGTGCATGGGGACTCTTTTATTTTACCACCAGAAACAATAAGTGAATGAAAGAGGCCTTTTTATTACAGCACATGGTAGCACTGCAGTGAAGAATACCTCATATAGTAGCAGGATATGTTGGCCACATATAACTACCTAGTACCAGCTTGGCACAATGTTGTTACTTGTGCAGCTATTTTTACTGAGAGTGATATAGCACCTGTAGTGAGTATATGTTGTCAAAACACTGATGATGTCTTCATCACCACGATACCCCTTAAAATGGAGAAGTGCACAGATGCAGTACAGACATAAATCCCTCATTTAAACTCTTTCTTTCCTTGAAAAGAAAAAAAATGCAAAGCTACTCAGTTGGTTTTTTTTCCTTACAATAAACCCCATCTGTTATTCTGATAGGAAGAAAGATGTCTCCAGTTCAACAGTCACTCTAGCTAGGTATTCTGACAAAGGTCATCAAAAGATGCATATTATTAAAGGAAATAGAGTCAAAGTTTTGGATTCGCAATGACACTGAATGCTAAGGAAGCATGATCCAGATTAAGGTTCATCACGGTAAGTGTCCCAGTTGACCTGCTGGAAAAATTAATTCCTGTAAGTTTTCTGTGGAAAAGCTGATATATGTTCTCTACCTCTGATTCATGGGTGACAGGACACACAAACCTGGTCACCTTTTAACACCAGGAAGACTTTTTATGGCTCTGCAATTATAGCTTTCTTGGAAGAAACCCTCTGGGACCTCAGATTGCCAGTCCTCCTGCAAGTGTATGCTACAGAGTTTTAATGGGGACCTGATGTAAACAATACCACACGTTTGTTTGAGGTGATTAAATGTTCTCAGAACACTTAGATTCTCAAAAAATGCAGCTGTATATAATTTTTGTAGTTGCCTTCAAAAGAGAACTTACTATACAATCACAGAGGTGTACCATTAATGAACAGCAAATTAATCAAAGCATTCTTCTGTTAATGTGCTTGTCTTCTACTTACATAAGCATTACTTTCAGCAAAGAATTTGCTAATGAGTTTCCTGCCACACTAGGACTTATTCAACAGAAAAAATGAGAAATGCACAGAGAGAACTGTTATGAGAGTTTAATGCTTCTAATTCACCAGAGCTGTTTAAATGCAGTCCTTCTCAGAGCACCTCTGGTGTGAGCTGTCTCTTCTATACATAAAAAGTCTGCTTTATATGTTTTTCATTTACTTTAATGCACTATTTTTGTTCAGAAGTGTGTTTTTAAACAAATGTCTCTGCTCACAATTACCATGCTTTGGTTCCTATCGTGAAACAGTTTTTGAAGACATGAACAGGATTATTTTTGCATGAAACCAGAGGGGAAAATGCTCTCTAATAGTGTAGCTAACGCATTGAAGCTACAAACAGGTCTTTAGTCTGTGGGATTGGACTAGATCTGCTCTGAAGAAAAAGGCAAAACAAAACCCTGTGTCAGCTGCTGTGTGGATGTTGGGTTCTTAAACTCTTTCCCTTTATAAATCTGCTCCTACTGATCCACACAATTAGATAATAGAGATGCAAGCTGTATCCATCTGTATCTACAGAAGGGAGTGACAATGTGTTGCTTCCATCCTTGCTGAACCAAGCTAGCAAAGGTGCTGTTTAGTTTTGTGTGCCACTTCATGTTTTCTTCTAATCCAGTCATGTTCTAGTCCATTCCTAGGTTTAATCAACAGATTTGCTTAATGAAATACAAAGGATAACATTTGGTAATCCCTCTGAAGTAAAAAGGTTGCAAAAGTGTCACTGCCACTGCAGACTACATGAAATGCCATGGGGTCCTTACATACAACCTTATTTGACCTTGGTTACCTTATTAATGCCGATGACATGCAAGTAGGAATAACATTTTTAGTCCTGATCCCCTTCAGAGTTCTCCAGACTGTAAAGCATGTACCTTATTTGTATAGGTAACATGGTACAGGTGGATCTTGGCAATACTACTTTTAGAGAGTAGAAATGGAGTTGACACGCAGAAGAGGCCCAAGATAAGAAGCTGGAGATGGTTTTTAACGTGTAATTAATGGACCGAGAGACTGCATTCATAATGACAAAAGACTAAAACTATTTGTTTACTAGAGTTCAGTAATTATTTTCTATGTTAGTCCATAATGTGTGAGTCAAACCTTTTGTCTGCTGAAGTTGTTAAAAATATTTCACCTGGCATCAGAAGGACAGAGCAGGGGCTCATTAGGAATAAGCACTTCCCTGACAGGCATATTCTCTAATGTGCATAAACTCTATTGCACTTACCACTTCCTTGGTAGAAATAATGTGCATCTCCGTACTAGAATTACATCTCTGTATATCATTGAAAGCAAAGCCAATCTAGATTTCCGTGGTAGTAGTACCATGATAATTTATTAGAAAAATCCTAAACATTTGCATGTCTTCACAAGGAAAATTCTTCAGACTTTCTATGGGCTGGGCTAATACCATTCTCAGATGCACTTACATGCCTTAGAAAACAGTCTAGGTTTTAAAACCACAGATGGAGAAACAAGTGTCTCTTTTCAAGTTAATTTCATTTCAAGTAGTCATCTTGGTAGTGCTATTAATGAATTTCTGTCTCCATGTATATGATATTTCTGAATGTCTATCACCAGGGTACCCAAATGTCATTATAAATTTAATGAACAGCTGCTGCCCATTAAAAGTAAGTGTAACTTCTATTGCTTAAATTAAACTAGTTTAAAGTAAAATGAGCATTTAGGTTAGGCAGGTGTTGCTGCTATTTATATCCAAAAGTTGAATTTCTCCTAGACCAAGGGCTAGTTTCAAGTTGCATTATTTTTGCCACTGTTATTTTGCTAGAAAAAAAGCTCAATGAACTAATTTCTAAACTGCAGGGATGGTAAAAGAGGCATCTACATCACAGCTCGGGTAATCTCTAAAGTGTGAGTATTCATGGCAGAGAATTGAATGATCTTAGATTAGGAACTTCTAGCATTTGCTTTTTACATTTCCAATTGATGATATTATGCTGAGGTTAATTGGGCCATTCAATCGTGTTCTGCCACTTTGTCTTTCCTTAAAGGATTCAGTAAGATTGCCTGCTAAAATTCCTATAATATCTGTAAGAAATCTTAGTTTTACTACTACTGATCTAAGAGCAGAGAAAAACATTGGGGCAGCTCCACTGCAGAATCAGTTATTGTCCTTGATGCTCTTTTGAATACTCAGTTACCAGAGTTCATAGGCGTGTCCAGAATCAAACTTCATCAGAGCAAACATACCAGGACAATTATAAACTCTCTGCCAGGTAATTAAGAGCAGCAAAAAGGGCCAGTTTCAGTGTATCTAGGACTGCTTTTCACACGTGACTGAGCAAGGCTCGGCCCCAAATCACAGAGCAATGCCCTGTGCAAGGAGATCATTCCCCTGCTCTCTCTAATTGTAGGAAATCTGTTTATTAAGGCACAGAAAATGGACATAATTTGAGGGAAATAGAGAAGCATATCACACATGCACAAATATTGATAGCATCTGCAAATCAAGAGGAAATGATGTTGTAAATAAGCCATTTAGCATCCTTCCTCTTCACCAGAGTATCTCTTATCATTCCACTTTAGACATCCACCCCACCCTCTCCTCAGCTTATCTCAGTAAAGAGCAGCTCTGTGAAGGTCTTTTTGCCTGTCTTGGGTCCTCAGGAAGCTTTTTCAATCCAGCTGTGAGTTGCTGATCCTTTAGTGATTCAGCTGCATGAAGAGGCTGAGAAAGCAGGACTTGATAGTAGAGTCCACTGAGTGATGCTTTCCACCCCACCTTCTCTCATCTGAAGGATTTCCTGCAGTGTTTCCTAACACATAGCATTTCCCATTCTGGGGAGGAGCAGTCAGGGCTTGGCCTGGCCATTTAGAAAGGAATGGGGGATAGGGGAAGGTGAAGGTGGAGTCCACAAACCTCTTTGTTCTTATGATAACTTTCCAAATGTTGCTGGAGGACATGTCAGCCTATGCCCATTGCCAGAGAGGTGCCTGATGCCTGGATCTGGGGCTGCCCCAGATGCCCTGCTCCCTGGTAGGAGCACTGGGGTGAGTGCGGGCTGCCTGGCCCTACTCTGCCACCACTGTGGGGAGCCCTCAAATCCTCCAGCCCTGAGCAGACCCTGGCCTGCTGGAAGCTGTTTGAAAGACCCCAGTTTGACTGTGTGTCTGCAAATTTTTCCATGTACTTTTCAGTGCATAATATTAATTATCAGAAACCTCAGAAGACTTTTAGCACATCTGGCTGAGCAGATCTGCAAACAAAATTGAATGCATAGTAATTTTCCATCATCTACCTGTGGTGGTTGGAGCCCATGTGTTTTGACTGCACTCCTGGTGTGGGACATTTGGCAGAAGTCAGATGGGAGAGCTCTGTTAGGTCCTCATTGCCTGAGGCTATCCCAGGCTGCAGCAGATCCAGCACAGAGGTCCTCTGCAGTTCTTCAACAAGCAGACACCTACTGAATTCACCATCTTATTCAGATGAGGAAATGTAATTTCCTCTTCCACAGTACTGCTGCCTCCCTTGGATTTTTCCTACTCTTAAGTATCAAGCTATTGCTGGCCTCATTAATATACTTATTTCTTCCTGCAGTTTGACCTAGTATTTGATACTTTTATTTTGAGGAGAAATAAATGCACTAGGTTTCTTTATTAGCCTGACAAATTCTGGCTTTTGAGTAGCAGAAGCAACATGATGCCTTTGTAATTTCTTAGTCCACTGGAAAATTATCTTTCTGTCCCTATGAACTTTAAACTTGGCATTTACTTATTGCAAGGGAGAGATGGTGGCTCTGTGAGACAGTGCCTGATGTCTAACCATGGTGCAACAGAGCAGGTGCAGGTCTCAGTAGGGCAGTAAAGAGTTCATGTGGATCTGTGCCTTAAATGGAAAAGGGAAGGACTCAGTGGCTGGGAGATCTTTTCCAGCCCTGTTATTTTTACCTTATTCTTTGCTGGATTTGGAGGATCATCTCAGAGGATGACAGACAAATGACAGGTAAGAAGGTTTCAGGACTTACCACAGCCTGTATGTCAGCTATTATGTCAGTCATTCTCTCACAATATTTTATTATAATTGCAAGTAGTTCAGTAACAGCTGGGTTTGGTTCATCCTTTACGAGTAACCAGAAGTGAAGAAGGAAAAGAATTGAATGATCAGTGACAACAGTCAAGCACCATCAGTGTGCATCATATATTTTAACCCCAACAGAGAGGCAACAGAGGACTAGAGACAGAAGTTAATTTACCATATTAAAACATCCTTCTGTGATGTGAGAAAAACCCAAATCTTTTACACATCCTGAAGTCATTAAAATACATGTCCTAAAGCAATAACTTTGAAGCATATTACTGAAGAACGGGACACTTTGATACAAGAAAAAAACACAATGAGGGAAGTCCTTGAGATGCTGTGGTATGAATTGGAATGTAAGATTTGGAGGTTTTGTCCAAGTTGTTTGGGAAAACTGAACCCAGAATTTCTAACGCTCTTAAAAAGACTCTAAGAAATGCAAAAGTCCCTTATTCAAATTTCCTCATTTGATTGCTAATACTGTGTAAATGTATCTTTTCGGGAGGTTTCATGTGTGTAACTTCCTTATTCTGGATGAAGACATATTGCTTCAGCCGGCTGAGTTTTGAATATGAAGACCCTGAGCTCTATTCCAGATGCCACGTACAGCAGAAGTGACTTTTAAAATTATTATATATATATATACATAGAATCATAGAAAGGCTTGGTTGGAAGGGACTTTAAAGATCATCTAGTTCCAATCTCCCCATCATGGACAAGGATGCCACCCACTAGATCAGGCTGCTCAAAGCCTTATCCAACTTAGCCTTGAATACTTCCAAGGATGGGACATCTACAATACCCTATACAATGCATATATGTGCAATACATTACAGTTTATTAGTCACACTGCAAAGAGTTTCCTACAGTGGAAGTAGCCATGCAAATATATATCCTCTGCAGCCACTAAACTCAGTGTCAGCATGACCTTGTCAACATTAATGCAACATCAAAGTGGAAGACCTCAGTGTGGACTGCAAAATTACTGGATATATATATATGGAGATAAATATATGGAGGTATATATATGGGGATAGATAGATAGATAGATATAAAGGATTTAATGAACATGATAAGCAGCTCTGTTCACTCCCTCCCCAGCAGATGTACTCTATGCTTCTAGCAGCCATCTGGTTTATTAGTAGACTAAAGAAGGGAAAAATGGTGTACAGGGTCACCTCTTCCATGAGAAACAGTTTAAAGGACTAAAGTTTGAAGACAACTAACAGATGGACAGAAAATTTTTTTTCCTTCTTCATAGCAATAGTATGCCTTCTTAATTACAAAGAACTGATTATGAACAAAATGCTAGTCAAAGCATGGCTTCACCGAGACCTTCAATTGTTTTACATCGTGAGTGATTATATCAGTGGACAAGGGAAGAACTACAAATATCATCTGGACTTCTATAAGGCCTTTGACATGGTTCCCATAACAGTCTTTTCTCTAAATTGAAGACATATAGATTTGATAGGTGGACTGTTTGGTGGATTAGGAACTGGTTAGATGGTCACCAGAGGGTAGTGGTCAACGGCTCAATGTCCAGATGGATGTTGGTGACAAGTGGCATCCCTTAGGGGTCCGTATTGGGACCAATACTGTTTATTATCTTTAACAATGACATAGACAGTGAGGTCACACACACCTTTAGCAAGTTTGCAGATGACATCAAGCTGAGTGGTGCAGTTGATACACCTGAGGGAAGGGATGCCATCCATAGAGACCTGGATAAGCTCAAGAAGTGGATCCATGGGAAACTCAGGTTCCGGGTCCTGCATCTGGGTCAGGGCAACTCTTGGTATAATACCCGCTGGGGGATGAAGGGATTGCAAGCAGACCTGTGGAGGACTGGGGGATACTGGTGGATTCAAAGCTGGATACGAGCCAGCAAAGTGCACTCACAGCCCAGAAAGCCAACCATGTTCTGGGCTGCATCAAAAAAAATGTGGGTGGCAGGTCGAGGGAGATGATACTGCCTGTTTACTCTGCCCTTGTGCCCACCTAGGTTACTGTGTCCAGCTCTGCCGATCTCAGCACAGGAAAGACTTAAATCTGACAGAGTGGGACCAGAGGAGATCTGGTTATCATAAGGTGATCAGAAGGATGGAGCACCTTTCCTGTAAGGAAAAGCTGAGAGTTCCGACTGTTCAGCCTGGAGAAGGGTAGACTCTGGGGAAACTTTATCGTGGCCTTTAAGTACTTAAAAGGGGGCCTATAAGAAAGACGGGGACAAATTTTAGTAGAGTCTGTTGATATAGGATGAGAGGTAATGGTTTTAAACTAAAATGGGGTATATTTAGGCTGGATAAAGAAGAAATTATTTATGATGAGAATGGTGAACCACTGAAAGAAGTTACCCAAACAGGTGGTAGATGCCCAGTCACTGGAATCATTCAAGACCAAGTTGGTCAGCCCTGTCATACCCAAAGTATTCTATGATTCTATGATTCAAAGACTTCTGGGCAACCAACTTAATCCTGGTTTGCTCTGTTTAGTGCCAACCTTGAGGTGTTACAAATAAGTTTAAGGCACTTCAGAGCTTAAAATACATTTTGCTGCTTCATGATGTAATTAATGTTGTTTAGCTCCAGAAAGGTTTGAAAAATATGGTAATTTTTTTTCACATTGCAGCAGCTGCACTGGTGTGAAACATTGATCAGTTCTGCATGATTTTTAATTAATGGTGTCCAGTCTCTACAAATGTACAAGGGGAGTGGTTTTCATTTGTGCTCTACTATTGTATTTGTCTTCCTTTAAGAAATCATAGACAGTCTAAGTCAGAAACATTGCTCAATATGAGAACTGGGCCCCTGAATTTTAAAGTAAAGCTATAGTTATCCCTGTGGATCTGCAAAACCCTCAGTCTGAGAAGTGGCATTCAGAAATTCATGTCTCAGGCTTGATTTATTGTGCATCCCATTTCAGAAAAGTTAGAAAGTTAAAAAGCAAAAGATCTCCACACATCCCTCCCAAAAAGGAGAATTGAGACAGTAAAGATGACACCTTCAAGCAGAACAAAAGCTGTTGAAACAGCAGCAATCTTCTTAAAAAATAAAAGCAATACAGAAAAATTATGAGTGCATGTAAATTGCTTCTTGCTGAGTACACAAGGTACTGGAAAATCCTTTTAAGGGATATTATGCTTTATCTTGGCCATGTGTATTGCTGCAATTACACGGTTTGCTCTTTAACTTGGAAGCATGAGGTGTCTGGACAGTAGTATTACAGCTAGTCGTATCCTCAGTTCCCTGCTGCACAGTCAGCAGGAATAATTTTACCATTCTCGTTTATAAGCCTTTGGAGCCATAAACACCTCCCAGCTTTCTGTGTGGAGCTCTGTAACTGGATAAGGAATGAGTTCATTAGCAATTTGGTTGCAGAGAAGGAGCAGGAGCAAGTGTACTTCTCCAGACAACTATATGGCTGCCATGTACTAGCTGGTGCAACCCCCTAATGAGGACTGACAGCAAATATCTGCTTCAACACCACCATGTGAAAAATTCAAGGGAGACAGGTGGAGATCAGATAAGCAGAATTAACCTATGTGTTTCTTGCCGTTTAAACACATATGTGTGTATATAACAAACTTTTGTCCCTTAATAACTGGTTCACACCCAGTTCTTTCTAGAAATACTTAAAACTGACACAAGATGATGCTTGGATTTTAACTTCTGGGAGGTGTTCCTTTCCATGTGGATGGAGACTGATATTACAAACTCCATGGCCATAGCTGACCCCAAATCTGACAGCTGGAGTCCAGAGTTGTAACCAATCTCTTAGCTCACAGGTGGCTCTTCCTGCATCAGGGCTGATGAGAACTGGTAGATCTGCCTATACAGGGTGCTGACCCTGATGTGAATTCTCAGAGCATAGGTGCAAGATGACGGTTGTTTCCACCATTTACTTATGATTGTTAAATTCACTTGGAATTATGAACAGTGTCTTGGAGGATTGAATGTCTTGCATCTTCAGCTCTGCAGAATTTTCTGCTGCCAGGCTGTGGGATGGTGTGATGAACTGTCATATGTGACAGGTTAATAGAAACAGACATTTACAGGTATGAGACTCCCCACAAGTGTGTGGTGGGAGGGAGCAGCTCATGGGGTTTTATCAAACTTCTGTCAAGGCAGTGAGCTCGTGATCTTAAATACACACCTTTTCATATTCATTGTGTAAATCTGACACAGTCCATTTCTATGGGAACATTAGCAGGGAAACACACATCTTCACTGGGTAAATGTGCAGCTGGCTTCCTTGCAAGCGCCATCTTTCTTTCTTCATTCATACATTCATGAACACCTCATGACACCATGGAGATGGATTCCTCAGCATCAGGGGTGAATGGAGAAGACAATTATTCCTCCTGTTCTGATGGACATATGTGGTTGAACAAATTTTAAATCTAGCTGCTTAAATCCAGATTGTCTCTCCACACAAACAGTCTCTTGGAGGACAGAGATAGGAAAACAGGAAGAATTTCACATGAAAGGAAGAATTCCCAGTTTTACAGCTGGAAGAGAGACACACTGCAGCCACACATCCTCCCCATGGACCTCTGAAGAATCATTCTTCCATTGGTCAGCAGCTAACAGAGCTCACTGGAGCGTCTGCGCTGTCAAACTGTCAGGAAATGTCACTACAGAGTAGAATTTTGGTATATACTATACTAGACTCTTAAGCTGTCCCTAGTGCAGCCCAGCCTAGCTATCACTCTTCCATACAATTTCCAAGAAATCTGAGGGTTAATTCAAACTAGGGACTATTGCCCATACACAATTTGTCTTGAAGCTTAAGGAAGTTTAACATCATGGCCACAGGCTGTTTGGTGATGGAGAAATTGTATAACTCTAGTGTAAACCTAGCTGGCTGGAGAACAATGCATCCCTCAGTCTGTTAGAAGATGGGTCAGTATGGCCAGTCTTCGCGAGCGAAGATTTGGGAAAGGTCATTAACCCCTCGAGCCTGCGCAGTGGATTTTTTAGGTGAGACCCAGCGTGCGCTGAACTGAGCCCACCCTTTAATCCTGAGGTTCATCTGCCGGGGCCGAGCAAGCTTGGACAGTGGCAGTGAGGTCCTCAGGACGTAGGTTTGTTTAGAGTGACCTTCTCTTAGATGGACGGCCTTACAGGGCTGACGAGCTCCATCTGCCCGGGGGGCTGGGAATCGAACCCGGGTCACAGCAGTGAAAGTGCTGCACCCTAACCACTAGACCACCAGGGGCCCCCTAGAAGATGGGTGGTAAAGCTTTAAATAACATGCACTCTGCTCCTGGTGTAATAAATGATGTTCCTGTTCCTGTAGAAATAGTGCTTTGGTTTTGGGAAGAGTGGTTGAACTGCTGAGTTTGTTGCTAGGAACAGTTTTGTGGAGCACTTTTAAACTCAGCTGTCCAGAGGATACATGAAGATGAGAAATGGGGACTGTGATCTAAATGTAAGAGAAAGGTGGAAGAATTCCTTCAGGAAAAAGACAAAGGCTGATACCAGAGAGGGTGAGTAGGAGGCCAAAAAGGGAGCTGAAGCTGCAGGGACATCTGCCAAAGCAGCAAGCACACCATGACCTGTTTGTTTTCTGTTACCTCATTTTCCACCGAATCTGCCTGAGTAGCTCATCTGTTGTGTCACTTGCACGACTCACAGGGACTGAGAAGAGCATGGGAGGATACCATCCTCTTCAGGAGTTTTCCACACTGTTGGTAGCATAGGTAGACCTTGATCTTGGGCAGCGCACCACTTGCAAGGCATTAAGGAACACAGCTGAACCCTTGCTTTGACCCCTATTCTCCTCTCATGGGAGGACCACTTCCCTGTGTTCATTAACTCAACAAAATTTACTAAAGAAGGAGCCATGCATTTCCCACAAGAGGGGTATGGTATAGTGGAGCTAGACAGACATGAAATCTCTGTAACATGAAGCTCTTCCAGAAAAGGGATGAACATCAGTTTCAGTGTGATGCAAACTTCAGGACTGACTGGGAGCATTGCCCAGATGAGGCTTCATAAAGCTATTATTGCAAAAGGGTCCTCCTCCCAAATGTTCAGAATACAGACAATGATATAGCTAAAACAAGGTTTAGCATAGACATGAAAAAAGGGATGGGTTGGAGTTGACTGGAAAATACACATGCACTGGGAGTTATGTTTAGAATCTTATGTACAAACACAGAGTGTAAATGATACGTGATTTCCTAAATTCTTATTAAGAAATAAATCATAAGGTGGTTGAAATCACTTTGGACTAATAGAATAAGAGCTGAATCAACAAATGAAATGTTCCTGGAAGAAGAGAACATGAATTTATGCATCCAGCCAGCATACCTAGATCTCTATTCCTTACCCACCCATCAGTCTCTTTTCAGTAGGAATTTCACACTAAAAGGGATGACTGGTTTAGATGCAGTATCAACGGGAAAAATACAAGCTTAAACTCCCTTTTTTGCCTCCAGATTTGTTCTCAAGTTGAAGCATGTGCAATCAGAATGGGATGCAGGGTGAGGCAATACGCTGGGGAATGCAATGTCTTTGTAAGGGATTTGTGAATTAAATACTTCCACAATCTGCACACATTCACCCAGCATAGAATAATTGTTACATCCTGAAAGTAAATCAGCACAATGAGATAGGGAAGCTGAGTACCGAGTTATTTATGCCCCTTCTTGATGTAAGATTTTGGGAGTCCAACAGCTGTTGGAAGAGATAACTCCCTGATTGCTTTTAATCTTCACAGCTAAGGCTGATTTCCATCTCACCTTCCAACACAAAGTTTCATGATGCACTGCTAAAAAAGTTTTCAAGGTTTATGTACAGGAAACTGATGTGTTTGCGTTTTGTCTCCCTGCCCTGATGTCTCTTTTCAGGGGGAAAAAACAGCTGCAGTATGAACAGAGCAGTTACAGGCACTGCAGGCATAGTGCAATATCCAAAGTTTAGGTTAGCACCATTACCAGAGTCATGGGATGTGAAAAGAGTAGGACAGAGGAATTACATATGCAAGATTGTGCAACAGAAGAAGGAATTTTGGTCAGTGGCCAAAGCTATATCATTTCTCTTCCTAGTAAAATTAGTCCAGTTCTTATTTTTTTTTTAATCGTGAAATTCTTTGATTCTGGTCTCCAAGTGCTATGTGTAATTTTTAATATTTTTTTCCCCAAAGCAGGAATGCGAAGGAGGTAATTATCTTGAGCTCCTGATATTTGCTAACATAATACAACTTCTTCAAGGAGCTTTTCAGATATTAAATCTGTGGGTCTTACTTTCTAACCTGCTTACTTGCCTAAAATGATGAAGTAATTTGCCTAGAGTATGGTGGATACTTTTGGGTGAGGGCTAAAGCAAAGTATTTTCTCCGTCTTTCAAGTTCAGGTTGCTTCAAGTCTTTCAGCCTGAAATGCTGAGATTACATGTATAGTTTTCTAGGTCTGTATGGGAAGATTTTGTGTCTCACAAAACTGCTGCACAGCTGAACTGATAAGATTTAAGGGAAGACGAAGCTTATAGAAGACAAGGATTGTGCTCTTGGACCTGGAGGACAAAGCCCACTTGCTTTAAGTCCTAGCCTAGCAGGAGTACAGTTTGCAAATCAAATTAGCTCGTGGCCTTGCTGACCCTGATATTATGTTGATATGCACAGCATGAAACTTCTCTTATAAACAAAACCAGATATCATACATTATCGTAAATGCAATATTTTCCTGGAAGATAAGAGAAGAGGTGATAATCAGGATTCTTTATTTAGGAAGAATAGTCCTTTCCTTTCCTCCAGTTTTCCTTCTATGTCCTTTCAGTTTTAGTTAATAAATAAGATTCATTGAAAATATGAAAAAGTAAAGAGAATCCAGTTTTTTTTGGATTTTTTTTTTAATTTTCTTTAATTTTACTTATTTTACCCTATGTCCTTTTTGTATTTCTTTGCACGTGTGATCTCTGTTTTTACCTTGATCTTCAAGCCTTTCTCCCTTCTTTACACTTCTGCAAGGCTCCAAACAATCCTGCTGGTGTAAAACGGACCTCGTTTTCATGCAGTCTGAGTCTTGTAATTGGGTCTTTGAATGCTTTTCTTTTAGAGTAAGTCAAATCTGATCCAGATGGGCTACAACCACACATTTCTGTCTTCTAGAAGTTGGAAAGCAGTATTAAATGCTCCTTATTTCCTTCCTGATGGAGAGAAATATCTGACATTATAACTAGTTCTTTTGTTGACAATTTCAATATAAAGACCCAAACCAAAAAGAATTAGAGACCAGACTATCTTAACAGCAGTGATACACTTATCTGTTGGATCCATAGTTAGCCCAGGGCTCTCTGGAAGCAGTAAATTAGGGTCTTTGCTCAGATATACTGAAGATATCATGTGGACACCTATCTTGTATTCAAGGGCACCTGACAGTCAACACTGCCAGACCTGGTTTCTTTATGCAATGAAGAGAAATGGGAGCTGGATTCAGGCTGCCCTCTACAGCTATGTAATATAAGTGTTTAGCATAAACTGGAGAGCTTACAATGGCCATGAAACAGAGAGGCTCCCTATGCAGTCATGGGGCTCCCTAGGCAGTAATGACAGATAGTGTTCAGGAAGGTCAAAATAAAGAAACTGCATTGTTTCTGGCAATCCAGACTGTTGCCAAGATGGATGTCACATAGTTTACATCACCCTGAAATGGAGTCTGCCTCCTGTCAGCAATTGAGACACTCTGATTCAGGTCCTTGCTGCTGCCCACTGGCTTCAGGGGCCTCTTGCCAGAGGATAAACTAGTGCCCTTCATCCAACTTTATGAAGAGAGTGTTTACTGAAGGTCACCTTGTCCTTCAGTGTAAGCTTAAAACAAGTTAATAACTTCAGCCATTTGGACATCTCCAAAGTATGTCAAATATATAATGAGCTTGCCAGGCCAGGAAACTACATCTAAGTGATATAACACTGAATATCGGGCAGCCATAAATTGCATAGAGAAAAGAGTCACTTTTCCTAGGAAGTTATTAATCCAATTCACTGTTAATCTCATGTCCAAGTCTGTTCCTTTGTCTTTGCAATCTCAATATAAGTGACATTAGTAGAAGTCAGGAATGAAAACATTTCCCCTAAAGCATCATAGAATCCTTCTCTTTCATTCCATACACAAATTCTTGCTCCAAACAATAAACAGGCACAGTAGCAATGTGATTTTTCTGTTCTGTGTTTTCGCCCTCAGTTCTTTGCTTTATTTCAACCCGCACAGCTTGGGACTGATCAAGGAGTATATTGAGCATTCACAACACTTACCGAAATTGTGTGATTTATGGAAATTCAGTGTGTCTTCAGCTTCAATCCTGTTAAGGACCTTCAAGAAACTGTGCAGAAAATCTCTTTTCTTTGCATAAGCTCCAAACCGCAGCTGAAGCTTTTTACTCCCTACTTGAGATGAGTCTTTAATAACTGTGCATGATGTCATGGACACTTCTCTTCATGCAGTAAGTTTGGCTTTGTGTTTATCACAGACATGCTATAAACAACCACACCTCAGTATTGTGGTAAAATCTGGTTTTCCAGGTGTAGTTAAAGCTTCAGTAAGAAAAAGCATGAGTCTGGTTACATCCCAGCCTTGCAAGATTATAAATATTTCTTGGCACATTTTGGAGGTGAGGCTCTTACTGCTCAGTCTTTTGAGTGATGTTTGCAGTGGTCTCTGCCTAAGTCCATAACAGGGTAAAACAAACAGTGGAAAGGCCAAATACAAGGAAGAGCAGAGTTTAAAAGTCTCTTTTCAGATTTATGGGGAGTTAAGACCTAGGCATTTTACAGCATACTCCAGCAGCTAAGATAATATCTGCTCTGGTGTTCCCACTGGGAGTTTTTATAGCTTTCCTACACCATGCTTAGAAAGTTGATTTCAACTTTATAAACAACAATAATTTCAGATGAAATATTTCTGTTTACAACAAAAAATAAGATTTCACCAATGACACACAAAACCCCATTTTGTTTCCGTGACAAAACAGTAGAATAACTTAAATGGGATATTTGGTGTCTGTTTTATATTTTGTGACATGTAGAAATAAAGTTAAAAATTCATTAATTTTGAGTTTGTTGAACTCTAAGTTGGCTTCAGAATGATATACTGAGTCTATGTGTTGGGAGGGTTCATTAACAAACAGACTTTAAATGCCCCTTTTAAATTTAGGTTTTTTTGTATAGCTGAATGTTTGTTTTTAAATTCTTTAGGAGTTTAAACCAAAAAGACCTGTGGTTTTGAGTGCATAAATTGTTCACCTCTATATTAGCTGGTCCAACACATTCACCACGGTGACTTTTTGAATCATAACCAGTATCTTTTAATGAGTGATAGGCCAAGCCCTAAGGTTTGAATGCAAACCTACACCTCATATCTTTTAAGCTTCTTACCTGGATGAGGTTTCGTGTTACCACCATCAAACTTCACTGTGAAACAAAGTTATTACTAAACAGGAAGTTCAATTGAGCGTCTCAACAGATTTTCAATGTTTCATCAGTATGAACAGAATTAAGCCAAAACTGGCTTTGCTGAGATCTGTCAGTTCTAAATAAAACTTGTAGCAAGAACATCCCTATTGCATACTACATCAGTTGATAAGTCAATAAACTGAATTTTCAAGAGACTCAATGTGTAAAAAGATCAATGTCTCCTTGGGTTCTTAACAGCTTCTCTTGGCAACAGACTCTTAGTATTAAATGTCTTTAGCCTTTGCTATTGCCCTTACATTTTCTCTGATAAGATACATATAGGATAAAAATATTTAAGATGAAGTAGGATCTCAAGATTTACTCTTCTGATTGTCTTGTATGATGAGTGAGTAGAGAAGGAGAAGGATGAAATTTGACTACCAAAATAGATAAAATATTTTTGGGTAAAATTGCTGTCAGAAAACTGACAGGACTTTATTCAGCGTACTCATTTAAGAAAGATCCAAGTTAAAGAGAATGACGAACAATTATTTTCACTCTCCAAGATGACAGACTCTGACTCTTATGAAGTCTTTCAAGAGAGGAAGGTGGGACACTCAGGTTAGACCAGTGTGTTGTGACTGCTGGATCTCTTCATGGAAGGTGCAGGAGGTTCAGGAATGACAGCCCTGGACAGCACGGAGATTGAATCACTAAACACCATTCATAGATTAATTTTAATTCCTTAATTCCACCTCTGTATTTTGTATTTACCAAACGTCTCATATACAACTACTTTAAGTACCACCCGCACCTTTGCTGCCCTGTATATAAAAACCATACAGATGATATTGTTATAGACTCTTCTCCAAATACCAGCTAGGATAATGCTGCCAAACCCCAGGTCTGATTGCCATCAGACTCTGTGTTCCTCCACCTTGTATTTGTTCAAGAAATCTGCAAACAAAATTTGAGTCACATTGCAGATCTGTGTAGTCCATCATCCTTCTTTGATGATAATCAACACTGGGAAAAGTACACAGAAGGGACAGATGTGTAATGTCCTCCAAGATCTCTTCAGCTTTCTGAAATTTGAGACTCAAGTATTTCCTGTCAAGGTGTTTAAGTACTTCCAGTGGGTTCCTATTTTATTACACGTAAGCCTATCTTGTGTGGAAATAGAGCCTAAAGACTGTAGACTGCATCTATCTCTTCATTAGGCATCAGGAACAACCTGCAGGTAATTCACACAGGCAATTAATTCAGAAGAAACAATTCATATAACTCCTACTGAGGCTGGCTATGTCCATGGTACTTGGAGCAGTCATCTGCCTCCCACACACCTGCACATGGAGCTGCCTTGAAGACAACCTACCTGAGAGCACGGCACATATTTGGGGATATGGGACCTGTTGGGATGTTTGAGTCCATTGATGTGTTATGGATGCACAAGAAGACAGATTTGCAAAATTTCAGCTTCGTTTTTCCATGTTTTCCTGGGGCAGTCATTAACATAAAGGTTTAGAAATATCACTAAAAGCTAGGTTTCCAAGTGCCTCATCCTAAATGTACCCTCTGCAAAGGAAAGAAGTTGATTTTGCCTTTTCTACCTGCAGAGCTATGGAGGCATAGAATACTGTTGGTAAGGCACACAGCTATTTTAGTGACAGAAAAGACAGAATAGAAATCCCAGATTCAAAGCCAAACTACAAAGGTACCAGATTGAATCCCAACAGCATTACAGATGCATTTGTGGCCCTAATTGATTTTCCTCCTAAAGGAATCAAACTGTTTTACTATTTCATTTAGAGCTGATTTGAGATATTCTGCACAATTATTCTTTGTAAGATGCAGCTTTCAAAAAACCCCAGGAAATTCCTGTCGCATTTTCCTTTTCTTGCAAGTTGGCCTGGACATGTCGTTCATCAACACTAACACTCCTGGAGTTTAAGTCTTGACAGTTTGTATTGTCTTTTCCTATTAACAAATAATATATTATAAAAGATGAATACAATTAGCTTGAGCCTGTCCACACAATTTCTTGTTCTTTACCTCTGCATCATAAAATATTACAGTTTGGTCATTACCACTGTCTCTTACTAGTCTATTTTTGTGCAGGTTACTTGGGGACATCCCCAAGTCTTTGCCTTCTGTTACCCGATTTAGGCCCGACTTCACCAGTGGAAATTCTGAGGATCAGAGAAGGGTTTTTTGACACATAGCAGCTTGTGACATAACTTACAATTTTCATCAAGACTAATTCAGAAGGAAATGCAAAATAAGCAAATTACCAAACTTCTATCTCTGAAAGTCTCCCATTTCACAAGAAGAGAGGGGTCTAACATGCATAAAACTAGATTAGTAGACTTGTGTGGAGCAGCAGCTCACCATTACCAACACTATCTTTCAGCAGAAAGATAGTTTGAAGACAACCTGGATGCATCCTCGATCCAAGCATTGGCACGTCATTGATTATGTCTTGGTGCGACAGAGAAATGTTCGCGATACCTAGTGCAGAATGTCAAACAGACCATCGCCTTGAGCGTTGTAAAGTTAACTTCCATTTTAAGTTCAAACCTAAAAGGGACAGTATTCCAAGGAGGAGACTCCAAGTTAATAATCTTCAAACAGCTGCAGTGAGAGACAACTTCCAGGTAAATCTTCAAACTAGACTCGAAGATCATTCCATAGATCACTCTCCCAAAGCGCTTTGGCAACATATTAAAAATAGTATCCTGCAGTCCTCTGAAGAATTCTTAGGGTTCTCCTTCAAGAAGAACAAGGACTGGTTTGATGAAAACAATCAAGAGATCCAGGAATTGTTGAGGAAGAAGAGAGCTGCTCACCAAGAACACCTTGCTCAACCATCTTGTCATATAAGGAAAGCAGCCTTTCGTCTTTCATGCAGCAAGCTCCAACAGAAACTTTGAGACATTTAGAACAAGTGGTGGATCAATCTAGCAGAAAAGACTCAATTATGTGCAGATTCGGGTGATTACAGAGGATTCTATGAGGCTTTGAAAGCAGCCTACAGACCTACACACCAGGTTCAAAGCCCTTTACTCAGTGCGGATGGTCAGATGCTTCTCACAGATGAAATCTGCATTCTGAATCGATGGTCTGAACATTTTCAGACTCTTTTCAGTACCAACCGTGAAGACTCAGCAATTCAGTACATTACACAACAACTGCTGAAAAATGAATTGGATGTTGCCCCTACTGTGAGAGAAACTCTTAAGGCCATACAGCAGGTGAAAACTGTCAAGGCAACTGGGGTTGATGGAATTCCACCTGAAGTCTGGAAACATGGAGGTCAAGCACTCCATGCTAGATTTCACGAGTTTGTGGTGCGCTGTTGGGAACTACGTGACCTACCATCAGACCTTCCTGACACAGTCATCATCACCCTGTATAAGAAGAAAGGAGATAAATCAGACTGTTAAAATTACCGAGATATTACTCTGTTCTCCATTGCTGGTAAAATCCTTGCAAGAATACTTTTGAACAGATTAATGCCTGCTATTGTAGAAGAACTTCTACCTGAAAGCCAATGTGGTTTCAGAGGAAACAGGAGCACCACAGACATGGTATTTGTTCTCAGACAACTGCAAGAGAAGTGTAAGGAACAGAATAAAGGACTCTATGTAACTTTTGATTTCACCAAAGCTTTTGATACTGTAAGCAGAAAAGGTCTATGACAGATTTTGGAGCGATTAGGATGTCCCCCTAAGTTCCTTAAAATGATCATTTTGCTTCATGAGGATCATTGCGGACAAGTCAGATATGGCGATGCACTTTCTGAGCCCTTTCTAATAACCAATGGTGTGAAACAGGGCTGCGTTCTTGCACCAGCCCTATTCACAGACTTTTTCAGCATGATGCTCCAAAGGGTCACAGCAGACCTTGATGAAGAAAACGGTATCTACATTCGATATCATACTGATGGAAGCCTATTCAACCTAAGGCAACTGAAGGCCCATACTAGGACTTTAAATCATCTTGTCCGTGAGCTGCTCTTTGCTTACGATACCACCCTTGTTGCCCACACAGAAGCAGCTCTGCAGCATTTGACATCCTGCTTTGCAGACACTGCTGAGCTTTTTGGGCTGGAAGTCTGTTTGAAGAAGACAGAAGTTTTCTACCAACCTGCACCTCAGGAAGTTTTCCATCATCCCCATATCACCATTGGCGAATCAGAGCTCAAGTCAGTCCAGCAGTTTAATTATCTGGGAAGCATCATCTCCTCAGATGGTAAGACTGATGGAGAGATAGACAACAGGTTAGCAAAGGCATATAGTACTTTCAGAAAACTCCATAAAAGAGTTTAGTGTAATAAATACCTGAAGAAAAGTGCAAAGATTAGTGTTTACAGAGCCATTGTGCTGTCTACTTTTTTATATGGGTCTGAATCATGGGTCATTTACCGCCACCACCTGAGACTTTTAGAACGCTTCCATCAACTCTGCTTCCGTACAATCCTAAACATCCACTGGACTGACTATGTGACTAATGTGTCTGTTCTTGAACAGGCAGCGGTTATGAGTATTGAGACCATATTGCTGAGAACATGTTGTGATGGGCAGGGCATATCTCAAGGATGAAGGACCACCGCCTCCCTAAGTGCTCTATGGCAAACTTGCCACTCACTGCCGCAAGAGAGGAGTCCCGAAGAGGAGATACAAGGACTCCCTGAAACAACATCTCAGCTTTGGCCATATTAATCATCATCATTGGTCTACTCTGGCCTCCAATCGGGAGACATGGTGATACACTATTCATAACGCTGCTGCTTCTTTTGAGAACATGTCCAGAATCATTATTGAGGAGAAAAGACAATGTAGAAAGAACAGTGTCTTGCCAATACCACCTAAGGAGACTTTCTGCCGTGCCTTTTGCAACTGGACTTGTCTATTTCGCATGGGCCTTTTTAGCCACCAGCACATTTGCAGCAAGCATGGGTAGAGTCCTTCTCAAATCTTCATTCGCAAAACCTAGCCATGATGATGAGACTTTGAAAGAATATTCAGACTCCCAGCAGACGGATTATCTCAATATAGGACAGTCAAAACTACACAGTTTTATAATTTACAGATCACTCTACTTTGTGAGACTCTGAACTTATTCATAACTGAGACTTTTATGTATTCAACATTGAATTTATTCAGCCAGTTTTGTAGGAACATGCTCAGAGTTGTCAAACTATAAAGGCCTCTCTCAGATGTATGAAAATAAACTATGCTGTGGGAAACAATAATTAAATATTGGCTCAAACAAGCATTTAATGTGAAATAACAAATCACTGGCTGTTATTGTTTAATGCAAGGACACGTAGGTTTGTCTAGTGTCAGCAAAACCATGAGAAGGCACTGAACTACTGAGCAGAAAATTCGTTTAGCTAAATTTAGAATCTCCTCGAAATGACAGAAACTCCCATTAACTTCAGTAGAGCCAAGATTTCATGCAGAACTCCTAAATTTAGTACAGAACTCGAAACATTCATAATTAGCAAAATGGGAGTTCTGAAATGGTGGGAATGGCTTTATTTATTTTCTCACTAACTCTTATTCCACTGTAATTTGAACAATCATTCACTAGAGAAATGGTTCTTCTGTTTCCCAAGTTCTTTTCTTAAATCTTGAGAAGATTTTTGAGCAAAGATTCTTCAAGTCTTGTACTGCTGATAGGATTTTAGTATGCTTCTTGAATCAATAAATGGTAAGCTTCCTTCAAAAATCTGTTTTGATTTTCAAACAGCTGACGATAGGCTGTTCCCTGCACCAAAGCAGAGAAAAAGACATACATCCTTTGTCAGTGTGAGAAAAATGTAGATCTACATTTTCATTCATTCATGCCTGGCTTCCACCCAAACACCAGAAAGGATTTCTTGTTTCCTCCATCAATTGTAAACCGGAATGAGCTTATATCTTCTTCCTCTTAAGAAGGCAGCTGTTGGGCAAATGATTTCACAAAAAATAATGCTTGTGCATACTCTGCAGTCAGCTTTAATCTGTACGTCCACAAACTGTAAATTGTGCAGAACTGGATCTCTGTCAGCTGACTTCTTGCAGGCAGAGCTGTTAGCTTCAATTAAAAAAGCACAAGCACAATCACCAAACCTGCTGACTGCCCTGTATGCAATTTCACCTTCTTTGGGGCTTTTTTTTAGGGGTGAAGGAATTCAATATGTAGGCCTTGAAAGGATCAGTGAACTTTTGCATTTTTTGGGTTAAGTCATAATAAAAGCTAACTAGGTAGCTGTGGTAACTTTGATAAGCTTATCCTGCAGGGTTTTTTTAGGAAATCTCATGATTCTAATAACAAGTGCCTAAATTGCCCTCCTACCTACTAGAATTCTTATGCAGCCATGTAAACCTCAAGACACTGCTCAATTGAAGGATAAACTTGCTAACATTGTAGATAGAGGCCTTTAGTAGTGGATAAGTGGTTTTCAGATGTGGCTATCAACGTTGCCTAAGTAGTGATTCCTGTGATGTGTGCATACTTGCTGCTCTTACCACTGGCTGGAAGTGAGCTGAGCCCTTGGTGGCTCAGCACTTATGAAGCAATCAAGATAGTTGTATCTTATAGTCACACAAGTAACTAATAGTATTTGTCACAATGAAGACTATAAAAAGCGAAGAATGAACCAAAAGACTTCCCACAGAGCTGTGTTTCCCGCCAAGTCTCCGAAACTTGACAACAAAGGCCTGCTTGCCAGAGAGGGAAGAAAAAAAAAACGAACCAAGCAACCAAAGCTATATCAAAAAAGAAATATATATTTTACATATGAGACAGATATATACAATGAGAATATTATATACTATCACCTCAGAAACCCTAAATAGCTCCCTAAAAGGGAAGAGGGGGAGGGAGAAGGGGAAAGGACAAAATGGGACAAAAAGGGACAAAAACCAAACAAGTCTACACAATCTAAAAAAAACCCCGGTAACCAGCAAACTGAAGCACTAGCAAAATCTCACCACTTCCCTTGAGAGAAGCAGGATGGCTGGACACAGCCCTGCACTCTCCCCTCACACGTGGCAGATAACAGCAGTCACTGTAGGCCTCAGCTCCAGATAAGCAAGACCAAGACAGGGACCCACCGTTCTCGAACCTCGCCGGAAAGGAAGAGAGAGAGATAGGTCTCTCCTGCTGGCTTTATTTATACCTCAAGTTACGTAAAGGAATAGCATGGAATACTTCTGTGATCGCCTTCCTAGTTCCTTCCTTGTTACAAGCTGGTGTCCAGGAAGGCCTAGAGTGAAACCATCACACAGCACCACCCAGTTATGCAAAGCTTGAAGAATATGTGTAAAAACAGGTATAATGCTTTTTTATGTATGTCTTCCTGGATATTGCTCCTTAGTTTATTCTCCTTCCCAATTATAATTTTTCCATTGCTAAAAAAACCCAAAAAACCAAAAAAACCCAACTGTTTAGAGATCTCTAGAGTAGAAAGTTGCATCTGAACTACAGCATATTAATTGTCCATCAATCTGTTGAACTTCTGAGTGCACTGGTATTTTGGACCCCCCAACACCTTGTGAGAGAATCCCACATTTCAGCTATATCCCATATGAAAGAGAACTTTGATTCTTCAGCATGCTGCTTGATAACACCAACATTCTCTGAAAACCTGAAGAACTTGAAAAGAAGTACGTTTCATACCAATTCTTAGAATGAAAGAAGGCATCTTTCCTGAGAGCTACTGATTGCCTGCTGGCATACAACTTGAACAAGGTGTGTCATACCAAATTGATCCTCCCAATTTAGTGCCTGGCTACCTCTAGGATACATCTAATTTGGGATGTCATGTGCTAGTAAAATAGAGATTTGTACAGAAATGTCTCATAAATAACTCACAGTTTCCTCCACCTCTGCTCACTACACTTGCTTACTTTGCCAGGGCATTCAGAAGCTGCTGAACGATTGTTTCCTTTGCCATGGAAAACTGAGAAGAAGAGAAGCCTCTAGGAAGGTCTGCCACATGCTGACTGGGAAAATGAGGCTTTCAGAAGTTCCTTTTGTCCTTTGCTCACCACTCACCAACCCTACTTTCCAGAGAACAGCAAGTGTTCCTTTTTTTTTTTTTTTTGGTAAAGTGATAAAGCAGGTTTTTGTCATTCTATCCTTCTCCCTTATGCTTCTTTTAGCAGAAAAAAAATCCAGCAGCAGGAGGAAAGCTCTGTTTGTATGAGTTACCTTCTTTCAGCCAGGTTGCTGAAAGAAGGTTCCATTTTCCCCCAAATCTATTTACTCAACTACTTAAGAAAATTTACATTCTTAAACAGAAGTTTGTTTGTTCTTTTTCTTTTGTTTGCCTTCATGGGGAGTCAAAAACCTTCAGTCTTTAGTAATCTTAAAGCTTAGTTTTCTAATTATAGTTTATGTGCATTAAATACAAAAATACATATTTTTTGCTGTTTTTTCTTTTTCTAAAGAAATAAAGTTCCTTTAATCACCTTAGGACAATTGCTCACAAGCACATGCACAGTGTCAGTAGTCACTTTTAATAATTTTGGGTTTGCATTTGACAGCACATTCCAAAACTGGGTGTTGAATATTTCTGAAGACGGATGAGAAGTGCCATTACAATATATTGCTGTTCATGACCAGAGTCACAGTGAGACAGCAAGCACTCCAGGCAGAGCCTGGGTTAAATTTCCCAGCTAGGATGGGTATGTGGCCCTGCACAGGTTGTCCCTTGTGCAGTATGGTTCAACAGCACCTTCTGTTTCAGGTAACTAGAAAGAGCCAGATTTGAAGGTAGCACCACTGCCCTATCTATCCTTAGATGCCTCTAACACTCCCAGGATGCTTGGAGAGGGGCCAAGATGGACATGATTCTAGGTCTAGCTTTTCTTCTTCTACAAACTCTGAGTGGATGCTGAAGGAGATGTGCCTTGTCCTTGTGGTTCATAGTTTCCTGCTGTGACAGGTCCAAGCATTCACTTGGCTTCTGAACCAGCAGCAAGGCAGGGAAAGGGCAGAGTCTATGTTTACAATACAGATTGCCATCTCCTGGTTGAGCAGCTCTCTCCACCCGTGGCCAAATGAAGGAGTTCAGAGACTGATGTCCAACTGGCTTCCTTTCTGAAAAAGTAGAGGAAATAGTTACCCATGGATCACTTTTCATGAGTGGAAGATGTCACCACTTGACCTGTAAAAGAAAGGGGAACAGATTTCTTAGTCAGGGTTTTTACAAGCCTTATGTAGCTTTTGCTGCAAGGGGGGTTTCCCTGAGATGCTGTGTTGTGGAGAACCAGAGGAATTTGATTGTCTGTTGTCTAAGAAACATTTGCCCCCCTGAATGAAGACCCAAGGACAACATCTCAGAGTTAGTAGTAAGCCTCTGAAGTGCCTTCTTGGGAAGTAACATGCATGTTGGCAAAATCCTCCACCAAGCTAAAAGGGATGTTTTATTATTTGGGAATGGTCACTAGCAAATCCTGAGCTCTGAATCATCCACAATTGTCTTCAGAAGTGCTGTACCTTCAAACCAAAACTGTGTTGGGCAGTAGCATAGACAGGACACAGGCTTGTTGATTCCTATACACTCAGCTTTTCCAAAAGCAGGTGATATAGTTCTGAAAAGATCAGAGAGGCACTGCTTAGCTCCTAGATCAGCAGCAAACTTGATTTAACCCATACCAGGGATATAAAGGTCTCAATTCCAAAAGATGGTTTGCTTTGACACAGAACTGGCAACATGTTTCAGACCTCACACTTCTATCTGAGAAGAATCTGATACTTCTGCAACTGATGGTGCTCCTGTTCTTGCAGATGCGGAATAGAGGCATCGCATGTCATGGCATCATGTTGCCTTTCCACAGTTACCATATACCTTGTCACCACATCAGATTCCTGCTGCAGAGCTGGGTATTTCATCAGGGGACAAACCTGGAATTCCCACTCATATGCATGCAAAGGTCTGGGAATGAGCCTGGTGGACTAGGATACTCCTAAAATGAGTATCATTTCCCCATATTTACATACCACAAGAGATGACACTGCAGTGCTGGGTGACTCAGATATGGGCTAAAGTTCCAGCTGCACCAGGAGGGAGGGCTGTGCACAGTCTCTAAAGCAAGTCCTGCTTGCTGCCTTTAAGGGAAGACAGGCACAAAGTTACCCACTGCAGATCTGTATACTTGGATTAACTGGAGATACCTCAGTACATCTCTGGTACGTACTGAAGCAATTTCAGGACAAAGTATGTGATGATGATAAGCATTCAGAAACACAGATGTGTACCCTGTGTTCCTAAGACTCCAGATGGCAAACTGAGCAGCTGCTGCCTTTCTCCCTGTTCCTTATGCTCTTGTGAACCCAGTCTGTGATTTCGGCTGGTTTCCTGATGCCTCCAGAGGTCCAGTTCCACAGCTAGCCTCCACTACACAGACCTCTACCACATGCACTCTTTCTTAGACCAAGGACCAGAAGCTTCCTTGATTTATAGAATAATTCCTTCTTCCGCCACCAAACAGGACCTTCAGTATGGGGTATTTCATATACTTACACTTGGGGAAAAAAACCCAACAAGCCGCTCCTCCAAATGCCTTTTTTTTCTAGAAGATTTCTGGCAAAATGTCCTCCAAAGTCCTCAATACTATTCTGAAGAAAACACATAAATGCAGTAGCCTTTTTCCTTTCCCTAGGAGTGGAAAATGTTCTACTGCTGCCCATATATCCCTCAGGAACACCTTGCCCCGTGAGGTATGCTTAGACCTTGCAAAAATGGAGAATAGATGAACAGATAAACTGCTTTGTTTGAACCTTGTTGAAACCTTCAGACAGTTCCTCTTCTCTCAAATACAATTTTTCATTCATAGTTTCTTTTTCTCGCTCATTATGACTGAAAGGTTATAACAGGAATATTTTGAAGGAATTTGGACAACCATGCTCTTCATGCAGAGCTGACAGTTTTACCAACCTTGAACAGTGGAAAAAACTTTGCTTCTCTAGTCCTTTGTAGGAACTGTATTTTGGGTAAAACCTTAATTGGCTTATGATTTCTTGGACATATGTTTTGGGTTTTTTTCCTGAGGATCCGTCAGATCTGTTTCCAGTTGTTGCATAGCTAGACAGTTTCTCTTAAATTCCACTTTCTACATGCAACTTGTAACTTTCCAATTTTGAGGTTCCTACTGATCTATAGTTATACTCTAGCTGAGGTTACACTTGAAGGTCAGTGGGAAACAGTTCCTCATGTGAATTGCAAATGCATACCTATTAGGTGGTGTTACCTAGCAATTGTTAAATTAGCTCCTTTCTAGTTGTTCTGATAGCTGTGTCTCTCAGAACCACAGAATGATTGAGGTTGGAAGGGACCTCTGGAGGTCATCTGGTTCAGTACGTCTGCTCAGCCAGGGCATCCTAGAGCCAATTGCCCAGGACCACGTACAGACAACTTCTGAATATTTCCAAGGATGACATCTCCAAAGTCTCCCTGGGCAACCTGTACCAGTGCTCAGTCACCCTCACAGTGAAAAAGTGTTTTTTGATGTTCAGATGAAACCTCCTGTGTTGTTGTGCCCATTGCCTTGTGACTTCTAAGTTGTTCAGTCAGGAATTCAAACTGTCCCACTCCTTTTGTGATGTCCCAGAGTGGCTTTGTTCTTCCTTTCTCAGACACTTCCTGTATTCTTCCACAGCTCTCCTTAATCCACTCTTTTTGTGGTTGAGGGTTCTCCAAAGCTAATTTTGGAGATAAAGATTATGTCAGTTCACAACTTCCATCACATTTAAGGGTTGATATGTTGCTACTACCTTTCAATCAAGAGACTGTTCTTATAACACATATTTATGCCCAAAACGGAGCTCAAAGATTATGTTAGAACATGAGATTTCTTGACCAGCAGTAGGAGTTGGAGTTGGAGTGGAAATAACAGCTGTGACTGTTCTGATTTAAGAAAAGCCTTAATTCTGCTTGCCTTTGCATTTGATGCTCCAAACAAAAGATGTGCTTTTGTGCCTTGCTGAGCCCTACTATGCCCTGTTTTACTCCCTGTAGCTACTGTGCACTGCTTTGTATTTGAAGACACAGTGAGAAGCAGTAAGATCAGAAGACAGTCATCATAGGGTCCATCTGTAGGGATGGAATTTCCCATACATTTTCAATATTCAGAGCTGAACCTCGAGTTTGTGTACTTGTTTGTAAGGCACCTGTCTATGCAAATTCCAAGTCAGTGCAAGTAATCATTTGGGGGATGTAACAGGTTAATTTATTCCTGTGCATGTTTTATTGTGTTCCCATTTAAAACCTAACATTATTCCTTTACATTAAAACCATTATCAGATCTCTGGAGTTAATGAGGCAGAGAGACTAGAACAGAGCAAATTTTCTTCCACTGAGCTGGAAAAATGTAGTCATTGAAGAAAAGACATAATTTGTTATTCCACTGGCCTAAAGGTTGTTTGCTTATTTATTTATTTATTTATGGAATAAAATGAGAATGACATGGCAGATAATTAGATCTGGAATGACACAGAAGGACTTGTAGAAGCTTTGGAGATATCTGCTATTTGAAACGTTAGCTGATGCGTTAAAGATCTCTGCTTTTAGTGTTTCCTCCAGCTCCTGGAAGAGGTGAACACCGAGTAAAGCATCAGGCCTCACCAGCAAGGTACCAGCTGCAATGCCAGATGGGTTTTGTCATCTATGAAACCACTTTGCTATGTCACAGCTCTGCCACAGGCTGCCTACTGTTGCTTAATGTCACCAGGGATTTGGGGGAAACCTCTCCCAGCAGCTCCATGCAGAAGTTACTGCTGGAACCAGAATATGGCTTCCTCTGCACCTCCTCAGTGCTTGGCTCATTGGTAAGCATACAGTCAGCATGCATCTATGGACATGTATGCAGGTGTAGATATATCCTAAATAAACCTATTTTCTCACAGAGATGAATATTTAGTATGTGTAGCACTAAACCTGATGAGAAACTTGTTTAAACATGTCTTAAAATGGCCTTTTGTGGTCTCTTTGCAAACACGTGTTTCTTCTTCCCAGCACCCCCCAGGACAGGTTATCTCCCATGCAGGAATGTCCTGG
>NW_016690361.1:184208-281517 GCF_001604755.1 Lepidothrix coronata
AGAGAGTGATGAGGTCTCCCCTGAGCCTCCTCTTCTCCAGGCTGAACAACCCCAGCTCCCTCAGCCTCTCCTCATAGGACTTGTGCTTGAGTCCCTTCACCAGCCTTGTTGCTCTTCTCTGGACCTGCTCCAGGACCTCAATATCCTTCCTGAACTGAGGGACCCAGAACTGGACACAGCACTCCAGATGTGGCCTCACCAGCGCTGAGTACAGGGGAAGAATCACTTCCCTGGACCTGTTGGCCACACTGTTCCTGACACAGGTCAGGATGCCATTGGCCTTCTTGGCCACCTGGGCACACTGCTGGCTCATGTTCAGATTCCTGTCAATCCAAATCCTTGTCATTGGGATGGGACTGATGGGTGACCCTGTGCCCCAAGGGAAGACCCACCACCTCTGCTGGCCTTACTGCCCCACAGATCCTGCAGGCAAGGGTGGGCATCTGTTGTGCAGAAAGTCATCTTCACTGTGGAAGTGGTTCTAGTTGTCTACACTTGAAAACAAGTCTGAATGAGGGAGTATCTCACTCATGTGTCAGGCATGGAGAAATAAGTATTTAAGCTACTCAAATGCCACTTGATTTGTTTCTTTCTTAGATTTCCAATGATTTAGTTTCTACATGATAAAATGAAGCCTAAATCCATAAAGACTTGTTTAAAAAGGGTAAAGTTCACTGTAAAAATGTTGCTAATAATCTCCCCAAGCCCAAAATTTTAACAAGCTCCAGAAAATGACAGTTTATATGAAGATGGCATGAACTTCCCTGAGTCACTTTGACTTGTCAGCACCAGACTATAGAAACATTGACTAAAATGAAAAATTTCTAGAAAAATTTTAATTGTAATTGAAGACCCATTTTAATTGAACAGATGTTGACTAGATCTAATATACTCTTTACAAAGTAAGATCCTGAAAAGAGTCCCATTAGTTTAGAGACACGAGTTTTATTTTGTTCAACTAAGAACATCTCAGAGAGTAGAAAGACAAGAAGATTTAAAACCTCATCTTCATCAAGTCTAACATCAAAAACATTTTTGTTTATTATTAAGCAAAATGGAGCTAATTTCTGCACGTATCTCCTTAGAAACTAATACTGCTGAGCTCATTATACCTTCTTTCACATCAAAGATACAAAGAAATCCGCTCTTTTTGGGTCTGTTTCTTCTGCAGGGAATCTTAGCTGGGCACCTGGGATTCTGTAGTGTTTTATTCATTTTAATACCTTACTCTTTAAAATTTAAAGGCCTTTTAGTGAATCTGCTGTTCCCAGAATGTTGTAGGAAATAGACAACAGATATTGTAACTATTTCTTCAAAAGCCCTCTATTTAAATGTCTCTTAGCATCAAGGGTCTTAATTTCCTTGAAGTTACTCACAGTTCAAATAACCTCAAAAAATAGGATCTTGCCTTCCAATTTACAGAAACAGCATCTGAACTTGTATTTGCATTTGCAAGAATGCAAAGAATTTACCTACTCATGGATTTTCTGTCAGGTGTAGTCTCCACCTTTTTAAGACCAGATTTCATCTAACTTAATGAATGCATAAACTAAATGGTTCTTTAAAACTTTTAAAAAGCAAATTCCCAAACTAAACTTTAAAGAAGGTATCTCAGATTGGATCCCAAGGAATGTGAAAAATTTCCAAAGGAGAGACATACTGAGTACAGGGATTCTTTCATTTGTTTTCCTCAGGCCTGTGGGGAAATAAAACATTTTAATTGTGTCTGAAAATTTTGTGCAAACTGCTGACCCAGAAGGATTGCCCTGGAAATAACTTGTTATAGGCTTCTTGGTGAACTACTGTGTGAGCTGACACATGGACATCTGCTGCTGCTGGATGGAGAATTCAATTAGTTGCAGATATCCTTCGAAAACTAAAACCTGATACAAAGCTGCTGCAATATTCAGCACTGGAATCTATGAGAAACATAATTTAATGATATGGCACACTTCTGAGTGAGGCTGCAAGAACTGGTTCTTTGGGGATCAACATGTTTTCCAGAAAAATTATGTCAAACTGTGGATTCATGTAAGAGAAATCCCTAAGAGCAGGGTAGTGAAGGCAGCTTTACAGCTGCTGTGTGCTGCTGGAGCAGGGAAAAAAATATCCTAGCCCTGGAATAATAATTCTAGGTGTCAACATTCTTGTGTGACTCTTTGAAAGACTTTTTAAACACCGACTGGAAATAAATATGTGCTCCTGTTCTCTAACAAGAACTGTATAAGGAGGAACCAGGGACATGTAAAATCATTTCAGAAGATGAAATACATATTTGTTTTCTTCCATGAAACCATGGCAATACTCTGTAACAACAGGAAAGGCAGATGCTTGCTCTTGGTTGTTTAATGGGCAAAAGTATAATGCTTTTTCATGTGCCCTACAGCAAAGCCTCCATGCACACAGAACAAGACAGCAAACCTGTATGAGTCAAAGAGTCATCATGTTTATATGACACATCTAAAAACCTCTCTGCCAGCCAAGGGTGAAAATGTATGCAGATACTTTGACAAGGTAGAGCAAGACCTTCTTAGGATCTCCTGGGGAATATGGCAACAACCTGTCAGTCCTGAGGGGACTGGGGTCTGCTCCTAGTCCAATCCCTCCTGTTGGTTGATGATCTTACTTCCCCACAGCATTTCCTAAAGCTAACTCCAGTGTGCATGGTGCAGGAGTAGATCCCGTGGTCTGTAGAGAGCCTGGTCAGGGGGGAGATCTTGCAAGGAGCTGCAGTAGAGCATGGGAGCGCTTCTTCTGCATGCCCATCTTGGAGCATCTGTTCATGTGCAAGCTCTGCCTGGGAAGCCTGAGGAATAAACTCAGTGCTAAGTGTTCCCAGAATGGACTCAGGGCTTTTTGGTTTGAGCTGAGTTGCTGTGTGAACGGCAAACTTAGAATCTCGGTTTCCCATTTGCTATACTCTCTCCCACCAGCAGCCATCACTCTGCGTGCCATGCACTGGTAAGATGGAGCATGGGCTTGGCTCAGAAACCACTGAAAGCCTACGGCTAAAAATTCTGAGATGGAGCTGGGGGAGCAAGGCCCAGCGAGGCATTGCAGATGGAGCAGGTACAGGTGATTGCAGAGTGGCATGAAAGGCAACTTCTCCGAACGGTGGGCTTCTCACGTGGGCTCATTTTGCTGTACTTGCTTGCTCTGAGATTGTAAGAAAAATATGTCAAGCTCCCACAGGACTCAAAGCTGTGTCAGAAAGCTTATGAATGTTGCATGTCTCCCTGCAATTTGCACCTTTCAAACTTCTCTCTCTGCTGCTGAAGCAGCAGCAAAGATACTATGAAGAGAGCTCCTACGTTACCTGCTAAGCTGAAGTGTTATGAAAGAAATCCTTGATTTCAGTTTTAGAAGGAAATACCTGAACACAGAAAAAAACCATGAATAAAATAGAATTGAATTGATCTGCCTCATGTCAGCTGAGCATTAAACTGCCTCTGAATTGCTTGCATCTGAGAGCAGTATTATGGCATATGTATTTCAGTGAAAAAGTCTAAATCACAGAGTTGCTTTTAGCAACAAATCTCATGAAATACTGTGGTCACTTAAAGTGGATGCAGGTCAATATTCAGTAAAGTCAAAATTAAGTATTTCAAAATTTCTGTATCAATCTCATCCAGAAATGGAATGTTTCATTTTGCCTGACTCAGTGAAAAATCAAGTTTTAACAGGTATTTACACCATAAATTCTCACTTTTAGCAGCTCCAGTGAATAGTAACACTTTAAAATATCTGGGTTTTACTGGAAAATAAATCAGTCCACTAGCAGATTTTACTTTTACAAAAAATACATTACAGCTTCAGGCAACCTGATTACTGAGCCCAAGCTATAACTGTGATCAGGGGCATCTTCTCTGTCTATAGCCCAATGGGAGAGAACCTACAGAAGTTGTGCAAGGGCACAGGGAGAAACCCCTGCAAAGCAGGAGGTAACAAACCTGCCCATTGTTCTGTGCAGCACTACTGTACAGAAATCTCAGCCACAGTAGCAGGATCCACCTTAGCTGTAAGATGGATTTTATAAACTAATGGACAGTGTGGTATAACTCGGTTGTCTGCAGGAGCAGGTAAGTGGATCTGGTGATGCAAAGGCTCTTGAAGTGTGCCTATATTTCTGTTTCATCCATGCATCCTGAAGACATTATTGATAGGCCACCTTTCTAGGGATGTAGCTCAAAGAGTGCTCTCAAGGGCCATAGCTCCCTAAGTTTCGATCATATTGGTTCATACAAGTAACTTTCCCCTAATTCTGCTGCTTTGCATGGTCTATCTCCTTTCTTTCTTCTATTAAATTAAACTGTTTTTATTTTTGTCCTAAAACAGCATAAGCCTTTTTTTATAAATAGATAATTTGCTCATTTTCCCCTGGGTTTGGATACCTTTTCTTTACTTTCAACTACAACAGGCCCCAGGAAAAATACTGACAAAACACTCCACCACACCTACCATAACTGGTTCCCGTGTAAGACACGTGGGTGTTACAGAATTAGACGAAAGTAAACCGGGGCAGTTTAGCTGATAATGCTGTTTCCTTGTAAGGTTATAGAACGTAGCAATGTGTCCTAATGAGAGAAAGCTCTCCTTTATCAAGGGAACACTATTTTTAACCAATTCTTTTAATTGACTTGCAGTAACTCCTTACATGGAGCAGTGGATGTTGAACCATCTCAAAATGCTCTTCTTCTCTAAGTTCCTGCAAAAAAAAAAATCAGTTCAGAATAGCTATAATTTTTGTATGCTAAAATAAAAATTTCAAATTTGTATTTTGGCTAGTTCTGGCACGAGTTGTTGTAGCATAGTATGAAATTAAAAGGGAGGAAGAAAGAGTCTGTCCTTTTTATTTACTGTCCCTCTTACTCTCTAAAGCTCTGCGTGGGGATGTGTGTGGAAGAAACAAAATTGCCTAAGGGTCCCAAAATGGTCCAAATTAAAAATGCTTTATTTTCTAATTTCTTTCATCTCCACTATCCTGATTTTGCTGTATGAGGGGCCATTTTTTTATTGCTCCTTTTTAAGAAGTCAGCATATACATGAGAATCCCTGTAAACTGAAGTCTTCCTGATTCTTATGTGGGGATGCAAAGGGAGACTGTGAAAAAGGAGAGGATGGAAAGGGAGAAGATGGAAAGGGGGAGGATGCAATGGGAGAGGCTACTTTCTATCTGTTTTTGAGGGTGTCTTGCAAAAGTCAACCTTTCACCAAAGAAACTAGTTAAAGAAAATACTCACCCCTCCTGTTCTGTTCCCTAACGCCCTGCGGGTGTTGTTCCCCAAGATGTCAGTGCTACTTGAGGAGAGACAAGCTCTCTTTAATCACCAGGTTATGCCAGGTTACCAAACAAAGATGCTGGGTAAGTGAGACATGGGCTGTCTACCTTTTATATGCGGGTATACTCTTCTTGTATAGTGAGAGTCTCAAGCGTTGAAATACTTTCAAGCATTTCCAAGAAGCAGAATGCCTCACAGTTCTCCCTCTGGGACAAGTTGTTCTGCATTACCCTCTCTTCAAGCTGAGCCTTGAAGTTACATTTTAGCACTGTATGATCAAGAGACAGTTTTTCTCTGCATAAATTTAATCTTGTGTTCGACTAACTTGCAGGTAAGCAAGAAATCTATTTTCTTCCCTATGCACAGAGGACTTATATTGCAACCTACAACAGAGCAATTAGTGTTACAGAGTTAGGTGCATAAATTCAATCCCCTAGATAACAAGTACATATTAGCTGCATGGTTATGAATTAGGTGTGTTATATATATAGAAAGCCTGTCCTCTGGACAGTTGCCAAATGTAAGAGCAATCTGTTCTCTATGAAATGCTCAGCTTAAAAAAAAACAGAGTCACAGTAGGCTATATCTGTCCATTTACAGTCCAGGAAGTCCTTGCATCTGATCTAGCAGTGGTAATTTTCAAATGTCTTTAACAATAAAATTAGACCTCTTTAGTTATGATGTGAGGTTGCAATGTATGCTAGTAAGCAGAACTAACATCAAGAAGATTGTACTGAGCAATCTGTTTTCTGCAGCAGGGCAGTAGCACATAATCAACTTAAGAGCTCAAGTTCATTGACTTTCAGCAGGGCTCAGTATCCTAAGCCGCTAAACTATGAGACAATTTTGGTGAGACTGAGTGGTGCCCTCACATCAGACCTCTCCTCAAAGGGTTATCGTGCACTGTTTTTGGTGAGGTTATCCATGGTAGGAAATAGTGCCACAGTTTTTCTCATGTTGCAGGACACAAAACACCTTCCCCTGACCTGGACAAATCCCTTCCTACATACCTGGAAGTAATAAATTTCCTTTCTCTATCTTAAGCCACTCAGCACACCTTCATGAGGAATATTTGGAAACATTACCTGCATGTGGGCCGGCCCCTGTGCCTCTTTGCTGGGATATAATGCACAGGACATGTTTGCTCATCATCCAACAGCGGATGGACCAGAGTTGTAGTTCCCTGCACGTCCTGCCATAGCTTCCTAAACTGCCCGCAGTCAGCTGTGTGTTTTTCATAACACAAAGGTTCCAAGCAGTCTGTTAAATGCAGATATTTCATAGGTCTTTAAAATAAGTAGCTGGGATCTGCACCATGCTATGACTTCTGTTATATGTTTTGTGTGCTCTGGAGTGGGATGGACATATATTGTGAGGCAAAGCACACCTACAGGGTGCACTATGCCAGAGCTGCCCCCATACTTAGCTCACTCCAAAAGAGAGCCAGGGAGGGAACTAATGTACAGTGAGTGTGAATGCTCAGGGGCTCTGGCAGCCTCAGCTGTGGACTGTCACACTGCAGTATTGTAATGTGCTTGCTGCATCCCCACATAGTTTTTCTTCAAAAAAAAAGTGTCCTTTTGAACATACCAGACAGTAGGAAGTATTAAAACAAAAAAAGGTTCCTCTCCCCTCCACATGGGCACTGTCCTTTTTTAATTTCATTTACTCAACCAGATATTGTAAAATCACCCCAAAATCTAGGACAAGATGACTAGTGCCTTCCCAGAAAGAACTGCATCCTCTTCTGCTTCTCATACAATGAGATCATAGCCCTCCTGCTGGTAAACCACGGACTTCTTTTTTAGTTCTTTGTATTTTTTTCCCCTTATGGCATATCTAGAAAAATTAGTCAGTTGGATGTCTGCATTTTTTTTCCCTGTAGAATGTGCTCAAGAGCATCAATATTTTAATTGTCCTATATCAATACTTATGACACCCAGCTTATTGTTAAGTGTCAATATCACAATTGTGGCAATCACTAGGCAAAGATTAAATTTACACTTTGCATAATTTTATTTACAGTCAAAGAGTCCACATTCATACTGCATGTGTCTGAAGCATGACACTCAGGATTAGTGTATGGATGTATAACTCTTAAATTGTTTACACCTACAAAACAATGCATTATGAGACTGGTAATGATAACAGAAAGTTTTCAAGGAAAATAAACTCAAGCAAAGTCTTTTCTCAGTATTATAAATCATTTAGATTACAGAAAATATTATATTTTTTTCCTAAAAAAGATTTCTGTACAGATAGATGGGAATGGTGATTAACTTTGCAATGATAATGAGACCAGTAGTTCAATTCCCAAGGGTACGAAATGTTATCTGCTCTTAGAGTACAGTGACTGCAGAAGAGTCATAAAGCCTCCTAAATCTGTATATCCCAATTAAGTCCTCATGTCTCTTTCTTAGTAAATGTAGAACAACCTTTTAAAATCCCAATTCTGATATCAGAACTCTTAGGATTCTCCAGCCAATACCACACCACACCTTCCCAAATGATTTTTGCCTGAAGGAAAACTACCTACAGCTTTTTTTATCAGTTAAGTGCATTAACTGAAGAGTGCTGGAAATCTGCTCCTATCTTTTCCAGATCTGACATCTGCTACAGAAATCTCATAGAATTACAAAATGGCTGAGGTTGGCAGAGTCATCAGGAGGTCATCTGGTCCAACACCGCTGCTCAAGCAGGGCCATCCAAAGCTGTTTGTGCAGGAGCATGTCCAGACAACTTCTGAATATCTCCAAGGATGGAATCTCCACAGGCTCTCTGAACAACCTGTGCCAGTGCTCATTCACCCTCACAGTAAAAAAGTGCTTCTTGATGCTTCTGTTGTATTAGATGCTGCTATCTGGTATTTCAGTTTCAAACCCAGCCTGAACATACTGTGAGAGATTTATATTCTTGTTACAGCAGGGAAATGACAGTTTTCCTGATAGCACTATCTCTCTTGCTGTCAAGGAGGTCAACTGTTTTATTGTTAACATCATGGCTAGGCTTCGTGAACGAAGATTTGGGAAGGACTCTACCCACATTTGCTACAAGCGCGCTGGTGGCTAGAGAGGCCAATGTGAGATAGACACGTCTGGTTGCAAAAGGCACAGCAGAAAGACTCGGTATCAGCAAGACACGATTCTTTCTGCATTCTTTTCTCCTCAAGACTGATCCTGCATGCATTCTCAAAAGAAGCAGATGGCGTGTCTTCAGACCTCCCAACTGGAGGCCAGAGTAGACCAGTTATGTTGATCAATATGGCCAAGTCTGAGATGTTGTTTCAGGGAGTCCTTGTATCTTCTCATCAGGGCTCCCCTCTTGCTGCAGCCAGTGGCAAGTTCACCATAAAGTAAGATCTTAGGGAGGCGGTGGTCCTTCATCCTTGAGATGTGCCCTGCCCATCACAACGTGTTCTCAGCAACATGGCCTCAATACTCGTAACTGCTGCCTGTTCTAGAACAGACGTATTGGTCACATAATCTGACCAGTGGATGTTTAGGATTGTATGGAGGCAGCATTGATGGAAGAGTTTTAGGAGTCGCAGAGAGTGGTGGTAGATGACCCATGATTCGGAACCATATAAAAGAGTAGGCAGCACAGTGGCTCTGTAAATACTGATCTTTGTACTTTTCTTCAGGTGTTTATTTCACCAGATTCTTTTATGGAGTTTTCCGAAGGCACTATATGCCTTTACTGAGCTGTTGTCTATCTCTCTGTCAATCTTACCATCCAAGGAGATGAGGCTACCTAGGTAATTAAACTGCTGGACTGATTTAAATTGCTCGAAGGCTGTTGTTAACACAATGATGGTAACTCACCGGGCTAAAGAGGTTCTGTTTGCTGTAGCATCCACCTTTTGCACTCACATGGCCTATTGTGAAGGGACCAGGATATCTCACCTTTTTATATTCTAAACTTCAAAACATTTTTATGAAATATAGAAAGGTTGTTGTCTTTATGTTTTAGCTTGGGAAGCTAGAGACAAAAGAAAGTAAGTAGTTTGTCAAGGGATACCCATATGAGTAGCTGCAGTAAAGGAAGCCATTCATCCCATTTCCCAGAGACTCTCTTGCAGTCCTTGCTCGCAGGGAGGGTGTGGTTCTTCTCCTCACCTGGTGATGATGACGTCCTTCACTGTAAAAAGACTTTATATAGTGCCAGCTAGATAAAAATTTTCCCTGATATAACTCCACTGCTGTCATGGATGCTGTATGTCACCGTGGTTCACTGAGGACATACCTCAGATGAGTCTGGTTCACAGATAGAAGAACTTTTCTAATAGACAAATATTTCATTTTGAATTCTAAAGTCAAAACAAAATGTTGGTGGTATTTACTTTTTATATCCGGAGTATTTGATGCAACATTCAAAGTTGGTTTTTTTTTTCTTATTTGCATGCATTTTATGGTTATAGAAAAAGACTAAACAAAATATTGATCCAGAAATAAATCCTTCTCATTAGATAGATTTCAGACTGGAGAAACTGAAATTAAATATCCTGAGCTGTTTTCAGAGAAAGAGAACCAGCACATTAAAATCCAGTGAGTACTAGCTACGGGTCAAGTGGAAAATTACAGCTAGACTTTTATTATGTCAAACTTCCACTGCCTTTGCTAGCTAAAAACTGACAATATCAGCTCTTCTCCTGAAAATGGTTGCATGGCAGCAGAAATTGTGTAAAGGGATGTAACAGGCTTCCTCTGACTTAAGAGCAGACGGTAGGCTATAACAAGGGCAGGTATTCTACGAGCTAGATTTTTTTGACAAGAACATTCTTCCTACCAACCTCCATCTCTACATCATAAAATAAAATGCTGGCATTAGCAGGCACCTTCCTATTTGTAATTCCTAACAACGTTAGACAAACTCTACTGCCTATTTGTCACCCCTAACCAGAGAGTTCTCACTGGAAATGAGTAAGATAAAAGGGTTTTGTTGTGTTTTCGTACCTCAGTGCTCATAGGCCAGTTACTCTTTTTGCTGGAATAGGAGAAAAGTAAATTGTTTCTCTAACTTCAGCTTTCATAACACAGCAGCTACTCAGTGATTTTCAGTAGATTTTGTTGTTGTTGGTTTTTTTTTTGCTGTTGTTTGGTTGTGGTGGTTTTTTTTGTTTTGTTTTGTTCTTTGTTTGGCTTTGTCTAGATGCCAGGGCTCTTTCTTGAATGGTCACCTTCTGTCAGGATGAGTCTCACTTTTGCACATTGGCACACAGGTTAACCCTGCCATAGTGGTGGGATATTGGAGTGTTCCTGAGGTGTCAGTGAAAGCTGTGATATTAAAACCTTCTTAAATTCTGACATGAAATCTACGGGAAATCAGCTGTTTTGGCATATTAGAAAGTTTCTTTGAATTAGAACTATAGGTTACATCATTTTTATCAAGCCTTTAGAAACATCCTGTTGACATTCTTAAGTAGCTATTTGTAAAACAATTATTTTCTGCCTTGAAATCTAACTTTTCTTTAAATAAACTTATACCTAAAAATAAACATTCATTACTTAATACTCTTCCCATCGTTAACTTTGTTTTTTCCAGTCATAAGTAGAGTGTCACTAATATGCAAAAATACTCTGGTATATCTTTAGATTTTTGCAACATGTGTAAGATTCACAGAACTAGTCATACATAGATTAAACAAAATGACAGGCTGGAATATAATTACCACTAAGGAAACAACTGGCTTGCTTTCCTTGGTGAGATACATAACAGAGCTTTATACATCTCTTAAATAATAGCTGGCATCAATTGCAGGGTGCAGTTTTGGACTGTACTCTTGCTTTTGAACCCTACAAGCAAAAAACTAATGCATTAACTTTGTATTTCCCCTGCTTGATTTCTCACCTCCAGCCACTGGGGTGAAAGCTTGCTGCTTTCTTGACTGCCTGTTTGTAGCAGAGGCAGTGTCTGACAGCTCTGCTTGCTCAACTGTGCAGTGATTGGTGAGGGGGGAGGCACTGCTGAGTTCATCTCAGCTCAATAACTGAGCAGAAGATCCCTGGAAAACCAAGGTAGTGAAAGAAATAGCATGAAAGCCTCCTTTCAAGGCAAACTTTGCTGTGCCTGTTAAAAAGTGGCCATGAGAAGAGTTCCCCCTCCATCACCACCAAGCCTCTTGCTGGTGACCTGGGGAGCCAGGCTTCTGCCAGGGTGACAACACCAGAGCACATGGCAATATGGGACTGTGTAAGGGGATGTATAGATATATAGTACTTAATCAGAAAACATAGGTGTTTCTTTTCCTCCTACATCTTCAGTATGACTAGATGGATGGTTACAACCACTCCCTGAAATGCTTGTACATCATCATGAATGGAATTCTATTTTCTAGCAAGCATCTGACTGTAGCTTCCTTCCAAACACCAAACACCTTCCACCAAACACCATTTCATATCTACTCAGGCTAAACTATTTTCCTTCTGACATATCTCTGCTAATGTCTTCTCACGTTCCACAGCAGGTTCAAGTCTGACTTGTCAGCCTTTAAAATCCATCCTTTAATTTAACATCTGCACATAACTCTTGTCATATTTCCTTCCCATCTTCAAGACAACAGAGACTACATCTTCCATGTCTTTCCATGATCCTTCTCTTTTATGCCTGCTACTGGAAGCTCCACCAAATAGTCAACATCTCTGGCATGAAGATCTTTGTCAAGTTCTTCAGTAACAAATTCAAGAAAGGAAACTGTATTTGCTTTCTTACGTGCTTTTGTCATTCCTTGTTTTCATGGGGTAAAAGCTGATTACTGTTTAATGTTAAATTTATCTATCTCATACCATGTTTCTAAGTGGACGAAACTAATAAAAAGATAGAAGACACCAGAAAATATTAACTTTCATGGCTTCCTTGCTATCTACCTCTTCCTTTCTGAAAAGAAAGCTCTTGAAGTCCTTTGTGCTTTTCATAGCACTGGTGTTATTCTGCATGCTGCTTCTGAGACCTTCCTGCAGCTCCCCATCCTTCAGCACACTGGGATGACATTTCTACATCTGAAATAGCTACAATTATATATCAGCTCTCACTTCCTCCTGTCACCCTTGCTTGTCTCTCCATCTCACATCTATCAGCATTATTTTAATGTCTGTTATGCCAATAATTCAGTATTTAACCCATTCAGAAATATTTCCCCTTGAATTTAAAAACCTACTTCTTACTTCCTCTGCTGTGGTTTTGTTTGTTTGTTTGATTGATTGAGTCTGGGGTGGTTTTTTTTGTTTTGTTTTTTTTTTGTTGTTGTTTGTTTTTTTTTGTGTGTGTGTTTTTTTTGTTTGTTTTGTTTTGTTTTGTTGGGTTTTTTTTTGGTTTTGTTTTGTTTTGTTTTTGTTTGGTTTTATTTGTTTCTTTGTTTTTTTTTGTTGTTGGAACACAATACTACCACCTTCTCCCCTGAATGTTTTGACTAAATTTGTTTCATTTGAAACACAGTTTTAAAAGACACAGTGGTGAAGATGTGAAGGATAACAGATTAGAAGCTGAGACAGCAGACTATCCTTTGTCTCACAGGACAGTAAGCATTTGGAACTGGATATATGCTGAGCACTCAAGGGTTTGTTTTTCCTTTTCATTGAAAGGAAAGCCATTATCTGTAGACTTGAGCGGCCATTTCTGTGTATGCAGTGGGAAATACCACTGACACTGAACTATCTTCTGGGAGAAACAATTAAAGACCTGCTGCTGGTGCATCCCATCTCCAAAAAACAGTGTGGTTACTGAAAAGACTCAAGCTGGTTTAAGTTCATAAACAAGTGCATGTACCAAGGAGGTCTTTATACCAACTCAAAGAGATATCAAGGAAATATAGCTACTGGTACATAGGTACAAATGCAGAAACCTGATAGAAGGAAGATAATCTTGGAGAATTGAAATAGCAATATATAAACTAGATGAGAGAATAGGTATTTAAGAATGGATTGTTCCAGCAGGGGAAGGGTGCTATACATTAATGGAAGTCTGGAAGGAAATGAGTGAATTTGATCAATTGCCTACAATCTTTATCGATTCTTTCGTGAGGATTGCACAGGATCTCCAGCAGCTGCAACTTCAGACCTTTAGGAAGGGCACACTATGAAACTATCCTATAATCACCCAGACCACCTGGACTGTGACTGCTTTTAGGGAGTTATTAAAGGATCCACAAAAGCAGAAAACGTTAATAAAGACAGGTCTCATTTCTCCCCTCTTCCTTCTGCACTGTGGTCATTGATGGGACATTATACTGAGGCTATATTTTTTAGCATATTAGATATTTTAAAGCTACTATCTCTTGGAGCAGCTGGTTACAAAACTCATAAGCAGAGAAGCATGGTTTGATGTAGTCCTCATGGGATCAGCTCACAGGTCCTAGTCTGAAGCATTATTAAACAACAATCTTGTAATGCTGACTGTAATATACTTATATCCAGCAGCCATGTAGAACTGAGAAAAGCTTCCAGAAGACAGGAGAAAAACTCCTAGCCCCACAATCCAATATCTCTTACCTTCAAAATCCAAAACTGCATGAAAATGATATAGTTTAATCAAAGGAAATGAAAAAGTCCTGGTAGGAGAACAAAATGATTGTAGGTGGCAGGGAGATTGCATAAAAGCATTGGATTAGAAGCTCATACTAAATATACTCCTATCCAAATGAATGAGTTCAAGGAACAGCCAGTTTAAGACATGAGTGCTAGTAATAAACATTTTCCAGCCATATCAGAAATAGCACACCTCTTAGAAGACTTGTAGGACCAAAAGTTAGTTGAGTCGTAAAAGGGTTTCTCAATCATGATAAAGAAGCAGCAGAAAAGCAAAGTGCAATGTTTCCATCAGCAGTCGGTGTGTCAGAGCCTGGGCTTGGTCTTACTCCCTCAGCCTTTCTTTACAGGAGAAAGAATAGGGGAACCATCTCAGTCAAAACTCTCAGCTAAAGATGTTGTAGGACGATTTAAAAAAAATCAATAGAGCACTGCCAGAGCTGATAGCATTTGCCCAGTGGATCTTAAATAATTCAGAATTGAGTTGTTCGTGCTCTCAGTTGTGGTGGATAACCTATCACTTAAATTGGCCTCAGTACAAGACTAAAGGAAAAGAGCACATGGAAGACAAGTTTTTAATAAGAACTCCTGGGAAATCTGAGAAATTATGGGCTAGGAAGTCGTATTTATGTACTGGGCATATTAGTAGAAGCTATAATAAATAATATTACTAGCAGTATACACGAATTATTAACATTTAATAGGGGACAATTATTGTAGGTTTTGCAGGAAAAATTAACAGGTCTCAAGCCTGTTTCAGTAGCTGGATAACTCTTTAAACTATTGCTTATCTCTAAGCTAGTTTATTTACTAGGCTTGAACTTCAGAAAAGCTTTTGATTATATACCCATCTAAAAAGTTCTTAGAGAAAATAGATTGCTATGGGGTAAAAGGGAAGACCCTGTGCAAGAGTAATATCTAGCTAAAAGATAGGAAAGAGGACAGGAAGAAATGGTGGGTTTCAAAAGTGCTGTGTTGGGACCTATATTGCTAGGTATTCATTCATACATGACCCAGAAAAGGGGTTACATAAAGTCATCGCAAAACATAAGTATATGTAAGTTTTCTGACTTTACAAAACTATTTATGGTAGTTTAAAATAAAACTGATCATAAAGATCTACAGAATTATATTGAACTAAATAATTGTTGACAACTGCAAAGAAATGCACTTACTAAAAATAAGCCTGGCATTAACTATTACTTTGCAAAAAGATGGATCAGATTTATTGTGGGTTGTTTTATGAAAATGTCATATAGTACTCACTATGATTTAAAATGAAAGCACATGATGAAGTACTATCAGGCACGGACTAGAGATACAGCATTTAAAGGTCATCATAATAGCACATAAACTCATTCCTGCATTCTGGGGTTTGGTTACCTCACCTCTAAGATACAGAGACAAACAAGAGGAAAGAGGATGATCAGAAGTATGGAATGGCTTTCAAGCAAGATGAACTTAAACCAAAGCACACCAAAGGTAATTAGTCTGCAACAGGTTCAAAACAAGCACGTCAAGCTCTTTCAAACCACACAACAAATAAATTCGTTGCCAAGAAAAGTCTTAGATACTAAAGTACGAGTACGTTTGACAGCAGATTAAATGAAAATAGAGAAAAAGTGTCCAATAAAGCTTCACAATACAAAGATGCAGGTACCATGCCTTATTCAGGAAGTCTCTAATCTGCAGCTTTCTGTGAGCAAAGAAGATAACTAAAGAAATATCACTTGTCTTCCTCTTATACTCCATAAATAACCAATACTTAGGATCAAGGTAGATACAATTTGTCTGAACCCAGTTCAGGTGTTCTTACGTTCTAAGGTGTGCAGACAATCAAACTGTGGAGGACACACCTCAGAAAAGGTTGTGACGAGTTTTTCTATAACGACAAATTATGGCTCCCACTGAAATTCATGCAATGTTTCTGAAAGCAGGAGCTACTCAGAGGGTCTAACACAGTGGATGTCAAGCAACTTCACATGCTGTTATTCCAGGTGTCCAGTGAAAAGTTATTTAGGAATGTTTTTACACACAAGTAATAACACACACTTGTACAGACTATTCCTTCTAGAAACATAGAAGTATTTGATTAATAGCACAGCACTATTTTGACTGTATTCAGTCCATTACACTTAAACAGCTGCTGCCATAATTCCTTCATGCAAATATTTGCTTCTTGACATTCACGCTCCTCATTAAACACCAAGATTGAGGAACATCTGGCACTAAATCTTCTTTTTTAAAAATGATTCTGTAGAAGACTTATCAAGACTTATTTCTGTTAGCTTTATAAAACTCCTTTTGCTAAAGATCAGTGACTTTTTAAAAGAAAAAAATTATGTCATGTCTTCTGAATACCCACTTTATATATTCATAAACATTCCCAGCCCAAAATGAATCCAGGATCATAATCAGTTTACTTCTTTGCTCAGCCATGGACAATTTTTTCAAATCTATAAATGTCAGCATTCTGTATGACGATTAAAACTCTTGATGGATCTGAAAGTGTCAGCCACAGACTGCAACATGGAAGTTATTGCAAAGATTTATTTTTATTCTCCTTTTTACACTAGCCTCAGTTTTTGTCTTGTGGTTGAGTAATTAACTTCACCCAGACCACAGGTTTTCCCATTCATTCCCTTTGTTCCTTTATCCTCCCTTGCAGGCATTTGCTGTTTGCAGGAAGAGAGGCCGCATCATCCACTGTGGCTCTTACTCAAGGAAAGCCTCATACAGCGCACAGTGCTCCCCACAAACTGGTGCTCTGTCCGGGTGATCTCCCAAGCGCTGGTAGCTGTTCCACAGAATGGCAGTAGTTTTTCACATTTTCAGTTAAAAGTTTGGTGATGAGAAAGCCCAGTAGTCTGTAAGAGATCTTGAGGACAACACTCTCCTGAAGAGGGGCAATGTGTAAGTGCTGCTCTTGATTACCGGCTCAGACATTCTTCATGACTGACACTGCAGTTTTCTGACCTCAGTTTCAAAGTTCAGATCAAGGAATCAGACCTGGACTTAACTTTCTATTTCGTCTTAGGCTTCTATAAATACACTGGCTTTGCAAATGTAGGCAGTACAGTCATGCCAAATGCTTTCACAAATCTTCCATTCTATTTCAACTATTAAAAATTATTTTGTTTTGTTTCATAAAGTAGGATATTTATTTTTAACATGACTACAATGATGAAACATCTACATATGTATATAGCTCTGGTCCTTCTGAAACATCCAGAAATAAAATCATACTGAGCTCTAGCCTAGTTTCAGTGACTGCTCAGTGTTCATGCTTCCCTCCAGCTAAAGCAACATCCAAGACCCATCTATTTCCCTGCTGGGTGCAACACCTCCCTTGAAAGGGGTTGCTGACTTATTGGCCCGTATTCTTCAAAATGTTTAACTATCTGTACAGTGTAGAGCAGTTGCATAAGGAACCAGTAAGAGTGTCATGCCTCCTGCCCAGGGTACCCACTTATGAGGTGACAAATAATGGGAGGCAGTCAAACTTCATACCCTTCTGCTGTGCTCTGGGCAGTGCTGGGACATCTGAGACACCAGTAGGTGGATGAGGATTTGTTTCCCCAGCCACTCTTTGGAGAACTGTGTCGCCTCTGCCTTGTCTCACAAACATTATTTACTATGAGATTTCAGCTAAATTCATAATAACCTATAGGTATTTGGGAGACACAAATCAGTTGAAAAGGAGGGTTCTGTGGGACTTATGCTTTTCTGGAGAAGCATTTTGGTGACCAGAACCTTGCTACAATTGCTGCAGCTGCTGCCACACATCTTCCTTTGGGGATAGTCATGAGAAGAGCAGATGTAGTTACTCATTAGGCTGATGACTTTCCAAGGCAGGAAAGGCAAGAGATCCCTCAGTGACCTGGCACTGCAAATCCTTCACCTAGAGTGTGTTTCCGGATTACAGCTGAAGCAGGTAAAGCTCCACTGCACAGGTGCCAGCACAGGTTCGTATTGTGGCTGCAGATTACAGGGTTATACAATCCTCGCTGGCACTATTTTTATGATGTGAACTAGGATTCGACTCTTGCCATCTGAAACACTGCAGTGTAACACAGTGGTGTAACTTTTGGTTGCTTGGCTCTATATAACTCTGTTTAGCAAAGTTTATAAATAGCCGTGAACAAATAGACTTACAAAATTGTCATCAGCAAATTACCCATTCTTTGCCTCTTGCTATGAGACCATTAAAAATATTTTAGATATTTATAAAAAAGCTTCCCTCTTTCATGAGAGATGAATAGAATTTTCTGAAGTGTTGATCTGTACTCTTGCATGTTTATTGAATACATTTGGCATGTATTTATAGGCATTCCATAGATATCTGTAAACATGTTGTACAAAAGATATTTCAAATCTGAAATGTATGATACATGTTACACTTATGTTGAGCTTACAGACAAATAATTTTTTATTGAAAGCAAAAAATTTTGCATTGAGTTGTACCTCTCCCAAAAAGGCATACCTCTCCACAAGCGAAATAGTTTCAAATGAAACCCTGGATATTGCTAACACCATTCCCTTATATCTTCCTTAGAGAAAATGTGAAAACTGTTCTTCTAATCCCAAAGGTCTTAAGAATTAATACCTGAAAATACTCACTGACAAGCACACTGAAGGCTGGGTCAGCCACTGTACTGCCTGTACCAGGCATCTGACGCACCCAAAGACTTGAAGGCAGACTCACAGCAGTTTCTTGGAGGATAAATGGTTGAGCTGTGACCCTTCAACAAATCCTCAAGCCCTGAGCATTCCCCTGATCACTCAAAAGAGACGTGAAAGTCCCCAGATGCACACACAGCTTGAACTGTGAGATACAAACAACAAAGATTTGCCACAAAGCTGTTCAGAGAAATACTGATAAACTCTCTGGACCTTTGATTGCTTATTAGGAGTTTATTTGCCAGAGACTGCAAGTCTTAAATAAGAACATCCAGGATTTTAAAGATAAACAGTGAAGGTTTAAACAATTTATAAAAGAAAATGCACAAACTGGTTTAGTATTCTTGGTATCTCATAAGGTGTTAGTTTTAAAAACAGGAACAATATTTTTGTTGAACTCTAATTTCTGGGACAAAAAGTTTTGAATTTGAAGACCTAGATTCCAGGTGAATTTATAGAGCAGTTTGCAAGAAAAAAGAATAATTGCCATTATTTGTGAAATTTCTTGACTCTGCCAGTGTGAATCTGTCCTGGGCATTTCTTTGATGGGGAAAAATATTTTTCCATGATGTGTCCTGTACTGGTGGGGCTTTTTGTGGAGCCTCTTTGTCTGTAAGTAAATTAGTAAGCTTTTTCTGAGACAGATAGGGATGTGAATGCGCAGAGGAGAAGATGGTGGAGGTATGGAAGGGGTCTTTGAAGACCAAGATACTTATAGAGGATGTAAGCCCATTTCTTCCATCATGAGTCCCATGGAAAGTCTATGAAAATTAGCATAGAGGAGCAAAACAAAACTGTAAGAGAAGCTGCAGCGGAGCTGCCTCTGTGACTGTGGTGCCAGCAAAAATTGCTGCCTCATGATGCCTATAAATTTCCTAATATTAGAAGGGGCTGGAAATCAAGGTAGTAACATCAGGCAAGTAGAAGGTGATACAGAAGCTTTTTCTGTTGCACTGTCTCTGAGAGGAGCTTTCTTTAATCGTATTATGGTAAACCCAGCATCAGGTCTTTCCCTTATGTTGTTTTGACAAGAGAAGGGAACTGGCACGAAGGCTGTATCTATATTAATGAATTAACCAGCAGTGGGAGCGCTCAGAGGCCATGGATGTCTGCCCTGCTTGTCAGCATGACTTTGGCCTGGGCCTGCCAGCACTTTCTGAAACACCCCCTGAGCCTGATTTGACATTAGCACAGGACCAGTCTGAAGAGAAAACATGAAGGTATTCCTGCAACTTTGTGTTCTCTAAAACACAAACAAAACCTATAGAAGTATTATCTCTGCCTCCGGTTCTCTGCCTGACTTTTTTTTATTTTTGACCACTGTCAGCAATTCTATTACATAGCTATTATCCCCATAAGCATTCTGCAGATGCCAGAAAGAAATGAGCTATTAAATATCAGTCATTAAGGTATAATTCTGTCAGATTATTTATTCTGGATTTACTGCAAATCTGATGGATAACTAGACACAAAGTCATCCACAAGTGCCATTTTACCAGTGACTCTTAACAGCATCTTATTTCAAGAATTACTTTTTACTGCATTATCAACATTTCTCAAAAACTCCACCGAATTTTATTTTCTTCTCTATTTCCTTTCTCCCATGAAAAGGGAAGTATTACAGCTTTATTTAAAGTTTCAGATCAGAGGTCCAGCTGCTTGCAGAGGCCTCAGACACACCTAGATTAAACTTTGCAGCACACGTGGTGATGAAAATGCTGCAGTTAGCAGCAGGTTGTGCAGGTGGGCTCTCAGGATGAGGAACTTGTTGTGGAGCAGCTACTGGGATGGCACTGCCTCAGCTCTGTAAGCTGAAGTACATCTGAGTGCTCATTTATTGACCTGTTGAATTTCACCTCTGAACATACTTTGGATTATTTTGGAGGTCTGGAGGTGCCTGTGGAACAGGAGAGGACTTAACAAATAATTAATACTTAATTAATTTTTTTTCCCTCAATGAGTAGGCCTGTGGTTAACAAGGTTTTATTAAACACAAGCTCTAAAAATATTCAAATTAGTGAAATATACCTTGGCAGAAATTTATATGTCATGTTCTCAAGCCACCAAAATATTAAGTACATAATTTACAAAATGATGTTGTCTAAGCTCCACCAAATTCACACAAACAAAAACTCCTTGGCTTTGAACAGCACTGAACAACTTCACATTCTGTCTTACTCAGCAAGTAAATTTAATTTTGAAGGTAAAATGGGAGAGGCTGACCAAAATCATATTCACATTAATTCTTCTTCAGGCTTACTATGGCACTGGTTGAAATTGTTGTGTTGAAGACAAAATGAGCCACTTATTTCCACGTGTAAGGTCCATCTCCAGTAGCACCAGGCAGGATGGGTACCACTGCCAGAGCTGTGAGGCTTCACTGTCTCCCCCAAGAAATGCTGACACCAGTTTCTAACGTGAGCAGGTTTGTCCATAGATGTTTACTGTGAGAACTGTAGCGCTGTCCTTGTCACAGAAAAGCAGCTCATTGTCCCACCATCACAGTACTGTTGCTGTTCTCAGGTGCTGCTGTGGAGGGATTTATTGGCCAAATAAAAAGATAGGACCTAAAGAGTTACAATAACACACTATATTCACTACTAGACAGCAGAATTTCAATCACCAGCACTTTTTGATGCTTTTAATTGGAAATCTCATAAATAATCCACTCTTTTTAACACTTTCTAATGAATACTCAACAAAAATAAAACCAAAACCTAGTTGAGTACAATGCTCATTTCTTAGGCTAGAAACCCAGGTGGTATCAGTCATCAGTCTCCTCTCTTCCAGGTCAAAGAAACAAAAAGAAATTCAGCATATGGACCTGTGGCCAAACATCATGGCCCCAAAGTTGTATAATTTAATCCATATGCAGTTTAAAACACTAAGTCAGGGATTCATAAACAAATTCATAGGTGCTTACATCCCTGTAACTGAGATGATATGTAATCCTGAGACTAGGATGGCAGCACCTGTGGTACTGAGTAGTGGATGCTGTTTGTGAGGTACGAAAAGGAGGTGCTCAAGTATCTCAGTGCAACATTGGGCAAGGAGTTTCTGAGAAAATGGTACTAAGGGCTTGAAAACATTTCTTGAACTTAATACTTACATTTGTCTTTGATATGCACAAACAGCATAGTTTCCTTTGAAGATGTATCTGAAGTGCACCTCAATGCCTGTGTGAATCCTCTCCTACATGCATAGATCTATTCTTCAAAAATGTGTATTGTTTTAAATCTTGACCTGAATTTTCAGGCTCCAGAACCAAGCTTCTCCTTTTAGCCAAGACATAGTACAACAGTTTCAGGTTACAAAAGTTCATATCTACTTAGAAACATACTAAAATCAAAGTCATCACATAAAGCAAGGTTAAACTAAGACAGAAATCTGTCTGGCAGGTGAAAGACTGCTGCTTTATTCACTAAGCCTTATAATCTTTTAACTTGCAGTTCACTGCCAAAGAAGATTATGGAAGAACTCCAGCCCATATCCAAGTGTTACAAGTCTATATTTGGTACCACATTGAACTTCTATAATGAAGGTTGAAAAAGATTGCCAAGCGTGAAAGATTACCAAGTAGGTTGATAGACAAGTAGCAGAGCTTCATATCGGAAGATGTGAAAAAACAAGTTTGTACATTTATCAGTATCAACACAGACCCTTTCCTAGCTCTTTCCTATCATGGTTCAAAGCTCAATGCTGTTTCTGAGCTGTCTGAACTGAATTAAAACTAAAATGCTGAACAAATTATTTAAATGAAGATTTTGATTTTCAAAGTTTGACAACAGGACATTTTTAACAATTTTTTAATTAATTCATTAATAATTACCTTGATTGGTATACACACACAGAGTTTCTGTGGACTTCTTCAGTAGCTCATGGACTGGCCTCAGGAGTCTGCCTGGGTGCCCTTTTGCCTCACGCAACAAAACATGCTTGTGTGAGAAGAGCTGGAAAAAGGTGGAAGTCTAGCCCACAATTTACATGCACATTACCCTTTTGATAACAACAAAATGACACTAGAAATCCTTTAAAACCCCAAAAGGCCCTTCCTGTAACCAGATTACTGGAGTGGACTCAGTATTTTGGAATGGGCTGAAGTAATAGAGAAAGGTGAATCACTACCAGAGAAGGCTGACTCAGAATTACCTCTAAAACAGCCCAGCTACAGGCCGACACATTTTCTGAGAAAAATCACAGCTTTTTTAATTGTTATTTTTAAAAGCATGAGCATGGTGGGCCTTCTGCTACTACTTGTAATCATGAGGAGAAATGGCTGACCATCTTCTACAGGGCGCAAAGGACGTAGTAACATGTGTGTACATATACTCTCATAAATGTATTTTGTGGGCTAGAAAGGAAACCTAGGGATAGATTAGGAAAGGATTATAGCAAATGTTACTGCTAACTGGGTGATATCTGGTGTTAGTCCTCAAAAAAAGATATTTCCCTCTTCTGCCGTATTTTCTCTGTAAATGCACAAGTAAACAAATTAAACCTGAAATAATTACAGATATTAAAAAAATGGATTATTACTTAGGATTATTGTTAAACTGCAAAACTTGATCCAACTATTCACATAGGTTTGAAGAACTGCAATCCTCTCATGAGAAATCTAGCTAGGTAAAACAAATCCAAACAGCTTAAATATTCAGATATTACTTTACTATCAGGTGTTTCACAAGGAATTTCTGATCTGCAGTATAAAACGCTCTAAAATATTGATCAATAATTTAAAACACACAAAGGCAAACTGCAAGCTCTACCATGACAAGTTATAAAGAGAAAGGTGGTTAATTTGGAAAAATATGTCACATCAACCATTGTTCCCTACAATTGCAGTAGAATCAAATAGATCAGAAATTTATAACAATGCACCTTCCTATCTCAATGCCTCTGGAACATTAGTTTTAACAGCAGGGAGCCCTGGCAGAATAAGTATCTGCTGCATGCACAAAAAAATTTGACCACTATCCAAATACACATACATAGAAGTTCCTTCTTTATAAAACATTTTGATTGAAGACTTATTTGCTCTTTAACTTGCAAGTATCACACAAGCAAATATTTGCCACTTCAGCCAAGAGTAGCAGAAATTTAATTCCCTCATCTCGTTTTCCTCTTCTCTACCCAACCTTGAGTGAAGTCGAAACCTTGATTATGAACCCAAGTCAAAGGATGGGAGCTGAAGCCAGGCTGCCAAGCAGTGCCATCTAGGGGTAAGCCATCGGGATTGTATCTTCTGCATTACTCAAGCTAGAGACCAGATCGCTAGTTGCTGTAGGATAAAACACATCAGGGCTTGTGTCCCCTAAAGTTGATCTGGTTTTCCAGCTCTATAAGATGGCCTTAAAAAAAAATCAAAAAACCACTTAAGTCCTTACAGACTCATGTCTGTGATAACACCTCCATGAAGTCCTATAAAGATCTCTGTTGTACTTTAGTGGGATTATCAATGATGCCATTGTTTGTTCTGAGTTATTTGCTTTTTTCTTTTTAATTCTCTCTCTGTAATAAAACTGTGCTTTGATTAATGCATCTGATAGGTCAAAAAGGTCTGAGGGGATTTTGATAAAAGTTTGTATTACTGGCCATACAGGTAGAAAAGCAATAAAATAAGAGATCTAGTAGGACATCCAGGAACTAAGTGGTGATGATGTGAAGCTTCTTTAGGCAGCTGAGTGAGTGCTGTGATGTGTGCTGGGAGAAGGCAAGTTATTGCAATAATCAAGACTTGGTGCAGCTACCTACTCAGTTTCTTAATTGGCAACATTAATAACATGAAAGCTGCAAAGATGCTGATATGTGTAATGCAAAAAATAACTTTTGTTAAGGTCTACTCTAGCTCCACTATACAAGCCATAGCTGAAATAATGGTTCTTTCACTTGAGAAAGTGTATCAAGATGCAGAAAAGATCAATGCACAAGGGAGTCTTTGATCTTGACATGATAAAGAGGTTAGAGAAAGGGAAATTTTGTAAACTCCTCCTTGCAACGATGAATTGATATAAGAAGAGATTAAGTGAGTAGCCTAAGATTATTTAGGAAAGCCAATGTCAGAGCCAGGAAACAAAATGAAATAAGGAAGCGAAACAAAATGAAATAAGGAATCAAAACAAAATACAGAGTTGGTAGTTTGAAGAATTCAAACCAGAACCCAGGAGGCATGTTTTTGGGGAAGGTAATTGTAGCACTGGAAAAACTGACTGAGGTTGGTCTTGGATTCACTGTCATGTTTAAGTGCATCACACTAGGATGGGAAGTCCTTCATAGAAGATGTGACTCCCCAGGAAGCTACTGGCCAGGTGTAAATACCACTCACTGGTTTGCAGAGGCAAACCTCTGTTGCTCTGCACTTTGAGAAGGTCTCTGGCCTGTGCTGGGCAGGAGTACATGGAAGTTTATCATGATTGCCATATCTAACCTTAGCCTTGAGGAATCAGAAGACCCTTCTCTGTCACAACAATGCCAGATGATTCTTCTCAGAATATTAAACATGCTAATAATCAGTCAGTTACTAAGTAGCCTAATGATGGATTAGGTACTTATTGCTGGAAATCTTGACCAGTTCTTGCTGCAGACGGAAGTGACCACAGCTACCCCTTCCCTTTACTGCTTGGAACTGATGATACACTGCGCCAGCAGCATTCTAGGCCTCGTGTGAATGTGAGGATTTCCTGGGATGCCACAGGAGAAGAGCAGACTGACAGCTTTAGCAAATCCCTGCTCTGTACTGCTATGAAGAACTGCAGAAGATGCAGGAGAGCTTGGAATGGAATAGCTGATCTTCTGAAAAAAAGAAGTGAGCTGTATTAGGGCCAGCCTGTGAAGGACAGCTGCGCGCAAGGCACACACTGTGATGTCTGGAGTCTGCTGCTCCTGCTGTGGGCCGCACACACTGCCACAGCACAGCTGCTTTCCCTGCAGCTCACTCCAAAGCCTTGCTGGCTGGGAGGAAGTACTCTCTTGGTATTAGTGTGGAAATCTGTGGCCTGTGATACAGAAGCTCGTTGAGATTATCACAGCTGTCCCTGCCTGCATTAAAATACATTAAGCCACTAGGTTGTCTAGTTCTCCAGCCTGAATTCCTGCATCACCCACCATGTGTAAGTAATGACTGTAATTCCTGCTTCTGTGTTTTGGTGACTTTTCACAATATGAAACTGTACTGAATAATTCATTATAGATATTAACTGTAATACTATTATACTTTTCAAGTAACATTAAATGCTGAAGAGTGTAATATACAATTATAGGTGGTATGCTTTTTCTACTTAACTTCTGACTTAGGTAATAAAAGGTACAAGATAAAAATCAATGAAAAACATAAGGAAGTCTGTTTGAAATCAGAGGCAGACAATTTGTGAATCTTGTGAATTTTGGCTTCTGAAAGAAGTTGATTTTGGAATACCTTTTTTTTTTTTTTTTTTTTTTTGTGTCAGACTGAGAAAACTTTCCCCAAAGCAACCAAAAGAAGGAACTAGAATTTTAAGTCCCTCATCTGGATCAAGGGGGATCATGCTGCATTACATGCCTAGTGTCTCTTTGAAAGCTTGTGGTGAATTGCAGTGGTCTGAAACTTTAACCTTGAATTAACACAATCCTCACTTCCAGGTGATTGCCTAATACTTCTGAAATGCAATGAAGAGACTCTCCTTCCTCTACTGTGAGTGGCACAAATTCAACAAGGAATGATAGCAAAAAGAAACAAAAAAGAAAGATAGCAAAAAGGTGGCAGCTCTCTTGGCTACATCCCAAGTCTCTTGATGGACTTACTGAAGGAACCAGACTCCTGCAGTGTGGAAAAGAAGAAAAATTGAGGAAGAGGAAAAATGAAAAAGAAAACATTTATGAGTGTGATGCTACAAGGCACCTGTCTAGAGGGATATATGGATATGTGGTCTCAGAAATGAGGCAGTGCCAAGACTGCTCCAGTATATAATTTGAAAGGAGAAACTTTGTCAGGATGTCAACAAGAATGATGGCCACAATGTACAGTGGGCTATGACTGTAGTCTGTTGATAACTGCTTCTCTGGGAGGCAACAAGGAGGAAGGAGAGTACATGTTTCCCTGATGGTGTATTGTTATCAACAGATGTTGATTAATCGACATTTGTGGGTTTACAAAAAGCTAAGATCAGCATCTCTTGAGAACTTCAAATAGCTCCTTGTGATTGAATTTAAATAAGGAGATGTTTTGTTAGCTTAGTTTTGAATTTTTAGCATTTTGACTTAGCAGTTAGGTATGTAGGAGCAGTGTGCATTTCAGGTTGGAGAATCTGTGGTGCTATAATTGAAAAATGAAATCAAATAATTCTTAACAGGCTTGAGAGCTCACTTGGTAAGAGATTTGGTTTTAATACAGACTTACATGCTCTGAAGCTTTTACATAGATTAGCAAGACTTAAAGCTCATCTCTCTCACCATAGTGTGTTAGTCTTCTGAGTTAGGTCAGTCTCCCTCAGGGACTGAGAAAGAGAAGATCACAACTAGATACTTAAAGCATTAAAGGCCTTAGCACAATAGCAAAAAATGGGATTAGAGCAAACATTGACAACTTCAGCCAAAAAATCCTAGCAGACACATAGGCCTAGTGGAAAGGAGATCTAAATTTTTATATCCTGCATTTCCAGGTATGGCTCACCTGAAGGACTCAGGAAGATCTCATCCCTGACTCATTTTGCCCCAGCCATCTCCCAGTGCCATGTAGAAGCAAGCCTGGACATGCACTGAACTCTACAAATCATTCTCCTTGATCACCACGGATTGGAAATTCAGACAAAACAGAGCAAGGAAGTGTGTGTGTGGCCCCACAAGCAGGATGAGCAGGAGATATGCTGCAAGGGCAATACTGCCCTTCACATCTGCCACACAGATGGGCACAGCAACAGGAGAGTTGCCACTGCCAGGACAGTTGCCTCTTACATTTTCACATATTCGTCTAAGATACATCTTTATTTCTAGCCTGATCACTGAGTGTTTAGTGTAATTTTAAGCTATGGAATGCCATTCTGGCATATCAGGGCTAGGGGACAGTTACCCTGCCCTAGTAATTGAGACAGGTTTGTCAAAGTTACAGGATCTGAGGAGTACAAGACTACATTTACTGCTGCAGACTTGGTCCTATACTCCCCAAAAGACCTAGGTATTTCTGTCAGGCACTTCACTGAGCCACCTGCACCACAGATGTGCACACATCTTCAGCATAAACACTTTTTGTGTTACAAAGGTGTGTTTGGTAATAGCACAAATACATGTGCCCTGCTTCTGTAAAAACTAAAATCATGTCACCACATGGGAAGACTACAATTGGTTTCAAGAAAGACAGATGACCCTGACATTCAGAGTCCATCACTAAAGCAAATTAAAAATCCACCAAACAGTAGGAGAGTACTATGCCCACTACTCTGATTCCTTGATTCAGAACTGCATACTCACTGAGAATGCTTCCATTACAAACCAGTGCAGAATAAAGAATTTTCAGAGCTCATTCTATGAATAGAGGTAAAAACATCAGCTAATATAAAATTATTGATTGTCTCTCTTTGCACTGACCTGACATTTATTGAAAGAATTTCGTCACAGAGGGATTGCACAGAGCTTTTGTCTATTTCAAAACTTGCACCCTAATGTACAACATTGTATATAAAATGAATAGCTTAGGAAGGAGAGCAGAAAATTCTTTCTTTCCTGTCTTATATCATGAATATCTTGAAGACAATTCATTAAGTTGGAGGAAGGGCACATTTAAAAGGTATAGAGAATATGTCAAGATATATATGTATGTATGCATAAAAATTTATCAGAGCTAAATATATTATGGGTAAACTTTATAGAATAGCACATTATACGTAATAGAATATATAATATATATTACAAAACATATATGTACATGTGCTTATCTATAAATTACAAGAGAGCCTGCCACAAGTTAGGCAGGATGTAACCTAATGATTCAGATTTCCTCGTACATGCCTGCTTTGATGGTTTGAACACTGAAAATTAATCTCCACAGAAATGGCTGATGTTGGATGCAGAAACCTGCTCTGTTTGGATCTTGTGACTGGCTGAGGATTACTCTACCTTGCCTATTCTGCTGTTGTGCAAAAGTACGGATAAAATGTTAAATTCAACACAATCGGCATGCCTTGGATATTGCAAAAAGAGCTGTAAAAAAACACTCCAAGTGTTCTCAAGAGTATTTATATATTAGTGCCTCTGGTAAGAAAGTTCCATGAACTATTTTCTGCCTTGGTATTGACATGAGGCAGAGCAAGGGTCCTTGTATTGTCCTAGCAGAGTTCTGCTTTAAGCTGTGTAACTGCTCCTATCTACAGAGCAAAAGACCAATATTATTTTATTTATCAGAAGTGCACTTTATTTACATATTGTACACAGGTCATGGGCTAGAATTTCTCAATGCAAACATGAGTACATTATGGTAGCAAGTGTCTAGCAGCCATATGCCCTATAGATCTTAAATCTGAATAACAGGTTTAAAGCAAGGATACATCTTTGCTGTGAACTAGTCTGATACTATGCTTAATACATGCTGAAGAGGTGTATCCTGTACCAGTGCACACATCTCTGCATCAAACCTATAATTTCTGAATGAGCTATAGTATAACTTTTAGAAATACATTCAACCCTGAATTAAGCTTTTCGGTGGTGGAGAACACAACATCTGTTAATTGTCGTCATAGAGAGAAAAAAAAGACTGTTTCTAGACGTCATTAATTTATATTTTACTTCTGATCACTGAATCTCACTGTGTCTCATTCTTCTGAACAAAAGGCCTCTTTCCTATGAAAGGTCTATTCCACATATAGATATCTGCAGACAGAAAGCAACTAGCTTAATTTGTCTTGAAAAAAAAAAATGTCTCCATCTCTGTCTCAGGCGTGTGTGTCACATAGAAAACAGTTTTACAACTTTTTTTAAACACTTTCAATTTTCACTCTCTCTGTGATGTAGGGTCAACATAAGTGGACACCACATCAATATTGGTCCTGCCACTAGCACTGCACAAATGTGAAACCATCCCCGTAGTCTTCCAAGAGATTGTCCTGCTGGTAAAGTCAAGTGTTTCTTAGCTCAAGACACACATAGGGACTTCATGTTCTAGTGGTGTCCACAAACGCCTTAATCAGACAGAGTTAAAGCTGGACAGCTGGGAATGGGAACAGAACTAATGGCAAGTTGAAATTATTGCTCTCAAAGTATCATCAAGATTAGATTGTCCAAGTTTTCTGGTGTACTTGTCAGATATGATTGCTGAGATGAACAGCTGCACCAACAAGCTACAATGTAGTTTGGCATGACAAACTGCTCTTTTTACTCCACTTCTTGTGGAAAAATGTTGTGGATTTTTTTTCCTAAAAGACAGATCCTAAATTTATTCAAATAAGGTGTGCTCTAACTAGGCTATGAGGCACTCTACAAGACCACCCAGTCTTGCTATTATTCTATGCTGTAATCTAACTTTTAACCTACTAGTTTCAGTGGTATTTTTTGGCTCCTAGATTGTGTGTGATAGGAAAAGAGGAGAAAATACGTTTTGGATTTTGGTTTTTTGTGTTGTCAGGGTATGAAAAAGTAAAATGTAAACACTTTTCCCCCATCTCCGTTCCTTAAGCAGAGTGGTGGGAAGAGTCTTTCATGTCTTTCTGAGATTTGGAGAAAACAAAAATAGCCATACCTCAAGCTTTCTTCCTTTTCTTTTTTTAATCATATTCATTGCATCTCTGCCGACCCTAGATAGAGATGTTCAGTGGATGCTGACACTGACTTTGTAGCATCTAAATTAACATTTGTCTGACATCCTGTTAATCTGCAAAGATAATCAACTGGAGTTTTGATCTAAGTAAGAGTTGAAGGGAGATTAGGACAGGATGGACAACCCTTTTAATTGATTAAAATGATAAGCAGAAAAAGAGTGAGCTGCATCCAAAATCCTACAGCTCAGCGGCCAGAGGAGTGTGCACAGTATATTTTTTAAATCCCCAGTGACTAAGCAGCTTTGACTAAGATCCCCTGTGAACTTTGGGAGTGTAAGAGGGCACAGGTCTTGAATTTGCAGATCGGGAGGCATAATGATGTCTACAGCAGTTCTGTGTTCTCCTACAGGGAGAGCATCAGACGAAGCATATGTAACAGATTAAAAGATCAGACAGCAGCTGTAGGTTTGCATGTCAGAAAATCAGCTTTTGTTGTTCAGGTATCAGGGGAAAAAAGGATGATTTATTTGCATGTCTATGCTTAAAATACATATGCACAAGGGCAACCTTTTAAAATTACATGCCAGGGAAAGTACATTCTCAGTAACATCAGTGAGAATTACCCCTTTAGATTTACAATTATCACTTTCAAAACTGTACTGTAAATTTTAGATACACAAATGATAAAGAGTTCTATCCTGGGTTTAAAGCACCTCTATTTGCTTTCTGATGAGCAAAACCATACAAAACTTCAGAACAAATGCAGACCTACTGCAGTGCAGGCACTCCTGAGAATATGGTTAATGTATACCTTCAACATAAATCTATGGGAGGGGACATTTAATTAGGGAGCACCCTGGTTGTCAATTAGTGAAAGGAAAAAATCAAATCTGGTGATGTGTGTACAACTGTGACAGCAGCCATCAAAATTATTTCTTATACAGTAAAAAGAAACATGTTTTAGGACTGTTATTTTCCTGTGTGTCTCACTGACTGTTGCCATACAGTGTGTATCTGCAGGGGCTGTTGACAATGTGCAAGTAGGCACACACTTAAATAACATGGTGAAGAGGGTAAAAAAAAAGCTTACACTGACAGATTGAAAAATTTCCTGCTATTTTGTATTGTGTTGTGTGTGGTTGCTTCAGAAATATGGGATCCTTTGCAGAACAGAGTCACTGGGCTTTTCTACTTGCTCAGGTGTCTGCTGTTCTTCTGGTTGTGTTCACACTAGGTGGGTTTTTAACCTGTGGAATTTAGAAACAAGGCCAGTGTGGAGAACTCCTTTTGAGAAGTGCTAACCAAACACACACACGCAAAAGAGTCTGCATCTCGAAAATTACACAGTGGGTAATTTTTACATGGAAGGTGCACACAGTGAAGCATATGGGAATAATGAGAGTATTTGACAGAGTAACAGGTAAAAATCTTTGCTGTTGTCAAGCATTTTGCTTTCTTTGAAATAATCAACTTGAAGAACTTAAAGGAGAGAATGTGAAGGAGGAAAATTGAGTTGGTCTGATGTATTTATGGATACCATGAGAGGGAGACCTAACAAGACCATACTCTGCCATGCTTGGAAGTTGATTGCTGATGTGTGACACGATCAGTAAACAGAAATGGAGAAGAATAGCAGTGCTTTTCTGCAGAAGAACGTGAACTTCAAAGCATCAGGTTAGGATGGTGGTCAGGGGAGCAGCTGTGAGCAGGCTGGGTTTGCCTCTGCCAGTACAGCTAGAGAAAAAGATAATTAATCACAGACACCAAAAGTCTGGGAAAGACTTACAGCCATGCAGGTGTGCTATGTAAGAGCCTGAGAGCTCTGGAGAAAGAACTTTGGATACAGGATAAACAGGAAAATTAAGTCAGGGCCAATCCATTTTCTCACTGGTAGATGCAAGGAACAAGCAGGGTAAATGGTGATGCCTGTAGGGATTCCACAGGGGAAAAAAATGGGGAAAGGAAAATCAAAGGTCTCTTGCAGCATTGCTAGTTATGACAACACATCACGATATCGAGAAGATGCGCCAGAGGCATATGTGGAGTTTTCAACTGATATACATTAAAACATGAAATCTATAAACTATGTCAATGGAGAGAGCAGCTAAATTTGTGTAAGATTGTAAAAATACGAAGAGGGAAAATAGGAAAGACCAAAGTATGGAGCTCTGTGGGGATATTTCTCTCTAAAGCCACAGTGAAGGAACCCCAACCAGACAGCAAATTTCTAAAATCACTTTCAGGCTTGTTCCCCTAGGAACTTTATTGTAGACTGTGCATGACTTTAAGCAGCAGTATTCACATTGTGCAGCACACCTAAATCCTGTGCACAGCAGCATTTTTATGGATCTCTGAGTCAGTTCTTAATCCATTTCATGCATCTTTGACTTGCTTTCAGTGTAATAAGTTTTCCAGTCATCTGGGCTGCTATTCTCATTATTCTCTGCCTCTGCTGATCTTCTTGGCCATCACTTCTCTGTTATGCATAATCTGGACCATAATCAGTCTTTACTATGTCAGTGAATGATGTGCCATCTATGGATATAGTGAATGAGCATCTTTACTCTGCTGAATGAACACAGGCTTGTTTTCATCAATCTGCACTGAGCCCTAAGCCATTCATATCACAACTTACATTTCAGACTACATACCTGTGGCACGGAATCACCTTTAGTCAATGTCATCTGATTTTGGAGTAAAGCTGAAATACAGTCTTTTCCTCACAGTTTGTTCTCAAAAGACAGGGTCAAGTTGTTGATAGTGGTCTTAAGCAAACCATGGGCTTCCTCTGCTAATCAGTTGGCATTTATCACAACATTATTCATCCTTCAGACTATTTAACAATTATTTTATCCAATTGTTTTTTAATATATTTTCAAGTATTCATGGGATGCTATATCAAATGGGTAATTAAAATCTACCCAATTCATCTCCTATCTGCATATAACCTAATAATTTTGTAACAGCCTTAGAGCACTAGCTGTTAAATATCTGATTATTCTGTTTATTGTTTCTAATTTGATCATACTACACATTCATATTGTTTTCTCTTAATATTTATACCACTGATGACATCTAGATTTCATTTTATCAATATTTGGTTTAAACAAGCCTTTACTGCTTCATAATTTATCAAACTGCTGTCTTTAAATATCAGCATCCAGGTTACCATCAATTTTGTCTTATTTACCTCTAAGTCTCTATGATACTTAAAATGTCTCTGTGTATTACTTGTAAAAGACTGTCTGACTTCTCACAACCTTTTTGCTAGTTTTACTGCAATATATCTTTAATTTTTTCTTTTCTCGTAGATCTTTTCTCATTGTATATGCAGTTAGACAACTTTCCTTTACCCAGTTTCATCAATACACGTCATAGTCAAGTTTCTTAATATTGGACATTGGCCCAATTCTCTTATGATTTCCATAGGTCCTGTATTCTCATTTGTGGTATCCAATGTCTGAGTAATCCTGATGTTTGAATATAAAATGACAAGAAGCTCTTGGCAGTGTACTGCTGAGACTGGGTAAACACTGTGAGTGTGCTTTGCTCAATTATTTGTGTTCAGTCTTAAGATGACAACATGATTAATAATTACATTCTACAGGATTTCAGTTCCCATCCTGCTAATTGGGCTGGGATGCTCATGGCTCACCATCTTTTCAGTCTTTTACCCCCTCTGGTGTGTCTGTTTGAAAATCACATCTGACCACTTGTGTAAATCAGTGTGTCTTGTTACTGCAGGTGCTTAATTAGGTATTATGTCTTCACAATAAATTGCATAGACAGAATTAGCTTCTCAGAATTTTATTTAGTGAGGGGAACTGGGATGGAGATTTCACTTAAATCACGACTTAATTTCCTTGACAGATGTTCATAAATATATACACCTGAACTGGAAATATTTTTATATTCTTATTGCCTGCTTCCCGATGTGATTCTTAATCTGTGTGTATATGTCATAGAGGCCAATGGTCTTGATTTGTTTCAAATTTTACTTTTTTTTTAATGGATGTCTAAATATTAAAGTGAGCATTTGTTCTACCTTCCCTTAAAATAGAAACTCAGGGGTTTTTACTTCTAAATTAACCATCATTATGTTTACCATAAGATTTAGCTGTACCTGAAAAATTCATTAGGTTCCCTCATTTTTGCAGCAGATTGCAAACTTTGGCTGCTCCCTGTTTGTGACTGCAATAGCTCAGGCTGTAGATTTTTCCTGTATATCCTGACCAGGGCTACTAAGCATCATGTGTACCCCTATGGACTCCCTTTGAGATGCTAGGACAGAGACTGAACACTCAAATGCACTGGAAGAGGAGGAGTAGCAACAATTTAACATGATGGAAATAGATATTGACACCTCTTAAAAGATGCCATTTAATTTCAAATGTCTCACTTTGAAGAAGAAACTACTGATTAAGACAATGGGATTTCTGAAAAGCAGATTCAGATAATGATGCAAAATGTTTGGTATCTTGCTACTGTCACTTAATCTGGTGGTTATCTAGTGCAATATATACAGAAAAATCCAGGAGGAGGAGAACTTTGGACTTTATCTTGGCTGAATACTTCACCACTAGATAATACTGCACTCTGTTTCTCCAGCTTTACTAGCTGTGCAGTGGCTCAGCTTCAAGGGATATTGCAGAAAGTGCCTTTTCTTGCAGTAACTGTGATCAGTGTATATGCTTTGGATTCAAATGCCTCAAAGAGGGAAAATACAAGCTGGGTTTCTTCTGACTGAGACAAGTGCTCTAGCCATTTGGATGCTGGAAAAAGATACATCAAGCCTGCTCCAGTAAATTTTTAAATAAACATATCAGAACATTTTAGGCATGCTCACATAATTTTTACTGAATTAAATGTAATCATCTCTCTGAATAACCTTTGACTTTCACTGGTGCTTAGGAAGAAGAAAATCTTATAGATCTCCAGACCAAGGAGCTTCTAAAACATGTGGGAGGTACTTTAGGTACCATGAACAGAGATGAGTCTGGGATGACTTTAGAGGTGCCTAGAAACTTTCAGGACTCTCGTAAGTCAGGTTCTGCTATGAAAGAGAAATACTTCTTGCTCCCCAGCCTTGCAGAGTTGTTTAAATTCTGCCAAATTTAAGCAAGGTGTAGGTGTAGGCATAGTGTAGGTCCTTGTCCAAGGAGTTAATATAGCAAACTCTTATCTCCTGACTCATTCTGTGGACCTGACACAATTAAGGAATTTATAGTGACAGTCCCTTAAACTGAGGATGCTGGTGACCTGATAAGGTTGAGGTTCTTGCATTGTTAGTCAACACCTCACTCAGAAAGCGCTTACGTTCTTTAATAGCTAGCTAAGCTTTTCATGCAAGTTTGACTAAGCAGTGCATCAGAGCAAGGAACACTCAGTCTCTAGAACAAAACTTACAAGAACTAACATTACTTTCATTTAAACTATTCTAATGACAACGAATACATTTTAATATGTTATGACTACAAATCCAGAGAATCTATTAAATAAGGAAAAACACCATAAACATTTATCAGTAGTTTCTGAGAATAATTTATAATTGGAAAGGATATGAAGTTTATTGATCTGCATTGTTATTTTTGCAAGTGTCTGAGGCTAAACAATTTCTGCAGGGTTTTTCTGCAATCCCTCTTATTCTGACAAATGCTGGAAGAACAGTTCCACAAAGGACAGGTCCAAGGATGAAATTTTTTTTATCCAACAAACAGACCTGCACAGATGTTTTAAGTATTGTCAGGGATAAGGAAGTCTTGGTGGGCATCCACACCTGTTGAAGGGGAGCATAGTCAGCTTTCCTAGCAAGCACATCAGAATTGCTCCCAGTCATACCCTTATTCCAACTGGCAGGAAGAAGCTGTCTCTCCCTTCAAATAAACATAAAATCTCAGGACTCCCTTGTAGTTTCAGGGATGTGGCAGCAGGGTGGCTCAGGGGCAATCACCTTAGCTGCCCTTACTCTACCTTTCTTCATTTCATTCTAGGGTAGTATTTTTGGGCAAAATGTCTGTTGTTTAATGGCCATTACTTACCCCACATCATATTCTTGATGAAGAGCTCTAAAAAGTTCCACCTGTAAAGTAAGGAACACATGTTTTTTAGCTATCAACCCTGTTTCTGAATGAGGGACTTCTTTCTGATTTATCTGTGGTAACAAGTTCATTATTTCCTTTTAAATGCTGTGATCCACTGACCCTTTTTTTGCCATGTAATTCTCAATTGATATGTCAGGACATCCCATCGTGTGGAGACGTGTCATAGATTATTTAGATGTTGCTAAGCAGACAGACAGTTTTCTGAAAAACAGGACACTCGAGCTTTAAATTTTATATGTATTTATCCCTTTAAAATCCAAATTAGGCCTCACTTCCCACAGACTAGAACATTTTGTAGATGCTTTTAAAATTTGTCTTTCATTTATACATTCATGTCCCACATCACTAATTTTCACTCTCCCAAAATCTTTTTTCTATCTTTACTAAAAGAAAAGTAGTAAATGTCTCTCCTGTTCCTCCATGTCAGACTTGCTGACATTTTCACTAAAAGACTTTTTCTCCATGTTATATATGTGGCTGTATCATGAGGCATGTGCACATGCTGGCACCTGACATTTGTGCACAGTTTCAAAGACTATATATAGTAATCTAAAATAGAAATATTTTACCTGTCAGGGCCCTACAGTGTGTGTCCAAATAGCCCAGTGGGCCCATCGGGTGCCCCTGTGGGTTCATAAGTAACGGTGGGATATCCTTCCTTTCTTAGTAGAGAAGGAGGGAAGGAGTGGAGTTGGAATGACAATAGCTTTAAACTTCATCTGGTCAAATTGGAAGGAGGATGGTGATTATTAGCTGTGTACTAAAAGCTTGTGCCTGCAGCTGTTCAACAAAAAGACATCTCCATCTACAGAATGTAATAGTTTCTTCCTTCAGGCATTTCTTGCAACAAGATGAAGGGAATGCCCAGGTCACTTCTCTCGTGTTAGTCAGGTAGTAGGCTCTTTGGCTTTCTCATGCCCAAGCTTTTATGATATTTATAGAGAACCTTCACAGATGAGAAATGCAGCATTGGGACACATAAAAAACCCACCTGAAAATCAAGTAATTGTCTGATGAGTGTTGGCACTACAGTCCTGAGACAAATACCCTCACACTTTTCATAATAACCAAAATGCCTGGGTTCCTGTTGATATCCAGAAAGCTGGAGATATTGATGATCATCCAGCCCAGAAAAGCGTGTCTCTTCCTTCATGGTGCCTTGACAGATGTGTTCATTCTGTGGTGAAAGAGGGAGCCAGATTTGTTAAGGGTCTGGGTGTAAGGGGAGGAAATAATACCTCCTAGAACCAAGATCATGGCAGAATGGGTAGTCAGTCTGTTCCTGAGCAAGTCACTACAGCCCATGCTGCCCTGCTTGTGGGGACCCTGCTCAGCCTGTGGGGTACTGAAACAACCTCTACATCCCTTTTGCTTGTGGTCATCTGCTTCCTTTGATATTCCTGGGCTGGGAGCTGCAGAGCAGAGGCAAGGCCAGAGAGTGGGAGAGGCAAGTGGCAAGCTTGGGGCAGGTAGAAATGGCAGAATAAACCCACAGCAGCTCATGTCTTTCACAGGCATGGTCTTCCTTCCAAGCCATCAGTATCAAGCAGTTTTAATCCCCAAATTTGACAGCTTTTCTACAATTTGCTTAAGAGTGATTGTGTTTGCTGGAGACTCACAAATCCATGCACAGACCGCTCTTCCCAGACTTTAAGTGGCCATGCAAGGATCATGACTCTGAGTTCCCATGCAATCAAAAATAGCATATTTTTCCAAGCAGGAGAATGAGCATAGAATCTGAGCATTTCTCTCTCACTGTACAGACTTCCAGATTTACACAGTGCAGCTTGAAACCGTAGCCAGTCTAGTGAGGAAATTGTGCAGTCAGCTGAACATTAACTGTTTTGGACACTATTACTATAAAAATAAATAATCAACCAACTTCACTGCTGAATGGACAATCAATATGGTAAATTAGGATGTGACTGAAATTATAGATATAGTAATTAAAGTTGCTCTAGAATAGAATAGAAAGTACCACTAGACAGAAACAGAATAAGACTGTGCAAATGTATAGAAATTTTAATTTTTAAGAGAAGTTCAAATTGGCAAGAGATGTGTTCGGTATCTCCACTGACACTTTTCACAAGCTTATAATAGGTAGCTGTAAACTTTTGTTGGAGAGGAATTTAATTTAATCACATCTCTTCCTTATGAAAAGCACTTTTTAAAGCACATTTAAAGTCAATGCTAAGGTGTCTCTAAATTACCATTTAGACAGAGTTTATTCACTTCCGTTGGCCACAGTTTCACTGTATTCTCCTCTTTGGTCTATTGCTCTCTTTTAAATTGCAGAAATTGTATTATGAACAAAGTAGCCATAAACCCTGCTGTTCCAGCACAGAGGCTATTCCCAACCAATGCTGGAGCTGCTTTTTACATAACAGGAACTGTTATGTAAAACTCCTGTTGGAAATGACTTCCAACAATGAGATGCAGAATGTAAGGCAGTCGTTTGTTCTGGCAGAATGATTCCCACATTTTTCCACATTCCACAGTCTTCAAGTATAATGAGATTGTGCTGAATGAATACATGACTGTAAAACTAGCCAAGAAGCCTGTATGTCATTTGATTTCTACTAAATATGTAGGTTCGGATTCATTAGACTCTGTGAACGTGTCTGATTTCAAGGTACATAGACAGTATGACTGAGGTCCTTTTCGCCCAGATCTGATCTTACATTCCTCTGTGTTATCAATGCTGATTACTCAAGCTTTCCAAGGGTAACATTTGTCTGATAGAATCCCATGCATATATTTTGATATTCTTTCTTTTTTCTTGTGTAAATTCCAGTGACATGAGGGAAGATAGCTGAGGCTGCTCTAACAATTTTTTAGCTGATGGGAACGTCAAAAAATATTTTGTCTTAGATGTGTGTATGTGCAAAATTATAATGTGGGAAGGGGGTTTAGGAGAAGATCATACAAAACACCAGTATAAGTGAGTTATTTGTTATCAAATTAATACCAAGAAGATAGGAGCATGCAGTTGTAATACATTGGAGACAGAAAAATATGGCCATTACGTAGCAGAAAACCTTTTAACATTTTTCGGTATGCCCTTTTCTAATCGTCACATTGCTATCCTTGTGAGCCTAGGACAGACGTAAAATCCTCTCTGAGGGTACCTATCCAGGCACATAAGTCCATGAGAATGCTGTGACACTTGCTAAGCCTGCTTATCAACCCTAAGACACAGAGAAAACCCCATATTTAATCTTAAAAACTACTTGATCATAAAAAGGAGGCTTGAACAGACAGGGATACCTATAGTATGTACACCCTCATCACTCTCCCTCCCAAATAGAATCCCCATCACTCCTCCTGACAAACCAAATCAGTGGGCAGCAAGTGTGTTGGAACTCTTTGAATTTTCTGTGGTCCAAGTGCAGGTGACACTCATAAAGATTTACTGAGTTACAAAACCCAGGTGGGGATGGGTTGCACTAAACCCCAGGAGAGAGTCAGTGCTGGAGGATATGACAGAAAATTTAAGGTTTTATATAAAAGATGATTATGCTTGTGATATATCTTTTTCTCTGGCAATTCTTTGGATTCTACAGCAGTTTGCTAATGATCTGTTATGTTATAAACAATCTTGGTTTGTTTTGTTGTGGTTTTATTTATTTTTTAATTCATCCATTTCTAATGATTCACAATTAATTATAACAGCTCTAAATTTTCAATTTAAAACAGTTTAAATTATTTTCCCATAGGCAGAGGCATGTTAGTGTTACAGTCCTGGTGAATAAGATTTAACAGGCGTTTTGAAACGAGCACAACTGCAATTATGCTCAGAGAATCCCTGCCAAATTTTTAATGGTTCATTTTTATTGTAAAAAGATCTTGTAAATATCTTAGTTTCTTCTGGGATGGAATTATTGTTTTAGAGTGTTCTGCACCAAATTTTTGCTTAGTATGCCACCTAGTAATCTATTTCTCATTACATAAAAATCACAAGTTATATTTCAATAAAATATTGAACAAATAAAAGGTAAAACGCTGGAAATAGAGGTATTTGGGTTTGCTATAATATGTCCAGTAGTTATTATTTCTATGTTACTCCTGATATTTTAAAGTGCTATGCAAACATTAAGAGAATCATAAAACCGAAGAACTCATTATTGCTCTATCCTTATTTTACAAACAGGGAAAAAGAGCACAGAAGTGCCCTGCCCATTGCAACAGGGAAGAAAAATTAGAACTGTTCTCACCTCTCAGCTGACTCCTGAAAATGCTTTGTGAATAACAACCCATCTTGTGAGAAAATTGTCTTTGATTTTACTTCTGTAATAAGATTTGGACTTTTTGTTTCTTCATGATCACAGAAAAAAGAGAAGGTGCTTACATTTTATTCATTGTGTTGATGAATGTTGTGTATCCAAATTTTGCACCATTCTTCCATTGCAGCTTGAAATCCAAACGAATGCTAAGCAGTGCTGGTCACCACAGCATAGCTATACTATTTTTCATCAGACCACATTATGCATATTAAACTGGCTCTGAAGGCTTCAATTTGTATATTTGAAGTCCGACTTCCACCGTGAGCAACTCTCTGGAGTGTTTATTTGCCTACAGAGCTGCCACTAAAAACAAAGCAATAGACACAGTAGGAAATAAATTAGGTAATTTTTGTTTTTACTTTATTAACAATGTACAAGAATTAAGCACAAAAAACCCATTAAAAACATTGATGGATAAAATGTGAATGTATTCATGACCACATCTTGATCTTACAATGTTATCTTACAGTAAAAATGCTACTTAGATGTTCTGAATGAGATGCAAATTAAATACCTTCTAATTTCATTGAGTTTAATTTCATTTGATTAACTTTCTCATAGGTAAACCATGATCCACTGACACTTGATTCTGAAACTCATTCATTTTGTTAAATTTAGCTTTAGCAATATGCTGGGCTGAGGCTCCAGTCACACCTTTGATGGTGGTACCTCTCTCATTTGTCATGAGTCCAGTGTGACATCACTGATCAGTAATATCATTATTTACCTTTTAAATATTTCTGTATTTACCTACATCTCAGTTTTGCAGACTGTGCTAACTGTGGTTTCCCCAGTCTCAGAAGTGGTATCATGGGAATATGAAGGTATAATATATGAAGGGGAAAAAAACATTTCCCCAAGAAATGTGTTCTGTAGCTCAGCTTGTGGCACCATTTATTATAACAGCCAATATTCACTTCTTAAATACTTGCATACCTACACACTTTATCTTTGTATTTAATTTGACCTAACTATGATTTCCAGATTTTATGTTAAGCAAGCATCTTCCTGGAGCGTGACAGAGGACACCAAAGCAACAAAGATGATAAAGTAAAAAAAAACCAAAGAAGGTATGAATGATTTTCCATTCAGGCCAAGCAGGATTACATGGAAGTGCTAAATTTTAGAAACGCACGTATCTTCTGTAAAATAGCTACTGAAGTAATTATGGGATTATCTGTACTATATGACTTGTTAACACCATTAAAGATTAGTATTTTTTTTCTCTCAGTGGTGTTCATTCTCATTGGATTGATCCAGAAGTGCAAAATATATTTGTTTAGTCATAAGGACTCCTGCTAATTGTTCGATGGCTTCTGCTGTGCTGGAAAGATTTTATGTTCATGTTGTTGCTCTGAATGCAATGCACTTCTGATTTATTTTAATGTTGTTTGGACAGCTGTGAAGAGAAATAAAATGGAACAATATTGTTTTCCTATGCTGCTTTTGAAGTGACATAATTACTTCAAATATTGCCTAAGATACCCACTGAGACAATCAGGGAACTTAATTTTGGATGAAGCAATATGTATCTGAGGACTGAAAGCAAAATGGTGCGTTGCAAAGTAATGGAGGAAGCATTGGAATAGAGATGCCTGCTAAGCACTAGGTTATCTACCTACTCATCCCAGCCAGAGGTTACATATTTTGAGACGACAGCCAACTTTCATGTCAGATATACTGTATATTGCCTTAATTCTGTAACTCCCCTTTACAAATATCAGCAGAGATATTGGTGTGCCAATTGATTACTATTTCAATCTTTCACAGAAGATGAACTTTTTATTGTGAACAATGTTTAGTTATTCCTTCAGAGACATCATTTGTAGGTTGATTGCTTTCTTAATGTTATGAAGCAGTCTTTTGATTAAATGGAGAAATGAGAAATTTTATGCTGCTTCTTAACTTTACACCTCTCAGTGTGAAGTGTGTCTTAGTGTCACTCTTCATTCATAACTGCTAATTTCTCCAAACACATGCTTCACCTCTACAGCTGACCCCACAGCCCACTTCTCCAGAGTCAGACCTTGTTATTCCTTTTATCCATGCTAGCATTAGATCCACCCTTCACAGCCTTCTTTCTCCCTCATGCAAATGCTCTGGTCTCCTTTGCCTTGCAAAACCAGAAGCAAAAACTGGATGCCTGGACCAGACTGTGAAAGGGTAGCTTGCCTCCTAGCATCGTGGGAGAAACTTTTCAGTTCACAAAATCATTTGCTCCAAGGCAGAGGTGTGATTCCCACCCAGAGGCAGGAAGAGGTGAGCTATGCTTATGCTTGTGTGAGTTAGTTTGGGACCCATGCAGGACTCATGGCATAGCTTAAAGCAAACTCACACAAGGTTTGTGCTGGAATTAGCAGTGCCTTTGTAAACAAGGAAGTCTCTGACACTCTCAGAAGAAACGCACTATCATAGGTGCAAAGGATTAGTGACCTAATACTTCAAAGCAGCTTTACATCTCACATATCCTTTACACTTGAGCATACCCTATCACTTAAAGGTCCCTTAGCAATGCTCGGAGCTTCCTGGGGGAAAAAAGGCTCTGATCCCAGGAGGTAATTTTTTTTATTTTCATAGAAATAATTGGGGAAAACTTAATCAGAATCCACATCATACCTTCTGCAGTTGTTTCCTCTGTTCCTGCAGGGGAAAAAATCTTGAGGGGCATTTGATTACTTCTAATTTTCATGATTCTTGGCGGTTCTGAAACACAAACCAAAGATTTTGGATTCAGAGCATGGGATGGATGTATCCATTTTTCCTAGTATCCTGTCACTACGCACACAAAAGCAGATGCTTAGAGAAGAGAAAAAGAAAAGGTCAAAAACATAATGATGTTTCCTTAGAATATTTTTCCAGCTCCAAGGGCTCCTTGAGTCTGAGATGGTGTCTTTGTAATTAATGACCCTGAGTTTTTTTTTTCCTTTTGATTTTTTTTATGCATCTTTTGAACTCACATAGATGTTTTGCAGCTGAAAAAACCTGTAGTTTACCTGCACAATGTGAAAAATCAATTTCTTTCGTTTGCTCTGAGTCTGCCATCTGCTCACTTCTGATATCCTGTAGTTCTGCTTTGGCAGAGACTGTGAGCAGTCATTCCCAATGTAACTCTGTGCATTTCTTTTAATATGATACTTCTCCCTACTTCTCAGTCCAACTTGTCTCTTTGCTAAGCTAATGTTTACTCAGTAACTGTCCTATATTTTCAAGAATAGTTCCAATTTTTTAATATTTTGAATATACTATTTTGAATAATATATTTTTTGAGTATGTCTGTCACACTACTCTCAGTCTTTCTCAGTTATACTCTCTATTTCTGAGATCACAGGATGAAAACTGCACACAACAGTCCAAGATGTGACTGAACCATGGATTTATGCAGCTGGGTAATGAGATTCTCTGCTTGTTTCAAAGGCTGCTCCATCTTAAAACTGATTAACCAGCGTGGACTTGCCAGCTCCTGTATGCATATTGTTTGGAGACCTGTAATTATGTAAGAGTCTCAGCTTGCATTTATGAGTTGCATAAACAAGTTTCTATCTTCTGTGACTACAGAAAAATTCTGCAGGATGTAAAACCTATAACTTTGAAATTGGAAACTAAATGAAAAACAAAAGCGAATTATTTGTGGGGGGGTATCTTTAAACATGATTTCCTAATTTGAGCATATATGTAATATTTGTGTGCATTAGTATTGCAAATTTTTGTGCCACTTGGCATACAGATTGGATGAGCTATGAATCTCCTCACCCTAGCTCCATACTTGGCATGTTCTTACATTTTGACCTCTGCATTCTCCACACAGTCCATCTCTGAGCGCAACCAACCTACCCTTAAGAGATGTTCTTGCACATGAGCTCCCAACCTGCAGAAACAGTCTGGGAGAGGAATGGTTGATCTGGGATGGCTCTCACAGGTTCTAGGGTCTGCAGTCATTAGGTTTTGGTGTCACAGCAGCATTTGGAAAAAAGAGCAGGGATGATAATCTCTCCATGTGTCTCATTTTACTTTTGATAGTGACATGTGAGCAGCCAGAGTCCTTCCTGAGAGCAAAAACCTAGTCCTGCTGATTTTTAAAATAGATTTCTGCCTCCTGCCTGTATTCCGAGGATTATGTCTGTTTGCCCTAGCTCATCAAAGTTAAGGTCAGATTACAATGCTAAACAATACCAGACTAAAGAGCTTTTATCCCACATTGTAAACCTGTAGAAGGAAATAGAACGAAGGCAGAGAAAACATATAAGCAAGGATTAGAAATAGCTCTGGGGAGGGAGCTGGCATTAAAGCAGGGTCTTTGCCAATAAATGTCAACCAATTTAGGTTAAAGTACTCTTGCTTAGCTGCATAAGGACTCTGCATGACAGATGTGAAATGAGAGTGCTAATGAAGCAGGTACTTATTTTACAGTCTTGTTCTTCTTCATAGAACTGTAATTAGCTGTCTTTTTCAAAGAGTGCTATTACTCCTTTTTATTTTATTGACCCTTGAATCCTATTACAACAGATAGAATATTTTTTTAGACTTCTGGTAGTACTTACTGGATGCTTAGAAAAAAAAAAATTAGAAGTAGCTTGTGCAAATAAAGTTTTGAGGAAACAGATACTTTGATTAGTTTTATCCAGCTGAGGTTTACATTAAGTCTTCTTGGAAATGAAGTAGAAGGAACTATAAGGAGAAATGTGTGGGTCTATGTGCACACATATACATTCTTGCTTACATTTAAATGGTTGAAAATGGTAAAAACAAATTTAAATTCAGTCCTATCATTCCCACTGCATTAATTCTGTCAAGTTTCTGAGAAATCATAGACATTTAGTATCTCCAACACTCTTATATCTTCTTGTAATGTTGCATTTTGAAATTATCACCTTGAAAGGTAATGGTTATTTGTAAAAAGATTAGGTAATTGTAATCTGTAAGGGCAGAGATTCTGAATTTCCAAAGCAGCAATTGTATTTATTTAAGTTGATGCTATGTTAAGAAAGCTGAACTCCTGGAAAATTACAAGTCCCATTTCCACTAGCTTAGTTAGGAAATTTGCCTCAAATTACAATGGCTATTTTCTGTGCAAAATTTTTGAGCTCCACTACTCTCTCCGAATCTTCTACTGGTCTCACTGACTCTGGGAAACATTCTTCTTTAGATGTTTTAAAAATTTTGTTACTTTTTATAGGATTTAGCAAAATGTTTCTGGAAGTCTTTTCTGTTTTGTAACATTGTGTTTATATACATAAATTGCATACAGAATTCATTGCCTTTTATAATTACTTGTGCTTTTTGAAGGTTGCTTTTTGACATCCAGTGTCTTTATTTTGTCATCTGAGTTGTTTTTCTGCATGTGTTTGGTCTTTATGAAATCCTAATTATAAGAGTGTATATAGGTTCTGAATCACCATTTGGATCTCATTAAACAGTCTTAATGGTTCCTTCCACTGTTTTTCTTCTCTTCACTGTTATTGGTAATCTTTCAAGATGTCCTCTTTTTTTTATGCAGATCCTGTTTTTTTAAAAAATATGCCCATATCAGACTGGTTTTTTTCTGTCTTTCCTACAGAGATGGTTGCTACGATAAAGTGGGTCCAACCTTCAGTTATACATCATGAACCAGATCCTGGGCAATGCTTGAAAGTATACCAGTCAAGGGCTTCTCCTCTTGTAGACTTTCTGATTATCTTCTTTATGGCTCCTTCATTGATGATATCTAAAAAAATTGTGTAAGTTGTTTTTGCTTTGTTGTTTTAAGTTTGTGTGGGATTTTTTGTTTGATTGGTTGGTTAGTTTTGGGGTTTAGTTTTGTTTTTTGTTTTGTTTTGAGTTTTGTTTGTTTGTTTTTCCCTGGTTCATCTTAATATTTGTCTTCTGCTTCCAGAATATGTCTTATTTCCCTTACTATTCTGTACCACGCTCATTGTCCCCAATTTGGTTGTGTCATCAGTAGTATAGATATCACACTTTTCCTACTTAGGCAAAATACTTTTGAGCAAATATTTAGATTTCCACCAAATTCTTCTTGCTTCACTTGAATGTTTTTTCTTTAGTACAGCCTGCCTCGGCAACCTTATATAGTTTGCATCACAGAATGACACTGCTAAGTATTCCCTCAATTATCTTCTCTCCAACAAGCTTTTGAGGTGCCTGTTCTAGCAATACCATTGTTTAAAGCCAAATATTCCACTGCAATTCATTCTTTGAAACAATATTTGTGAAGTTTTTTTTTAAGAGCAAAAAACAAAACAGCACACAGTGGGAAAAACAACAGACATTTTAATGGGTGCTAGTCAAATTTCTTCTTGTGAGCTCTCTTCAGTGACAAATAAAAAATCTGCTGGTGCTATTAAAGTAGAATTTAATTACAATCAGGTTTCCTGCTTAGAAGTTCGACAGCATATGGATAACTCCTAATGATAAGGGTCCTACAAGAATGCTGGAGAGGGACCTTTCAAGTGGTCAGGTAGAGAGACATGACAAGGAGGAATGGCCTTAAACTGAAGGAGAGCAGGTTTAGAATAAAATTAGGAAGAAATTCTTTACTGTGAAGATGGTGAGACACCGGAACAGGTTGCCCAGAGATGTTGTGGACTCCCCATCCCTGGAGGTGTTTAAGATCAGGCTGAATGAGTCTCTGAGCTACCTGGTGTACAGGAAGGTTCCCTGCCCAGGACAAGGGGGTTGGAACAAGATGATCTTAAAGGTGCCTTCTAACCCGAGCCATTCTATGATTCTATAAGTGCATTGAAATCTAGCAGACACTACCTACTGAGGGTGCAGAATCTCCTCCACTGAAGATCTTTCAGGCAGATAATACCTTGCACAAAGAATCTGGTTCTGCCCGAGTCAAATAACCCAAACCACATCACCTCTTCCAACTTTACTTTCCTAACTAAACTTGACTTAGTTAAGCTTCCTAACTAGGTTTCAAACTCGCATAGTCCAGGCAACTTTTCTGTGTGTCACTAATGCAGCCTGATGCTGACAATGTTTAGATTTCCTCTACAGTAAAATAAAGTCTTCAGGCCACAGTGAATCAATTGACTAACCATTAATAAAAACATTTTAAAAAAACACTCTTTGTAGTAGAAATTTCAACTGCCACATTTGCAACATGGAAAAGTTACTTTCAAAATCCTTATTGTAAATATTGTTTCAAATGTTACAATTTTATATCCTGCAATCTGTTGTATACTAATTAAAATAAAGAGAGGAAATGTGAAAGGCATATAAAATACTGAATTTAAAACATTAATTCAAGAAATTCATTTTAATAGAAGTAGTTCAGGAATTCAAGTTGGATAATTAAAACAAAGAAAATGGGGAATCTTAAACAATCCTTCATTTTTGGTCAAGTGATGCCCTCACTGAAATCTTGTGATGACATCTGGAACTAACATATAGAATAACAGAACAGCCTGAGTTGAAAGGGACTGACAAGGATCAGTGAGTCCAACTCATAAGTGAATGGCCCGTATGGGGATCAAACCCACAACCTTGGTGTTATTAGCACTGTGCTCTAACAAACTGAGCTAATCTCAGGGTCTTGAATTGTGAAATTTATCTCCAGATTTAGTATGTAAATGTAAGTATTTTTGATGGGGCTCATACTAACTATGAAAAGCAAGACTGAGCATAAAGGACTCCAAGAGACCACACCTTCAGAGAACATGCACTCAGGTAAGCCCAGCACAGGTGTGGGGAGCAACAGACTAACACCCTGCTTTGCTTTGCCTGAGAGATGACAAAGAGTCTCAAAGGCAAAGGCAAAGATAAAAGACTGAGAGAGTCCACAAAGAGGACATGATGACCCAGCAGCAGGGTGACTAAGTGTGCAGGATGCTCTGGCTCTTCACAGTGCCTCTGTCTCCATCTCTCCTGGCTTCCCCTCATCTTGCGCTGAGATGCAGACGGTCTCCATGGGAACCAGCACCTTCCCCACTGCCAGCACCCTGAGAGCCAAGAGCACTGGCTCTGCTGCTGTGTAGGTACCACTGCAAAGGACGGGAATAATAAATGCTCCTTTCCAATACTCACCGGGGGGGGGGGGGGTCCAGACTAATAGCTGGGTAAAGCAAATTCCTAAAATGGAAATACTAGAAATACTGGAAGCTGCTAATTTTACAGCTTGCATAAGGATACCTCACATAGCTTTAGGAAGTGGAGGTCAGTACTTGAGTTAGCAATGGCCTTCCTTCTCTACTTGAATCTACTGTGGAAGATAGTATGGCTGGACACATATCTATTTCCTTCTGAGCAAATCATTTTCACATGTCATCCAGTTAAGTCATCCAGATGATAATAACCACAGAAACTAAAGTTCTTTCCCAGAAAATGCTAGACATAAATAGAGAGCAGGGAGAAAAGTGGTCTGGGGTTCTTCCCATTGATTTCAAGTGACAAGAAAACATTTAGTGTGATAGTATCAATCAAAGGAAGACAAATGGAGAAAGTTGTTCTTTTGCAGTCTGCTTCCAAGGATGTGCCCATATAACTTGTGTCCCTCCTCCTCAAGCAATGAGGCAGGCCTTCAGCTTGTCAGACAAGTATTTGTTTGACATCCCTGAAGGTACCCAAATGTCAATATCAGTGACTTCAGATAATTGCAAGGCACATGACCAGGGATCAGGAGCAGAGGTTGCAGAACGATTGAGTTTAGAAAAGGAAATGCCAATTGTGCATGACCAAATGTCAGTTGATACTGCATCTCCTTTTCAAGTTTGTCAGTAAAGGCACTAATCCCTTTAATTACCAACTGCACTGTCCATGGAGCATTTTACAAAATAACTACTCCTAGTAACTGAGCTGCATGTACAACGAAAGTTAACTTTTTTCCCTTGGAAAAAAAAAGTATTGTGTAACATTAAAGGAGATCCTGTCACTTGCTAAGGCTCTTTCCTGAAAGCACTAACTTTACTCTGGAGAGTGAAATCCTGATCCTGTAGAGAGTGAAATGAAACCTCCTGAAGGCTGATGGTTCTTCAGGGCAGTCTTTGCAGGATGGCAGCAACAGCTTGTTTTTTCTCTCTCAAAGTAACCTGCTGTGACCTATATTCCATGCACATCTCACAGGACCCCTCAGATGAACCATTTCCTCCACTAAAAGTTACCACCTCTGACTCAGTCGATGATACAGAGAGCTTCATCCCCTTATAAGCAAATTACTTTAATTACTTTCTGCCGCTAACAGTGGCAGCATGAGCTACCTGAGAGCAGATTTATCTGAGCCATGCCTAGTCAGACTTTGTCTCCAAGCTCCAGTGGGGCAAAGGAAATGCCAGAACTGCAAGCACAAAAACATTAGCTTCAGTTTGAAGGACTCACTTCACCTGTTCCTTTCTTCATTAAATACCTTAGTGGAGAAATTGCTGCTTGCGGATGCTCTCCCTTGTAAAATCATTTTTTTACAATCTGTAGCATCCTGTTTCTTTCAGTGTTTGCAAAGATGCTTTTCAGTGAAAAAAGCCCAGCCCTGGTAAATTACTTGCCTCAGACCCAAATGGCATAGAAGAAAAATACACTGTCAAAAAATAGGTATGTCAGTGAATGGTTCCCAGTCAATCGAACACAAGCAGTAGGCTTTACGTGGCAGTGCTGACTGCTTGTATTTTCTCTCATTAGTTCACGTTATTTTGCTGTTGTTTTCCTGCTGTGAAAATTGCTGTATGAATCCACAGTGGCTCTTCCAGCTGGAAATAACATATATCGCTATGAGTTTCTTGGGAGGAGCAATCATTTGTAATTTAGTCACACTGTGTCATTCCAGGGCAAGCAATATGATCTGACACGTTGTTTACAGTATAATGATACAATAGAAATAAACCTGGCATAGTATAGTTTTATCCCGATTTTTAAAAAAATTATGCCCACCAGTATATGATAGCCACCAACTATGAAACAAGGGGTGGAAAAATGGGTGAAAGACAGATGTTTGTACAAAACTTACATTTGAAAACTTTTCCCTTTTTACAATTGACCTTAGAGTCACTTACATAGTCATAGACAGAGATTCTTTTTCACTGCAGGTAATTTTGATGAAGATTTTCAAAGCTACTATCAGCTTCAGCTAAGCTGTGTTTTCTCTGGCTGGCCTTTCACCTGGGCTCATCAAATAAGACATAAGAAACCACAGCAAGAATGAGAAGGAATGAAAGTTGACAAAACTGATTTGGCAGAATATGGCACTGATGTTTTGGAAAATACATCTTTTTTTCTAGAACTGCTGTAGAAATTATCCTGTAGACTGAACTGATGCCAACGAAAGGGCAGTGTGACCCTTTTTTGTTGATTCCATTTTCTGGATGAGACATTATCACGCATCAGCACTAAAACCTGATTCCCTGGCAATTTTTTCCTGAATACACTAATACTATTTTTTGGCAAAGTTCAAGGTTAGATAAGTAGCATGATATCTAATTAAAGGACTCTTTGGCTTCTAGTAGGTTCAGTTTCATATCTGATCCTATTTTACTTCCTATTCCTTTCTAGTGCTGTGGCACATGTGTGGGGTGAGATTGAACTCAGACTAAAGTTCATTAGACATCATGTTTTGACATCATAATGTGGTCAGTTATCCTCATGTCAGTGTGCTCAAGAGTGAATGAACCAGTCAGAATTCCCAGAGATACTGTTTTCTGCCTAATTCTGACCTCGCTTTAGTCAACTGAAAAACTGTGTGTTCAACTAACTCTCTGGACTCTTCCACAACCATAGGGAGACAGTTAATGCAGGCAGAGAAGCAGTTTTTTCTTTGGTTCAGTGAATCACATCTTGGAGGAGCTCATCTCTGTCCATCATCTCTAAAAGGATTTCCAGACAAGTAACTCTCACTGTATACTGAAATGACAAGCTACCATGATGAAACTCACCCTGTGCCACACTCTCTGAAGCAATATACTGACAATAGCCTCAAGAACCTCAGTGTAGCTGGTGGCAGAAACATTAGTTCAGTGTAAGGAGACCTTTTAAGTTTTCAAAGTCAACCCTGATGTGTCCATGTACTGTCAGAAACATATCACTGTAGCAATTTCTTGGTGATGGCTGTGCCAGGCACCAATGGTTTAAGGGCATCACCCTGGGGAACCAGCCTCACACAGAAGGGCTGAGGCTGAGAGCAACACCAAGGCCTGTGTCATTCCCCACTTTTGATTTTGACAGTTAAAGCTCCAGGCTGCTGAGGGCAACCTATGCATGATGAACATGGCAGCATCTAAATGAAAGAAATTCACATACTAAGAGTGTGGTAGGGATTATGGCTTATATCTAATTCGTCGCTGACCCCAGTACACTCTGAAGTCAAATCAGTGGCCGTGCTTATGTCAAAAGCATGATTTAAATCTGGTTGCTTCTCCTTTCTGACCCAAGCGGTGCCCAGGTATCACAGCCAGCTGTGAAACGGCTTTTGTTCTTCGTAAGATAATTGTACTTGCAACTCAGAAGATCCATTTTTCTATATTCACAGAAGGATAAATGCCTACAAAGGCTACTGAGACAAAGGAAATGTGGAAGGTTTCTTTTATCAGTTCTCTCTATACAGATGTTTACTCAATGTAAATTGATAATAGTCCTTCATACAGAATACACTAATCAGTATATGAAACATAACTTGATACTTCTCAAATGCTGCAAGCACATAGATATATATAAAGAGAAATTCTACAGACAGATATACTAGTTAGATGTATAATATTGCAGCTTCGAGACCTGTGGTTGTATTAGTTGTATTTCATACCTGTAAGCAGTCTTTCCCTTTAAGTATATTCATTGCATCTTACTTGAGCTAACATTGTTCAATATTCATTAGCCTACAAATTAAATGTGAAGAATTAAAATCTGATAATCTCACTGCCCTGCCATCTGTTCATCAACTTGAAAGTAGTAGAGTATCATGCTGTTTTGTTTTTTTTCTCTCAAATATTCATTACAGACAACAAACCACAATAGAACCTCAGGCACACAAGTTTCATGACAGTGCCCAAAATCAGACTTGTTTATTGTGAAAATTTTGGAACCATTGTAAATTCAGCAAGAGAACAAAGAAGTGTTTTTTTCTAAATGCAACTGAAGCTGTGGGAGAAAGTGTCTGCATAGTACTGCCAAAACTGACCACCAGAGACTGGAGGTTTTGCTCCTGCTGAAACTTTGGGCAATTGTGGAGTGTGTAGCAGCAGCAGGATCTTTTGTTTTTCCCCCCAGACGTAGTGAGTGCCAGCAAATCTGAAAAGGTGGTAATATAACATTAATGTTTTTCATCAGTCTGCATGGAAGAAAATCTACAGCCTAGTTAGAGTTCTTGCGTGGTTGCCTTGTTAAGACAGTGAAGTCAGAGTGATTAATTTTGAACATTTTGATAGATAAAATTTTCCTGGAGTTTCTCATAAGAATTCAGTTTAAAATTGAAGATACCCAAATGTAATCTTGGTTATCTCAGTAAAAAAAATTAATATTATTCTTTAATAACTTTTAGAACTATCTTCAAACTTTTGAACTTCAGTACAAGTAATCAATGCTAATATTTGGTATCACCTCACATTCCCAGAGATTGGAGAAATGGCTAAGGATGAGGTATACTGCTTTTCTGTAGCAATTATCCAAAGGGATAATTAAAATGCAGGTAAAGTTAAAATACAGATAAAAATTTTCCTATTTAGAAAAGGTAAACCAGGCCATCAGTGTCATATGACACTCTCCCTAGAGATCCATTGCCTGATGGGAAATTCAACTCTGAACAGAGGGCCAATAAAAGTCTAATTTTAGTGCAGAATTCTTTTTTTTTCTCCCAACAAGAGTGAATCAAGGCTAAAGGGGCATAAAGGTCATCTCTGTATTCTCCTTTTTGAGCTGTCATACCTGCAGATCTGATTACTGCTGTAAAGGATCACCTTTGATAAAGAATCACCCTTGGTAATTGTAGCAAAGGATCAGCTTTGCTGAGGGGCAAATTTCATCCTAATGTAGCATCTTAAGTCCTTGTCCCAGTGATGCAAAAAGGTACAAGATGGGAAAGGTTAGTGACTCCTATTAAAACAAATAGACCATGCTGGGTACTTGGAATCCCCAGTAACTTTTGTTACTTTTTTTATGGTTTCTGTTACAGCAGGATTCCTGTTCTGAGCTCTATAAATCCTTAGTATCTCCATGGTCATCACCATGTAAGATTAACTGCAGTGAAGCCATGACAGAGCAATCTCAATTACTGGGAAGCACCTGGGCAAAAAAGGTTAATAGGAACAGCCAAGGGAAAGCATATGTGACACTGAGCAGTTATAAAATATTGTTTCAGTAGTATCCACCACAGCGAATCTCTGCCTGGGTTCACTGTTGATGTCTGCCTTTACATACCCATCCCTACAAAGGCAGTAAATTCTTGTGTGGCTAGTACATTTCATGTACAGATTCATCATCTCCCCTCCTCCAAAGAAACCTATCAGTAATGTGTTCTTATAATATATTCTGATGGTTACAAGAGATATTGTGCCATTCTGCAGATTTCCTTTAAAGCCTTGATCTGTAGTAAAGTAATTCTAAATCATCTGATTGATACTTAAACCGTATTGCAAAGATCTGGAACAGACGGTGTCTTAAAGAAGTTCAGTAGAAGTCTGCTCCGTTAAATGATTTACAAGGAGAATAAAAGGTCAAGGAACTTGTTCTTATTGCATCCCTGTAGTCTGAAAGTCTTTTACACTCTGAAGTCTCAGGCAACTTAGAACAAAACCAAACCAAACTGTACAGCAGCTAATTGCACCTCAAGGCATTTTTTTAAAGGTTACAGCTGGAGCTGGACAGGAACTGGAAATCTGATGAGATTCCCACCCCTCCCCATGAACCATGGGGATGGCAGGTGCTGAAGCTGAACTTTTTAAGTGGAACTGCAAACTGTTGTCCTTTTTGTTCATTGTACAACCATAAGAGCAGGAAGAAATTTCCAGGGTAGGAAAGGGGTCCAAATAAACTTTCTCACAGGTACGTTTCAAATTCTGGGCTAAGGCACCTGAGCACATCACTGTATATTCTGACCGTATCTAAAACAAGATAGTGAAGCTTATTTGAGGGAGTACAAATTACTTGAAGCATATATTGTGTTCTGACATGTTTTGTAACCTCTTGTGAGGCGATCATCCTAGACACCATGAGTAACTTCCTGAGGCGAGATCCTGAGTGGTGCCATAAGGTAGATGGCTTCTGTGAGGGAAAGGGTCATTTAAAATTGCAGTTTATAGTTTGTGGTGTGCAGGGTGCTGTTTATATGTGTGAATGTCTGGATGTCCATGTCTGCCCTATATGGAGAACTTTGACTCCTTGGGAGTCTTACTTGATCCAAGCAAGTGCAGCAGCAGATGCCAGAAGCAGTTATCCCAGTTATCAGCTACCCTGCTCACCCCTCTCCTAGACATTGCCACCTCCACAGTAGGGATCTTTTAGAGGATTGTGAACCCACCCTGAGCCACCACTTCTTTAGCGTAGCTGAGATGTCACAGTATGCTCAGCTGTAAATGCAGTTGCATAGGTGTAGCCACATGGTTTGCTCAGGTGTTCCTTCAAGGGAAACAAATCTGCAGAGGAGAGGCAGCAGGAACACAACAGGGGAAAGTACATGTGAGCTGCATTACTCGCCTGGCAAAGATTTGTTCACCTGACACCCTGAAACCTTTGCTGTGTGAGGGTTTGATGACACCATCATGAACACGAGGGATTTGAACCTCATATTTCTGCTACACCACCCTCAATGGAGTAGTGTACAGTCACTCCAGAGTTCTATGTCCAAGGACTCTCTGAGCTCGTGACTGGGAAGGAACAAGAAATAGTTACAGCCTCCCACAAATTACAGTTTTCCCCACACCACTTGGTATTTAAGATCAATGAACAAAAATGTCCAGTTCAACATTTCTTGCTGGTACCTTTCAGCTGTGTTCAGGTTTGATATTGCCAGGCTGGCCCCAAAGGTTCCTGCTACAGCCCTCTCAAATCACTTACCAAACAAGATGAATAGCTGTGGAGAGAACCTGCAGAGCTGTGGAAAGCTAATCAATGCCTGTCTCATTCTCCAAATGCTTTATGTGCTTTCACAGGTAGTACAAAAGTCAATATTCAAACAGGAGATCACTGAAACACATTGTCATGCCCTTCTGAGCATTGTTTTGGTTTGCAGATTGGTTTGCAGATGGCTTTTCCTTCTTCTGCTCTTTATGGCAAAGAAAGCCACATACTGTCAGTTTCTGCCCAGAGGACATGATGCATCACATTTCTTGTATGCCCCCATGGCTAAATCTAGAGAAAGCAAGCATTAAAAAATAACCAAATTCAGGGGAAGATGTTGATAAATGAAGAGACACCAGCCTCAGTAGTTTAGGTAAGATTCCTGGATTTTCGTGGCAGAGAATTAGAAGAAAATGACTGACAATGAAATTCCTCTTTCTTAACTTTAAGTCCTCGAAAAGACATTTGGTCTAAACTAGAAGTTTGGGATGTGGACTCAGCTAATGGAAAGACACACCTCCTCAAAATGTGATTTATGGCTTCATAAGAACACAGTCAGGAGAGATGAATTACCTGTTGAATGTACCCATTCTTCCACGTGGGTGCAGGTGTCTCTGACAGGCTACCAAACTTCTACCAGGACTCCCAACAACTAAGGGAAAAGCATGTACAGACTGATTTAGTGTAATAGTCTCTAAAGATGTAGGAGTTTAAGCTTCATCCATAAGGATGGTTTAGGTAGCAAAGAGCATTACAGCATTGTAAATCAAGGAACTAAGGCTCCGATGTGTTTGTTGCCTCTGAAAGTGGGATCCAAGCTCCTAAGCTGCTTGATCATTTGAGAAATTGCAGCTACTTCTGGAAGACTTTGAAATTACAACATCACAGAATCACATGGAATCACAGAATCAACTAGGTTGGGAAAGACCTCTGAGATCATCTAGTCCAACCCATGACCCAACACCACCTTGTCAACTAAACCATGGCAGTAAGTGCCACATCCAGTCTCTTCTTAAATATCTTCAGGGATGATGAATCCACCACCTCCCTGGGCAGCCCATTCCAATTATTGACCCTTGCACTATAGTGCAGCAGCTTTGAACAATATGTTAAATAATCTAATAATTTCAGAAGTTAACTGAAGGATGAGGTTTTATTTTTAACTTGAACTCCAACAAGGAATGTATATCCTCATCAAAATAGTTTCATAATTTTAAGGTAAATCTCTGAGTAGGGAATCAAGTTATTCTTAAAAATTTAATTGTTTGATGAAACAAAATGCCTTTTAAAAAGGTAATGCTGTATGCTGTGAAGCACTTCCTCCCACTTGTAACCTGTGAAAGAGGATAGTACTCTTAGCTTCTCCACTCCTCCACAACAGAGGCCCTATGCTCTAAAGCACTAATTTTTGAACTGTGCAAGTCTGTATGCAGGTCTGTGAAGTCAGACCCAGACTGACATTTGTGCAGCCATTTCAGAAGCTTTCTGCCTCTAAAGATATAACATAAATCTTTTAGAGAGAGGCTGTACCTAAGCTTACATGCTTTATGGACAAGGTTAATGTATACTATAGTTATATAAACTCTAGCAAGAAAGGTTCAAGAGCACTTGATTGCTACGAGTTGATGTCAGGTTTAAGGATCTCAAGGTTTGCCAAGGTGTTTGTGGTTGGTGTTTTAATTTAGCAGCACTGAACAGTAAGTGCTTTCAGCAGCTGCTTACTGTGAAAACACATCTAGAGTGTTACACAAGGGCTAAATGTTGTATATCTTTCACAGAATCAGAATCACAGAATATGCTGACTTGGAAGGGACCCAAAAGGATCACTGAGTCCAACTCCTGGTGCTGCACAGAACCCTCCCCAAGAGTCACACCATGTGCCCAAGAGTATTGTGCCAATGCTTCTTGAACTCTTTCTGCAAATCCTGAAAATTATTTCAGAAACAACAATTTATCAGGATTTTCAAGATCTACAATCAGAGGCTGAAGAGAATGGGGGGCAAAATGTAGACAAATGCAAAAATACAAAGGAAAGATAAATAATTATTATGCTGGTATATCCTGATTAGATGACCCCAAATAGGGATATAGTTAGAAATTGTACACAATTTCCCATGCATACAAATGGAAATGGAAAGAGGTCAGGAGAAAAGAAGGAAACAGACTGAGATCAACTGCACTGTCAGATGCTCTACCCACATTGCATTATATGGACAGCAGAGTAAGGACCCAGTGCTTGATTGCATTGACATATGTAATTGAGGATCGATGGAAACACTATATCCTCCCATTATCAAACTACACTAGTCACCAATTCGTGCAGCTCCTAGACCCTGGGAGATTAAATACTTCATAAGGGACTAGGAACAAGGGACAAAGAGTTTGTATGTGAAAGTACATACAGAACTCTCTAAGGCTACAGATATGAACAAACCTAGTGAATAAACTCTCTTACAGATGTAGAGAAAAATAACACTCTAAGTAGAAAAGATCAAAAATTTACAAGGAAAGATAGCACCAAGTATGTGCAAAATGCACAAATACAAACCAGGAAATTATAATTAAAGGAAGATTTTTGGGGAAAAAAACCCCAAATTCTAATGGTTGTTACTCAATATATGGAGTCATTTGTGATAGCTATGGCTAGGGAAATCATTATATCAAAGTTTGCAGACAAGAAAAGCCAAGTGAAAATGTACCATACCGCGAAAACAAGCAGTGACTCATAGGAAGAACTACAAAATAATGTAATACTAATTAAAAATAAATGGTTAGTAAGACAAAGCAACAGCATTCACATAAAAGCAAACTGAAGACCAAATATACAATGCAGGCTACAGTATCCTAGTGAACACACAAAGCTTCCGCAAAGGAGCTTAAAATTCAGTGACAGCATTGCAGTGCTAAGATGTGCTCAGCCAGAGCACAACAAGGGAAAGGATGCAGAATGGAGGATTAGACAGTGCAAGCAACTCAGAAATCATGGCTTTCACCTGAAACAAATATTGTGTGGTCACTAAACCTGTATGAACTGTTCCCATCGTATACAAAGAGATTTATCCATCCAGGATGGCAGGCTATGAGGCACCAAGTGGCACCATGGCACTGCTACTGTCACATGAACTCATTTGAAAATCCAGGCCAGATCAGACACACCTGAGGAAAGAAAACTATTTATGAAGTTACTATATAGCTATATGTGAGAACACAGGTTTTAGGACAAAATATTGTACTTTGTCAGAAGAAATTATACATTCCTTGCCTTTCATTTCTCTCTACCCCCACCATATTTGAACATATTCAGTATGTAAAAGGTATTTAGAAAGTTTAAACTACTTTTTCCTTTTCTTTTAATCTTTTCTTTTAATTCATGCTGATAACATATGTGGGAAAACACTTGCCTGTTCCTGACCCAAAGACATTACTTTTGAGAGACAATAAGAACAGATCAGCAGGACAAAAACGTGTTTTGTGGATCTAAGTGAAAGTTCATCTCTAAAAAGGCCACATTAGCATTTTTTTTCTCCACTTGCTCCTCGTTATGGCAGTGCTGAACACTGATAGCTGAAATGAATTCAGAGGCAGCTGAAGTGACCACTGCAGTGGGTCAGTGCTAGTGTCATAAGTTGTTTGTTTTGGATGGCTGTCATTTTAAAGCCAATGAGATAATGACATATACTCTACTTAGGGTCCCAGCCTGGGATATTCCTTTAAACATCCCCGCCATCCACCCCAAAAAAACCCCAAAACCTACCTTCTCAAATATTATATAATAGAAGAGGAAGAGGAAAGATTACTGATGTACCCAAAGACTCAAGAAGTCTCAAAAAAAGAAAACTTGGCTATTACAGGCACAGGAAAGTAGTAAGTTTTCTGGAGGAAGGTTATTAAGACACTTTGCGTATGCTATATTTCTGTCTTCTCCTGCTTAAGATGTTGTTGTTTTGTTTTGTTTTTCACTTAGGAGTTGGATTGAGCAGTTCTAGTTTGAGTCACAATCCTTTTCTCTTTCTTTTTTCATGGAACAATTTATTCCGTGTTACCATGGAAATGATTTCATCTTTCCGGTAGTAGGATTCCAGCCCTGCAGTCTTGGTTTTGTCAATATAGTGTCCAGCCCTTAACATACTTACTTTATTAATGTCACCATTAGATGTGACTGTTTACCTACATCAAGAAAAAAAATCTTTAAAACAGTTTAACCATGCAAGGAAGCCAGGACTCCATCATTTCATAGCTTTGTTCTGCAAATAAAGGACCCACTGTTGTGACCCTCACTATTTATTTAGTCTCCTCACAGGGTCTTGTCTAGTCTATCAGATCTGTCTCTACGGGAACAGATAATGGACCGACAGTGGTGTGATACAAGCTTTCCCATTGTTTTTTTTTCCTTTTCCCAACTTTACGGTTTTTTTCATACTTCCACGATGGTTTTTTGGAAGAAAACAGACATTCCTGGGTTTGTATTCCTTCCTTTACGCCGCTGTTGCTGACAGACTTGCCAGGGGAAAGACATAATCTAATCCTTCTTTCAGCTCAAATAAGGTTTTTCTGTTTTATAAGGCAGATGAAGGGGCTCACAGAACACCCCCAAACCAGCTGACAGAGAGCAGGAGCAGCATGTGTACACACACAGACACAAATAATCAGTGCCACGTAAAAGAGGCATCATTTCCTCACAATTTGCTGTGCTTCAGTTGAGACTCCTTAGCAAAACACAAGCTCCAGACACTCTACTTGAGCGAAAAATAAATCAGTTTCTCCTTTGATGTTTATCAGCAGATTTTAAGAGTCTGTTTGGGAGCAAGTGAAGTGATCTAAGGTTTGATCTGATTTTGTTTGTTTTTTTGCAAGGCTTGTATGCCCAACAGCAAAATAGGAGATTTCTTTTTAAAGCATAATAAACTGCAAGCATTTTGATGAAAATGTTCTGCCCTGTCTTTGTCTGCTTTAGCCAGAAGTCTCTTGGGGTTCTCCAACACAAGGCAGTACTTCACAGCAGTCTGATCAGCTGTGGTGCCATTACCGCATTTTAAGTCACATCTCAAAGCTGACTCGTCACTTTAAGTTTCCTGCCCACCTTTTTCAGCCTTCTGGTTTGTTTTGTTCAAAGTTCAACTGCTGAATGAAGTACATCCACGTTTCATTAAGAATCGCCTTATTGTCCTTCCTTCTCTGAACACTGAACCATAGTATGAGATTAAATGGCTTCAAGTTGCACTGAGGGATGTTTATATTGGATATTTGGAAGGCTTCTTTCAGGGAAAGGGTAGTCAAATATTGGAACAGGCTGCCCAGGGAAGTAGTGGAGTCACTATTCCTGGAGGTATTTAAAAGAAATGTAGATGTGGTGCTTAGTGACACAGTTTGGTGGTAGACTTGACAGTACTGGGTTAATGGCTGGACTCTATGATCTTAATGGTCTTTTCCAACCTAGATCATTGTATGATCCTATGATTCTAAAAATTTCTTATAACAGTAGCCTCTTTAGAGAGGGATAAATTACCTCATTGATTGAAGACTTAAAATTAGCAAGGCAGAGCTGATAAGTGTGAATGAATGTGTCCTTTTAATATTTTGGGGCACTCTATACATGGCATGTCATAATATTACATTAAATTTTCAGATGTCTTGTTGCCTTCTGTGTTAAAAAATAGATAGTGAGAGAAGAGGGAAAACCATCAAAGATAAGAAATGTCTGGACAAAAAGACTATCTGTTCCAACATGCTGCACATTTCGATTATGTCATTCCCGTTTTATTCAGGTTCAGTGTTAAGTGACTGGTGGAACACAATGTGGTGGTGTGCTGAGTTCTGGTTTGGCTGCTTCTGCCAGTGGCGACAATCAGGATATGACAAATGGAGCTGATAGCTCCAGTGATAATAATGGTGATTCTGATATTTCCTGTTGTATTTTCAGCTGCTTAAAATTTTGCAGACTATTAATGGTTTGGGTGGAAATTTTCCATGCTATCTTTTTGCTTCTGGACAACCTTTTTCTTCTTTTAAGTTTCACCTGACATAGTCTGGCCATTTCTGATGGAGAAGCTTCCTGTTTGCCGCTTAATGAACAACAAAAAACAAAACTGGGAAGAGCGGATGATAGACCAGCTGAGTGTGCTGCCATTCAGTGGGATCTGGATAGGATGGAGAAATGGGCAGACAGGAATATTATGAGTTTCAGTAAAAGGAAATGCAAAGTCCTGCATCAAGGGAGGAGTAACCCCAGGCACCAGAAGAGGCTGAGCAATGACTGGCTGGGAAGCAGCTCTAAAAGAAGGACCTAGGGGTCATGGTGGACAACCAACTGACCATGCGCCAGCAATGTCCCTCTGCAGCAAAGACAGTCAACGCCATCCTGGGCTGCATTAGAAGGTAAATTGCCAGCAGGTGGAGGGAAGTGATTCTTCTTCTCTGTTCTCCACTGATGAGAGACATTTGGAGTGCCAGGTCTAGTCCTGGCACTCCAGGGAGATTGGACATGGAATTGAGAAGAGACATGGACTTGTGAGTCCAAAGAAAGGCCACTAAGATGATTAGGGAATATCTTGCACACAAGAACAGGCTGAGAAAGCTGAGACTATTCAATTGGAAAAAGAGAAGGCCCAGACTAGGTCTTATCTATGTGTACATATCTCTGATTGGAGAGAATGAAGAAGAGGGAGTCAAGCTATTTTCACTAGTGCCCAGTGATAGGACAAGAAACCGATGGGCACAAAACTGAAACATGAAACACCATCTGTACATATAAAAACATTAATTTACTGTGAAAGATGTTGTGGAGGTCCCATTCATGAAGATATTCCAAACCCAGGTGGATATAGTTCTGGACAACTTCTCTAGCTGATTCTGCTTGAGCATGGGATTTGAACAAGATGATCTTGAAAGATCCCTCCTTAACCCCATTAAGTTTTTGATGCTGTGAATGAAGAAATCTTGCCAATGCTTAACAGATCACTTCTAACTTGAGCAGAAATTTTAAATGTCTTTGTAGGAGGAGTCTTCTGCTGTCAGTTGTCTTCCTGTTTTCACCAGAAATTTTCTAAATTCACAATATGTTAAATTTTCTAGGTATCAATAGAGCATCACTGAAATTTGACTAATAGGGAAATCCTGCAGGCATCTTCTGTAAGGAGCACAGGCCATCTCTGGGCTGCAGTGACTGGATGCAGTTTACCCTGCTCTTCATTGGCTGCTTGTGGCACTGTGCTACAAGCTCAGAGAGATTCACCCTTCTTCAAGCATGCAAGGCTCTAATCACTGGTGCCCCAGAAGGGAAGACTGAGAAGCCTTACTTGACTATGGCAAAGTGACGTACCCCTCTGTGCTGATTTTGGCTGGAGTAGAGTTAACTTTCTTCACAGTGGCTGGTAAGAGGCTGTGTTTTAGATTTGTGCTGAACACAGGGTTGATAATACAGAGACACTTTTGTCATTGCTGAGCAGTGCTTACACGGAGCCAAGGCCTTTTCTGCTTTTGTACTACCACACCAGCAAGGAGGCTGGGAGTGCGTGGGAAGCTGGGAGGAGACACAGCCAGGACAGGTGACACAAACTGGCCAAAGAGATATTCCATACCATATGACATCATGCTCAGGATATAAAGCCAGGGGGAAGAGTGAGGAAAGGGGGACATTTGGAGTGATGCCATTTGTCTTCCCAAGTAATTGTTAGGTGTGATTGGGCCCTGGTCTCCCAGGGGTGGCTGAACACCTGCCTGCCCATGGGAAGCAGTGAATTAATGATTTGCTTTTCTTTGTTTGTGTACATGTCTTTTGCTTTCTCTATTAAACTGTCTTTATCTCAACCCATGAGTTTTCCAGCTTTTACTCTTCCGGTTCTCTCCCCAGACTTGTTGGTGAGAAAGTGAGCGAGTGGTTGCATGGTATTTTCATCTCCAGCTGTGGTTAGACCATGGCACCCTCACAGGGAAAGGATTGCAAGAGCCAGAGAGTCAAATAAAAAAAAATCCAGTGCAGAGGAATTAAAGTAACAAGACTGTAACCTAGGGGTGTTTGGGGGGCATGGAAGAGACTGCAGCCAGTTGCAGATGTAGAGCAAGTCCAAGGGACAAGGTCATTTAAAATCGAGCTACAGCATTTTGTGAGCATAATATGATTTAGTGGCTAATTACTGTAGTTTTGAAGTTCTGCATATGAATTGTAAAGTTTAGTTTTGAAGTTAATGCATATCTCCCCCCATTCCTGATGTACACATGTGAATTATTCTCATCAGGCTCATCAGATGAAACCTTTTAAAATGCTTTGAAATATACTATCTTGATATAGAAAGTGCTATAGGATCTTTTGAGACAAAATTCTCTAGAGTGTCCCATTCATCTCCTCTTCCTTAGTTTGTGGAAGTACTTAGTCTTTATATAATATTCAGCCTTGATTGCAGGGTGTAAGACTTTTTTTCTTTCTAAAAACCTAGTTATGAAAGAAGGCTAGGTTTGGGTTTTCTGCTTTTATGCACAGCAAACATGCAATTTTGCTACTGGTAGCAACAACCAGCTTGGAAAATGATTAGGTTTTTAAATGACTGGGCTTTATGAAAAAAGCATAAACAGGAAAACGTGGGCTGTTTCTGGAGTTATAGTGATTGCACTAGAGGGAATTTAGGGAAGAGACAGCGTAAGTGAGACTCCTACACCAATTTCCATGTGGACTCTACTAAGTCAGAGGAATTCCTCTAAATTTATGAAATTTGAAAAATTTTGAGTGTAAAATTTAGCACTTGCTGGTTTTCAGGGCTAGAGTTGAATATTATCAAACGAAATGATAACTCTTGCAATTTTGAAAGGTTAATTACAATGTCGAGCAATATTTTAATTTATTCTAATTCATCTCAACTGGATTTGTTAGTCTAATAGTTTTGCATATCTTTATATTCATTACAGTCCATTAAGGTAAAACCTTTTAACAAATATTCATTTGTGGCCACTTTCACCATTTTCCGCTTGAACCTCATTCTTTTTCAGATGTCAAACTCTTCAAAAATCATGTCATGAAAGGTCACATTTGTATGAAAATTATATCCAATATTTTAGCTCTGGCACAGAATGACAAGTTATACAGAAGTTTTATTACTTTCAAGAGGAATCTCAGAGAGAACCTCAAGTTTTTGTGTTTTGATCTTTTTTTTTTTTTAATTAAAATTTCAGTCTTCCCATCAGTTTTCAGCACTATATCTCTCACAAATGTGTGTCTACTAATCAGTTTTCATTGAGATTATTTGACATGATGAAATGATGGCCCATAAAGAATGCAAAGGCATTTCTTGTGCTTTGGTGGTACAATTTGCTCTTGCTCTGTGCAGAGAAGACCCACTAGTCCAGTGCTCATCCATGACTAGTGTTAATGAAGAGGGTACAGAACAGCTGACAACATGTAAACTTGGACTGCTTTGCACTGTCATAAATGTTGTGACAACAAGTTAAATATTTTATTGTTTGTTATTTGTACTGTGGTATTACCTGCTTCCTCAGGTGGGCTCGTACTCTGCAAATACTCAGTAAGAAGGTATTCCTTGCTTTAAGGGCCTTCTAAGTTTAGAAAAAGAAATCCAACAGCAGCAGGCTACAGCAAACAGGCACCTGGTGACTAGGAAATAATTGGTTAAAACAACTCAGAAAAAAATGCTGTGGAAGTAATATGTTTGCAATTTTTTTATAGGCACCATAGCAAATATAAGATTGTGCATCTACCTATATAAAATTGTGCATTCACCTGGGGCTGAAATGGCCATTTAGAGAAGCTGCTAATGATAGCTGTCAAGTGATAAAAATAATTCTTGAAGTCCTGGTAAAACTGGAATAGGAATGTTTATTGAGTTAGCTGATATTTCACAAATAAACACGAGAAATGTATGAAAAAATGGCTTTGGCTTTTGCACAGTGCCTTACACTATTCTTAGCTGTACTTTTTCACATGAATTTTTAAGAGTCTCAGTAGTGGGACTTTTCTGCTTTTATTCTTGCGTTGTCCTTGTGGCCCTGCATCTCAAAACCCCAACAGTGTTGTCAGGGCAAGTTCTCATGGGAAGCAACTACCACTTTGCCCCTCTTTATCCTCACTTCTCACCTCTGTTTTGTAGACCTTAGCTATTATTTGAGAAAACTAAACATTGAATAACAAAGTGTAGAGCAGCAATTTAAACAATCAAACAATATTATCTAATCATTTATGTGCACACTAACCAATATGCTAAATTTGCACCCTATTATATATACTCCACTCAGAGCTAATAGCACTATAAGTGGAAACAATGGGGGCTATGAGTGGCTTACACGAAAAGTATATAGTGTTAGGGAAAAAACATGACAAAAAGCATCAGTATCCTTGTCTACATCCCTACTATCTGCTGCACTGGACAGCCAGTGCCTCCCCAGAGAAGAATAGTTTCCTGGGACTCTACTCTTCCTGGGTGGACACAAGGAAAATGTTTCCCTCCTACATTTTCTCTTCCTCTTCCTCTCCCTCTCACCTTATGTTTTTATTTTTCTGCAGAGGTAACTTGCACTGTTGGAGTAGACATATGTCATCAGATACAGGTCCCACTAATATGTGTCTCTGCAGTATTATCCCATCTCACTGTTCTTTGTGCAACATCACCATTTCTCAGCTCTACTGCCAACCTTTAGAAGTTCTGGGCTTTATGTGAGTTTTTAGTATCCTTTGCACTTTGATGTAAAGGTTGATTATCTGACTGAAGTGTCTGTAATGTACACTCTATTCTCATACCCTCTATATTTGAATCAACCAAATCAATTTCCATCTGATTTGCAGTGATCCATTAAAATTCTCCCCTTTCAATGACTTGTTGAAAATAGCCTTTTGGAAGATGCTGCCAATATCTGAACAGCATCAAAGTATGACAGTTGCAATTTATTTATCAGCACATTAGGTTTTAACCACAGCATGCCCTCTCATCACTCAAGAAACAATTGCAGTCTACAGTCTTATATCTATATCATTTCTATGAATAATATGTATAACCAAATTTATTCCATCACTTGCTATTATTCTGTCACATGAATGTCAAAATAAAGGAGCTCTAAAGCAAACAAAAAGAAGAAAAATTATAGTCATAAGGTAAACAGTTCCAAGAGAGAAAGACAACCACAGGTGGAACATTCATTGGAAACCTTTTTTTTACCAGGTACTAGGAAAGTAATATGGCTTGCCAAGACCTAATAAAATGAATATTAAAGAACTAATGGACTTCTCCGGGAGGGCAGATAAGAGAATTAGCCTACTGGTCTGTTTGGGAAGAACAGACTGACAGAGATGTAAGCTGTAAAGGATGGCCTAGGCAGTTGTATCAGTCCCCACCTTGAGTTGAAGAAGTTTTCAGCATAAAACTCAGACACATAAACCTTCCACTACCCTATATCTGCTACATACCTTTGACTGAGCAAACAAGAATTGTTTGAAGAAACTGCCTTGAATCATTCCACATGACTGAAAACCAAGATAACACATTCATCTTTTCTCAGTAGTCAAATTACAGGATTCTGCCTTCAGACAGGTGAAGGAAGTGAAGCCCATCACTGGGAAAATGCTCATGACATGTGAGATGCAGTTCCCACTGTACCTGAGATAATACCTCATTCAGAAATATCTGAGTGAATAAGTAGGCATGTTTTTATTGCAGCAACTCAGGATATGTCATGGCATTACATGGTTATTGAGCTAACCTTATTGCCATATTACTTCGTAGCCTGCAGTCTCTTCAATCTCATCAAACCCATGTGAGGTAAGGCTATAGGTTCATTTATCCTGTATATTATAGGCCAAATAAAATTGAGGTTCCCAGGGAAAAAATCAGGGAGAATTGCACACCTCTAGGACATGCTGACAGGTAAGAAGCTGACGGAAAAGGCTTATTTTTCTTCTAATGAGGTTTGCATATGTCTCCAGAGCTTGCTGCAGTCTGAGAAGGAAAAATATGTTTTTCAGAATTTTTATCCTCTAGGAAAAAAAAAAAAAAATATTACAGTAACTGAAGCTTGAACAGGACTCCAGAGATGATTTCAACCGACAAATTTTGCAGAATTTCAAGGATGGAAAATTCATCTTTAGATCCTTGAGATTTTCATAAGTGTATCAACCTTTGTTTGCTTCATTTTCTCAGTTTCCCATAAGAAAAGTGGAAAGACTTGCTCTCTTGAAGTTCTTTATAACTCAGTACTAGCCAGTGAGTGTCGTACACTGTCAAAAAACTTTTTTTTTGAAAGCACTGAATTTGAGGCAATGGTAATAATGGTGTTAGAGAAGCAAAAACATATGTATATTCATAAGAAAGAACATGTGTCAAAATTATCATTTGCTGAAGTACTCCTGGAGGTTCTGTAGGCAGAAAAAAGTCTCAGTTTTCAAAAGTAAAAGACAAAGGACTAGCTGAACTGTAAGAAAAAACTTCAAAGCTCAACACAAAACTTGTCTGCATAAAGATTTTTGAAATTTAAAATTCTAAACAAGAATATATTAAAAAAAAAAAAGAACCCTGAAACTGTGACACATGGCTCTATATCTCTAATTAATCTCTCTTGATGTCTGCACTTCCTTATTTTTATTATTTTTCTTGTTAATTTTAAAGATATTAATAATAACTTATGAAAAGAATTTTTCTACTGAAATAAGTAATTATGAACTTTCAGAAGGATTTTAAAATTCTGGGATTCATCCTTCTGAATATAAATTCTGGAATTCATCCTTCTGAATTTAGAATGAGAATAACATCAATATAGAATTTTCCTTCATATAGTCTTCATTTTCAGATGTTGTTTTGTTTGTGCTAATCTTTGAAGCAAGTCATCAAGTAAAAAGATCTCAGACTTTTAAGACAAGGAGCTTTCATCAGGAAAAAAAGAAACTAATTAAAATTTTGTTTTCCTCTAACAACAATTTAGGTTATTAGTTTGAATTATTGAGAACTTTTCAATTATTTTTAGTCTACTGCATTTTATGCTGTGCTGCCAATGACACGTAGAAATTATATCAGTCGTTGCTTGTGACTGACATTATCACTGTCTTTCTTTGGTTTATTAGATTTTTTGTGAGCAGGAAATCCGGATGCTGTCAAGTGCCTACAGAATTTCTAGAGACTTATACTGCCATCCTCCTTAGGCAGAAACTAAATTGTTCTTTCATTGTTGCACAGTCTGATTGACACACCTACATTGAATGGGCTCCTTGTTACCAATCTTTTCTCTCTTGTCATATTTCATAAATTCCACAAAGTTGCATTACAGAAATCTGTGAGGATTGTGAAATTATGAATATGGCAACAGGCAGCCATCGTTGGCCACTCTTCATAATGAAGGATGCAGTTTAAAGTAATTCTGATGATTGTGACATATTTCCATGCTGGCATAAAAACTATTACAATCTCTTTCTGCCCTTTTAAATGGGCATACTGTGAAATAGATATTTCAATGAAGCTATTTCCTTTCTGGCTAATTTGAACTTTTTTATTTTGTAAGGCTGCAACATGTATTTTAGACTATGCTACCTAAGAAAAAGGATACACAAGTGCTTTTTTAGTTATTATCTGTCATTAAATAAGAACAGTTCTTTTCGTCTACTTTAATGGCCCAAAGGGAAAAGTTTTGTGTTTCAAGCACTTTTAGCAGAATCAGTTTTCAAGTTTTAGTTCTTTTCTAGGTGTTCCTGAGTGAATAGAAATCTGGCAACCTAGGGTTTGAAATCTACTGCTCTAAGTTAGGTGCCTCAGCTCCTGAAGCATTGTATAGGATAAGTGAAGTTAGCTGTAAGAATCTGGCATAAAGAGTTGCCAAAGCTGAATAAATGTTATGGTAGGGATTTTTTCCTTATACAAGGCTGAGTGGTTGCAATTTAGTTGCTGAATGAAAGAAAATCTCAGTGATTACAGAACATCACTCGGTTTTCAACATACAAATAAGCGGGAGGAAGGAAAAGCCCCACCAGAACTGTAAGTCTGTGAAAGGCAGGATAACATGAGAATGTTAAAAGAGCATTTCATCCTGAATCACAATCAGTTCCAGAACACAAAGAAAAGTCAGAGGAAATACAGAGGACCTCAAGAGAGTGATTAACCTTGACATAGGTGTTTTAAAATACTTAGAGAAAATTACCTTCCCAAAATAGTAACTTTTCTATGACTTAGCTCCTGGAGAGGACTTGCTCAGCAAGGCACCAGTGCATTGCTAGGAAAACAGAAACACACTGCTAGGATGAGGCAGTAACCACGCCTAAGGAACTTGGAGTTGGGTGGGAAGAATTGTAACACAACTGACAGAGCCAATGTCTCCTCTGGCAAGTACTGCAGCCCAACATATATGGATCTGTTGAGGAAACACTTTGTACGAACGTGGCATGTGTTTCAGGGGGGTCTCTAACTTGTTCTTCTGGGGTGTATACCCATTAGCAGCTGTAGTGAAATAGTTGCACACCTAGAGTTTATCTTCCCTTCTGGTTTTAGCCAGACGGAATCCAGTTTCTGTCTTCCATGAATGCTCTGTGATGTGAAACAAAACATGGGAAGTATAAGAGGACATTGATTTAAAATACCTAGCCTTGATCTGAACTAAAATGCTAGTGTAGACACACTTAGACTTCATCTGCACACAAATAAAGAAGAGATTGTCAGTGTTTGGGCAGGACTCCACTACCAAATCTGCACTGCATTCTCGCTTCTTTGAATCTATTGGCTTGGCATGGAGGAAGCCCTCAGCAAGAAAAATGACAGCATCATTTTTCCTTGCTGCCACTGAAAGATAAAAAACCTCTTTTCAGGGATGCAAAACTATTTGAATTGGACAAGCTTGGAGCAAATATGCAGTTGGGCACTATTTATTTGGAGCCTAGGTGTGGGGCTGACTGTCTGGTCTAGATTGTTCTTCATGTTGGCTGTTAGTGTGCAAACTGACACGTGGCTTTTCAAAGTCAGAGAAAAATATTTTTTTTCAATAGGCCACTGATTAGATGCGGCTGAGTCAGAAGGCTATGAGTCACCACTCAAATGACAAGTGTAAATTTAGAGCTGAGGGGAAGGGAGGAGGCTTTTAAAAGCAAACACATTGTTTGAAACTGAAGAAATTGAAGCCAGGCCTCCGCCACAGGATTTTGCTGGCATACCTGTATTGTCTAGAGGTGTAAGAAAATCACCTACAGAGTCGACACTGGTCTGTTGGCAAATCCATAGAGAAGACACAGGGAGGCTTAAAGAAGAGTGTTTGTAACAAAGCTGTTGCTGTGCAGGGAAGGGATATAGCTATGCTGATGAAAAGAAAAATGTCTTGTGGCAAGATTTTGTTGACTTGTGCTCCCGTCTCAATAGGCCTCTCAGAAAGTGGGAATCCCTGTGCATAGCTTCAAGATCCTGTACGGATCTAAACACGAGCTGTCTCTCACCTACTCAGAGTGTGTTTGGAAATGGGAAGATCTAGGGGTTAGGGAACATTGTACTCTCAGAGTGTTTAGTAAAGAGGATGGTTTAAACTGATGTTTTGGAGCTCAGGTTCTCAGTTTCCACCAAATATTGCTTTAGGTGCCCACATTCTCTAACATCATTTCAAGAAAATGGGAGAAAATGATCTAGATAAAATTGTCAAAAGGTGGCTTTGCAGCAAAATATACCAGAGTAAATATTAGTAGATCACACCAAATTGGCACAGCATTTCAAGTGAGATCTAACAGGGCACTCACCCAGGTGCCAATAAATATTTTGATTAATGGAAAGGTTGATGGAACAGAAATCTTACAAAGTGTGTAGACAATAATGCACAAAGCAGACTAAACACCACTGAGGACAGGATTAGAATTCAAGATAATTACTTTAGAGTGGAAAAAAAGGGGTTTGAAAACAATAACAACAAAAAACAACCACAACTTAAAAATTATTGAACATCAAGGACCAACCCATGGGAAGAAAAAGGCAACTAAATAAATATATATATTAGAAAAAAAAAAAAAAGACCAAAAACAAAGATAGATAAGTAAAACAGTACCTTGGAGTATTAAAGTCTGTTGTGGACTCTAAACTGCATGACAGAACTACAATGCAATGTTACAAACAAAGCAAATCACTATCCCAAATGAACAGGACTGTCTTCTGCAGAACTTATGAAGCAATTAATCTTTTTGTCTCCATATAGCTTGAGGCACTAAACTTTACGAGAGAGGCAGCCACACTAAGAAGAATAACAGAAATACTGAGAGATTTAGAAAATATGATCTATCCATCAATGCAGAGGTAATTCAGTTTATTTTTGGAATAAAAAAGAAGAATGGGAGAACATGATAAAAATTCCAATATTGAAAATAAAGTGAGAGGATAGCGATATGTGACTTTCCATTTTGAGGGAGTGAAAGGAAATAATAATAATTAAGTTTCTGCTGGACAGGATATAGTTTAGCTGTTATGGAGTGTGTTCCTAACCACAGAGATCAATAAGCATCAATAAGCTACCTAAGTTGTGGCATCTTCATTACTGGAGGTTTTAAAGATAATCTTAGGAAACCTTTGCTGGGGAGAATATTAGGGTTGTTAGTTCTCCTGAGAACAGGGACAAGGATTAGCTGTCCTGTGAAAGTAAATTCCAACTTTGCTGTAAAGGAAATTAACCTGACTCTTCACAGAGGCAAGCGGCAAAAGACCAAGGGGCAACAGGCACAGGTCCAACAAGAGTATTTACAATTAGATGCAAGAAAATATATGTAGTTCAATGCTGGAACATGTTGTCCAGCACAGTAGAATGTTGTCCAGCCTGTAGAATCTCCAAGTTTGGAAGTATTCAAAGTTCTGCTGGACTCTTGCTGCTGCTTTAAGCAGGTGGTCAAACAAATGACCTCCAGAAGTCCCACCCAATCTCTAGAATGAAATAGAATCATGGGGATTCTATGATCCCATGACTCAACTGTTCAAACTTATACATTGAAGGAGTGTCATATCACCCTGGGTATAAAATGTGGCTTTTAGTCCAGAGAAGGGAGACTGAAAGCTGCCTATATTAGCATTAGAAATGTATTATCTGTAGGGTGTCTAGGATCTCTTCTATAAAATAAAATACGTTATTTTTCATAATTATGCTCAATCTACATAAACAAAACCTAATCTGCATTAAAATACTTTTCAACTCCCCACCCATTCCCATCCCTTTCTCTTTAGATGATCAAATTTATTAATATTTTTAATCAGAGAAGAATGCAGAAAAGAGCATTATCAAAAGCTGTCTTTGGGAAGTGACTTAACTGATTTGCCTTTGATCCCTGTCATTGACTAATTAACTTAAAAATTGCAATCTCAAAGTGACTAGTGAAAAAAAAAAGCAGAGAAATTACCTTTTATTCTCCATTTTGGCAGGACTGCTAGATCCACACTTGAACTGGACTACATTACTATGAGGTAGTTAGAAAGGCACCTCTTTTATATATAAGGAACCTCTTTTACTGTAACTTATTTCTCTAGTGTGTAGTATTAGCTGCTTCCTTCACAGTTATTATAAAAGGTTCTTTAGATATATAACATTTTGTTTTCAGTGAAGGATGAGAATTTTGCTCTCTCTCAGCTAGAAGTGTGCTCTTTGTTTCTTAAAGTTGCTTTAGGCTTATGTAAGGTAGGTGAAGATGGCATTTGGCCCAGTGTCATTTAAAGCAAAGCATTGGGTTAATTTCAGTTCTGACCTCTTGTACAGCAGGTGACGGGTAGGTAGGCAGGCAGTCAGGTATCACAGCAACAAGCTTCCAAATCTACCAGAAGGTCCTCTGCAGACCTTTGACCATGAGTTGACCTCAGTTTGGAGGGTTGTCCATTTTCCTTTCAATGAATCTGTAGAGAAACAGTCAATCTTGTGTAAATGTTGCTTTCCATGAGAGAAATGTTACAAAATCAAGCTTCTAAAATCCCCCAGGAATAGAAAAGAACATGCAGAGAACTAGTGATGTAGGAGACACTTGAACACAGGCTATAAAAACTTTTAGGAGAAATGTAGAGTAAGATGCCCACATATGCTAAAATAGATGATTTTTATAACCAGTTTGGAAATATTTGGTGTGATCACAGCACAGAGGAACAGGAAGAAGGTTCATAGAGACAAGGGGATTTCTCTATAACAGTGAGTGGCACTGGAGTTTCAGAACAGAGGAAGGACAAGCTAAATGAATTAACTTGGATTTCCAGCAGTTCTCTGAGGACTGCTTGAAGAAGTTAAATAAGTCCTCTTCAGGTGGCCTGTTTCCCAGGAGAACTACAGTCACTGGTAAGTGAAAATACTCAGGGAATATAATTGTATTCCGAGTGCAGAACTTGAGATAAAAGCCTAAATCTACCTAGCACCTTCACAGACTTTGGACACAAGCTTGTACAAAGATATAGGCTTTGGGCCAACTTGTGGATGTGACAGAAAAAAGTTTGATCTACTCCTTAATATGGGCCCAGCACCTGCCTATCCAAAATGCAGGAAGCCAAACTAACTGTGGGCTACTTGTAGGGTCCCATCCCCTCACATATCCACCCTTATACTCCCACTGCTTGTATTGTTCTGACCTCTTGTGAGTCCTTTCTGTGAGGTATTTTGACTGAGCATGGCAGAGACCTAAACCAGAACACCTGCTCTTGGATGAACAAAGAGGGTAAACCTGCTGAGGGTCAGAGTCAGTGCAGAAAAGCACAACAACAGCACAGGTTCAGGAGAGATGGAGAATGACAAGCGAAATCTATGTAGGAAGCTGAGTGACAATTCAGCTGCCTAACAGATCTCGGTCTTAGACGCCTTTCCTGGAATGCAGTGGCTCCATAGGTAACTTTTCCACTCCAGAAACTGCAAAGAGAACCTTAAGTAACTAGGTCAGAGTTAGGCATCCAGCTTTTAGATGCTTACATGAATATGTATTAGACACCTATACCAGTATATGTCCCCATTGTTAAGGTGATGCAATAGGTTCAGGATTGCATAAATAGTCTGTTTGCAAGTTGTCCCCAGAAGGATAGGGTATAGCAGTAGTCTGAATTCTGTCTGCCTTTTCAGTACTGAAATCATGAGGTTGCTGTATGGCTGCTTACTATGGGAACCAAACCTACAGTAATGAGGACACACTGAGATGTAGTGGATAAGTGGTATTGAAATTTAGTTCATTGGGGCTTGGAAATCTAGACTTCACATTTGTACAGTGTGACTCTGACTGCCTATTTCGTTCAGTTTCTCACAGTCAGATTGCACACAAGTACTTCAGTGAGAACAATCTTGGTCTAGTTAATTCTGTGAATTAGCCTTTCTGTTTGCAATGATCTATACTGGAGAACAAAATCTCTTCAATCAGTTGCAAAAAGTCTATCAGACACAAATGTGAGCACTGGAAAAAAACAGAAAACCATGAGAAAATGTGAAATATAAATTAATTTTCATCTTACAGTCTCCATGTTTTTTACAACCATTATCTCCTCAAGGTGGACAACAACTCTCTAGAGAGAAGCAGGTTTCAAATGAAGGCTATTTCCTCCCTACTAAACCAAAGCTGTTCTGTGGTAGGACAGTGACCCCAGGAAACAGAGAGTTATGCTAAAGTCACTACAAAGACAAAAAGATGGCTCCAGAACTCAGTCAGCTGAGCAGGAGCTTGTGAGTATCACCCACATTGGTGGGTGGCCAGGCAAGTAGCATCCTGCTTTTTTTAATAGGCAGTTCTCCCATGCATTTTATCACACTTGAAGGAGAGTGTCTCTCACTGTATTAAGAGGTTATGGTGGGGCATTGACACATTTCTTGGCTGGAAGGAACATCATTGACTCACTGGTGTCCCAGAGAATACTTATTTTAGCCTGACTCATCCTAGGAGCAGAGCACAAGCTGATATGCTGTGAAGCCTGTTGCATAGGGCTGCTATCACCAAAACAAAGGCAAACAGGAAATTATTATGGTCTTTTAAGTCACAGGGCAGCACTAAGTAATAATGTCATAGGGTACCACTAAGTAATAATGTGTTCCCTATTTCAAGTTGAACCTGGTCCTACCTCCACCACTGCAAACAATATACAAGGAAAAATGATATAATTTTCACATGTGTAATGTAAAATGATGAGAATTAAGAATAAAGTTCTACCTCCTTCAAACACGAAAATTACTGGTCTGCCAGCATTTCCATTCCTTTTTTTTCTAGATTTCCTATTGAGCTGGTACCATTAGCTTAGCAAGGTGCAACTCGTGTGGAGGTTAGATTTAATATTTGAGGAAACAGAAAATATTCCGTTCAAATGCCAAAACAGATGAAGGACTTCCACTCAAACATAGATGTACTCAGGAAAATAGGAAGCAAATGACTTAATTTTTTTTAGGACTGAAGAGGTGAGCATTTCAAGGATGGGAGTTGGCTCTCTGCCTTTTGTTTTCAAAAGTAGCAAATTTAACTCCACGAACGGATGAAATTTATAATAATACTTACTACACTATAGGCCACATCTGTAATGATGCTGTATGTACTAATGCACCTTGTAAGTCAAAAACAAGCAGCCCATAAATCCCAGCAGATTTTACCACTCATGGGTTTAAAGACTTTCATCACGTCGACCTTAGAACCTGTCTCCTTTAATTCCTGAGAACTGACTGCTAGACCCTCAGCACAATTATGGCTGGAAATAAACTACATTGCACAGCGATTTCAGTTCATGATCAGTAGCCATGGTAACTATAAGCAATGTGGTTTAAAAAAGGAAATGGCCGTAAAGGGCAAAAATGTGCATCTTGAATCCAGACAACTGTGATACTGAAGACTTTGTTTCTTCAGAAGGAAAAATTCCTTTTTCTTTCTGCTCCAACTAAATTTTTAGGTTCTGTTTTAAGACAATTAACTTCTTTATTTGTCTCACAGAAACTAGCACTCATACATTTTTTGTTTTCAGTTACATACTCATTAAAGTATTGATATTAACTGTCTATTGTTTGAAGCAGTCATATATTGGAGTCTGTACTTCTGTGTGGCCAATTATTTTAATACAAAATCCCTTTCATCTCAGCTTTTGCTTTGAGCTTGTAATTTGTTGTTGTGTGTTTATTTTGGTGAGCGGTGCGGCCTTGGTCCAGTTTACTTTAAAGTGAGAAAATCTACTGTAAGACAGTGTGATTTTGGCAGCGTGTTCAGTATTTCTTAAGACCAATCCTGAGCTCTTTCACCTGTTGCACACCCTCTAAATCTAGCTTCAGTCCCACTGCCTGTAATAGTTTCAAAATGTGGGTTTAAATACTTACAAAGCTTTCAGATCACTACTTTTATTAGTTTGAATTTATAGTGCATTTTTCATTCTGTGGGCAATATTAAAAATCCAAGAAAATCAAATGGACAAACAGCTGCTTTTCAAAGAACTGCATAAATTAACTAGAAACAAACACACCAATCTGTTAGGTCTGTCAGTTTCTGTAATAGGAGACAGATATTATTAACTTTCTTAGGCAATCATCATACAGAAGGCTAAATATTTGATTTTATATTTGTTCTTCTATCCAAAAAGCCAGCTGCTGCTACAGAAAAAATTTTAGTGGTCTGACATGATTTGCTCTCAAGAAACCTGAGTCTATTGCTGCTACCCATCCCGGAGTTAGTTTTCCAAATTTTCTAATGATATAATTTTCTGTTATTTTTTTCCCCAGGGATTGAAGTTAAACTGACAATAGAACAATTACTGTACTATTTCTTGGATCTTTTTTTCTTCCTTACGTTAAAGATATAATCCATTCTCCCCACGGGTACAGAGTTGTTACTGGTTCTTTTCTTTAGGTCTTAACAAAAAGTTTGTCAGATGAGGTGAGTTGAAAACATCTAATATACCTTGTTTACTCTCTAGTGTGTATTTTCCATATTGCAGTCTGAGACCTTACCTCTTTGTTTTTTTCCATAGCTGTATTAGGGCACAGTTGACTTTTTTGCTGACAATAAGCTCAAAAACCACATAACAATTTGCCTTATTGAACTATTTGTTATTCGCTTTTCCTGTCCATTAGCGAGCAGAAAAGTATGGAATTTGGTCTTCCTCTTCCTTCTAATATACTGATTGAAGGTGCTGAGAATTCCATATCATTCCTGATGTTTCCTCATGACACTTCACTCATGCTTTTTCCTTCTGATGTTGTTTCTGCCTTGCTTATTTTGTCGTTTTATACCCATCCTTAGTGACCTGATCTAGTTTCCACTTTCTCTGTTCTCTCTTCTTGGGTTAGATGTCAATGAAGACCTCATAGTTTAACTAACCTGATCTCCTACTACATTTTTTTATCCTCCTGCACTGGAACAAGATCATGCTTCTGCCTTTAGTAGTGTTTTCTTGAAGAATGGCAGGACTCTTAAAGGCCTTTGAAAACCCACTGATGTTTCCAGAAATGTTATGCAATCCCAAAGATGAACGATATACTCTTCAACAAAGTTTTATGTTTCTTTCATAAAGGTGACATTAAGCCTGGGAAAAAAGCTTAATCTACATGACTTCAGAAGAGGCAAGGCAAATAATCTCCAGTTAGCTGTCCCCATTAAACCCTTCCAAAAACATTTTTACCCAAGGTGGCTTGTAGCACACCATCACCAAGGAAGTTCTATTCTCACCAGATGAATATTTACTTGGAGAAAAAAATTAATTTCCTTCCAGGAAGAGAAAGAAAATGAAAGATTAAGAAATATTTTTAAAGCTGGCTGAAATTCAATATCTTTACCTTTTCCCTAGTCTTGGATTGTTTTGGTTTTTTTTTCTAAATCTAATCTACTTATCAGTTTATTAATTATTTTGTGTAGAACTGCATGGAATTTCATTGGTTTCCTTTGTATTTGACATTGCCTCTGTTCTGTAAAGGCTATGCTTAGGCCATATATTTGTTGTTAGGTGACAGTGGCTCTTCTACTGGTTATTAAAATACTGTCACACTGAAAAGACAGTCACACCCTAATTGTGAGTCTCTCGTAGTATACAGTTACAAAAAAACGTCAGAGAATAGATTTTAATGAAACTTATTTGATGCCTTAAGTGATCATTGCAAAAATTCTCCATTTTATTGTATCTTCCTTCTTCAGCAATACTGATTAAAAGGAGATAATATTGCAGCAGGCAGGATAGTCTTTGATTTCAGTCTCTAAACCAGTCCATAGCTATCAGTGTATCTGATTTATGATTCCTTCACTCTAAAACAGGATCATTCCTGTATATTACTGAATTTATTTTTACAGCACATTTCTAAATCACTATCACACTCACAGGAAATCCAAAGAATAGGAGGCCAAATGAATAGGATATGGCACAGTCATGAGCAGAAGTAGTCTTTGCTGTGTTCTTTCTCAGTCACCAAAAAACTCCCCTGTAGGCTGTAAACATTGTAAACTGCGGAACATTTCCTTTGGAAGTGCACAGGAGCTGTAGGGTATTACTCAAATGTAACTTTAGCTGTTTAAATTCCTAACACTTCCTCATGGAACTACTAAGGACTCAGAAAGACCCCATGGAGGTTTTACTTGCTATACAAAGGGGTATCTAAGTACTACTGCCCAGGTTTGATACCTGAAGCTAGATTGCCTGAATTCTTGGTTTGAAGGCAAGTTTGCAACCTACTTTCCTCATTTGGAATGCATTTTCTAGGATGCTGGATATTAAGGATGCTTCATAGAAAAGTATTTTTGAAATTTATTAGCCCTACCTAGTAAATAATTCCAGTTATAAAAAAAAACAAAACACCAAAACCAAAAAAACCCAACCAAATAACACATTAGAGGGAACATCACAACAGCAAGACTATGAGAACACTACAAAAAAAGTCATGGCATAAAAAGTCTTGAGCAGAAAGCCTGAGTAAGAGCTGAGAGGTGTGAACACAGCAGACCTTTACAGAAATGAAACCAAATTGGAACTTACTAGGGGAAGTGAAAGAAGTGAAGGTAAAGAGGTAACCAAGTGTAAGAAAAAATTTTAAGCAGTAATGTATTGTGATATTGTGTACTGTGAAATGGCTTTACACTGAAAGAGGGTGAGTTTAGATTACATGTTAGGAAAGAATTATTTACTGTGAAGGTGGTGAGGCACAGGTTGCTCAGAGAAGTTGCAGATGCCTCATCCCTGGAAGTGTTCAAGGTCATATTGGATGGGGCTCCGAGCAACCTGGTCTGGTGGAAACTGTTACTGCCTGTGGTGGGGGAATTGGAAATAGATGATCTTTAAGGTCCTTTCCTACCCAAGCCATTCTATAATTCTATGATTATGCTGACAGGTGGAAGAGAGAACTGCACTGAATTGAGAGAACAAGACCTATAGAAACTAGTGATAATCTGAAATTCATACTGCTAAAACTTGTTGGCGACAAACCATGCCTTTATTTTGTAACACAGGGCTTAGGAAACATTCAACTTTCCATCTTGTAGACAGACACAAAACCTTTGTGTTTTTAACTTTCTTGCATATTGATTTTTTTTGGACTTCAAACTGTTCATCAGTGAAATCAATGCCTGGTGCACAAGACTGTCTGACAGCAGAGCTTCCTTATACGTAATTGTACTTTTAATTCTGCAGAGTATCCTGGAATAGTTCGTATAAAAGATGTTTTATGTAAATAATTATAGAATTTTTTAAAGAGAGTCACTCCAGGACTAGAACAGATCTGTTTTCAGAGGCAAGCAACTCCCTGTAGAAAGCACATCTTCCAGGCCTAACTGTGGCTGTGTTTTGAAGAAAATATTCAGTAATCCTTGGGGATTTTTATCTGACAGGCAGACTAAAAATGCTGCTTTAATTCAAGTGAGCCAAAGAATAATACCTAGAATAATACTGTATAATACCTAGTTTGAAAATAAAGGCTGAACATCAAGGGCAATCAGTAGCAAACCAAGCTATCAGCAACAAACCAAAACCAAGACTCATTGCTCCCTTTATTCCAAAAGAGTCTGTGTTAGTAGCATAAACCAAACCGTAAATTCTAGAAACACAACCCTAAAACGATGTCAGTGTAATGAGAAGTAACTGTGATTTTTCTGGTTGTTTTAAATAGATTTTATCTTTATAGTAATTTTTTTCTTCCAAGACATCCACATACTTCTTCAAACTTTCTTCCCCTCACACTTTGCCCTTGATATGAAAAGCTCTGATTTGATTAAATCTTACAGAAAATAAGACTTAAATTGTGCCAGCTGAAGGCACTAGGCCCTAAAAGGAAAAAAAAACAAACCCAGATTATAGTAGATCTGGAACTCACAAAGTGTGGATAGAATGTTGCAGAGAATTAGAAACAATAAAAAGACATTTCCTGAGCAGCTACACAGGTCAACTAAGTTGGTTTTTTTTATTATCATAGAATCATAGAATGGTTTGAGTTGGAAGAGTTCTTAAAGATCTTCTAGTTCCTAAGCCCCTACCATTGGCAAGGACACCTTCCACCACACCAGGTTGCTCAAAGCCGCATCCAACCTGACTTTGAACACTTCTAGAGATGGGAAATCCACAGCTTCTCTGGACAACCTGTTCCAGTACCTCATTACTCTTCCAGTAAAGAATTACTTCCTTATCTCCAATCTAAACTTACTGTCTTTTAGTTTAGAACTGTTATCCCTTGTCCTGTCACTACAAGACATGGTAAAAAAGTCTCTCTCCATCTTTCTGTAGGAACTGAAAGGCCACAATAAGGTGCTCCCAGAGCTTTCCCTTCTCCAGGTTAACAATTCCATCTTTCTTCTAAAGATACTTTATAATATGTCTTTGTATGCACAGTGTAGGTACAACATTTCACATCAGATCAGTAGCATCACAGCCCAAAACAAAAACCAGAACCACTCAATGTTCAAACAGTGTCTCCCTTCATGTTGAGTTCTCAGCCCCAACTTTTACTCCATACTACGGTGTGTGACAGGAGTAGCACTAGTCTGTCTTGGCAGACCTAACTTCCATTCTCAAAGCTGTAGGTGGCTTTTCAGGTGACATGGAGCCCATCAGCTTGTCCATGTGCCCCAGCACCTTCCACAGCAGTGGGAAGGGGAGGAGGAAGGGAATTGTATGGCCAACAGTGGGTGATCAATGAAGTGCTGTGTTACAACCACGGTTTTGTATAAGCAATACTATAGACTGGTTCACTGATTGCTCAAACACTCTAACACCCTCAGGGAGAGAGATTCTGCCAATTCAGAGACCAATCAGTCAGAAAGAGGAGTTACAGTGTAGTTTGAAGTAGAAACAATGAGTTTGTGTGCCATTTAAAGTCTTATGGACTTTTGCAGTGGCAGAAAGAGAGGGAAAACAGAATTCAGGAACAGGGCTGTAAGACTGAAAACTATATATAATGAAGCAACAATATAGAACTGCAGTCTCAGGCAGTCTGACACAGGCACTGGGATTAGAGGGGCAGTCCTGCAAGCCTGTTTCAGTCCCCAGGATATCCTTGTGATGCAGTGTGCACCACCAGCCAACATCTTAGGAGGACACCACTGCTGATATTGTGGTGCTTTATACGCCTCTACTAGCAAGCTACATGTCTTGTGGAAAAGTAGACTGAGGTCAAGACATAGGTGATGACACTCACTCAGAGGTGCCAGATTTCCCTCTTGCTCCCCTCTGCCCCAGAGCTCTACTTCAGCTTCTTCACTGCTCTGGAACTATGATGTGCCTCACCCACATCATTGGGGGACCACGGGGACCCACTAGGACCCACCAGCCAGCTGAGACCTGCATGTCAGACACAAAGATGGACAGATTTTCAGCTCATAGGAATTAGTTGTAGTAAGATAGGATGAAGGTAAGTGGCAAGGTAACACGGATGTCTATTTACGAGTCTCACGCTCCACACATGAGCCTTGACACCTGTGCACTGGGGGTGTGCTGTTGCAGGAGGACTTGCAGTCCCACCTCCGCACAGAGCTCCCTGCAGACACAATGGGGGCACATCAGGCTCAAAAGCACATCCCATAGGTTACTGATCTGACAATCACCTCATGGTACCGTGCCACACCTGCTGTCCTAGTCCCACCCAAAGCAAAAAACCTTGCCTTCAATACTTATCTCCATTGCATGACTAACAGCCATTCTGTTGGCAGACCAACACATTACCTCATTACTTGCCTTGGGAATTTCTAACTTTGTTCCCACTGCACCTGGTAGATGTGACCAAAATCTCATAGCCTGAGGTATGAGCTCAGTCCTCCAAGCTGCATTTGTCACAAACAGGGGAAACAAGCTTTTGGTTATATGCCTAGCACACATTTAGACATCACAGGTAAGAAAGATTAACTATATCAAAAGTTAAGACCAAAGAATTTAGAAGTTTAGGCATTTTAGTGGTTTAAATTTAGAGGAGTGTAAAATAAGAAAATACGAAAGTAAAGAAATGAACAAAATAGATTGGAATTTTGCTTTTTAACTTCACATGATAGGATGAATGTGGTCTTATAAATATATTTTATCCTATATATGGTGAAAATGACAGTAACATTTGGCTTTGTGGCAACTTATTGGACCTCTACGCAAAATTATAGCCCTGTCCATATCAGTAGGGTCTCTGCTGAAGTATTGGGTCCTTTTGCCTTTAGGAATAAAGGAAAATCCTCTGAAAATTGCTGAAAGTTCATACTTTCATCCAGGTCTGGAGTAGGAAGTGCAGCTGATTTCACTAAGGACATATGATCTTTCAGAGATAGCTAAATGGGCCATGAAAGATATCTTCTCCAAGGAGGTAGATTGTTCAAAGCTCCTGTTTAAGAAGTTTGGTATGGAAAGTTATGGAGTAGTTGGAGCTATAAGTGAGCCACATCATCCTCCAGAGAGCAGGTTTGCTTTCAGTGAAGAAATCCTTCAGAGCTGATTGAATAGGAGCCCAAATCAACTGTTTACATCCCTATTTAAACCTTCAAAATTTACCTCGTGGCTGCCTCAAGCCAGTTTATTAGTGCTGCATCTCTACCTAAGCAGTCATTGTTATCTGATGAAGCTTCTTTCTTCAACACTTTCAGGGCATTTTTAAATTAATCCACAACTGAAAGAAAATTAACTTCTAAAGAAACAATATAAGGAGTAAACAATTTTCTTTTCTTTATCCTTGACAGAAAATCTATCATACCCTAAAGCTGAACACTCCACTTTCCTTCCCATAACACAGGCATTTCCCCACCTTTTCATTAGCCACTGCTGTGGGTTTTGTTAAATATTAGGTCTATGGGGCATTGTTGCTGTCCCTGCACATACTAGCTCCTGCAATGCTCTGGGTTTGCCTGCACAAAACTCACACAAAACCCCCCACACTGAAAGCACATTATGAATGTTGCAAATCAGTTATTAAAAGCTGAGGAAGTACCAGGATTAAAATTTCCCCCACTGTGTTCATGCTTGTGTAAGAGAATGTAATATAAACCCACTCTCCTCTCATCTCTTCCTGATCCTCTCTCCTAGAAATAAATGGATTTTCAAAAAAAAAAAAAAACAAACCTCAGATGAGAAATGACAGATGAAAGAGTTGTTAGTCTAGTTATGCTGTGCCACTAAGGACAAAGACCTGTGGTGCTGTGGTGGGTTGATCTTGGCTGGACAGCAGGTCCCACCAAGCCACTCTATCACTCCCTCTTCTCATTTGGATGGGGAGAGAAAATGAGACGGCAAACAACATGTATGTTGAGCAAAAACCAAAGGTTGTGCATACATAAGCAAAGGAAAAACACAAAGATTTATTCTGTTTCCCATCAGCAAGAGAAGTCCAGCCACTTCCCAGGAAGCTGGGCTTCAGCTTGAATAGTGGTTGCTCCAGAAGGCAAACTTTGTAAATAACAAATGCTTCCCCTTCCTCCTCCTTTTCTTGGGTTTTATATCTGAGTCAATATCATCTGGTATGGAATATCTCTTTGGTTAGTTTGGGTCAGCTGTTCTAGCTGTGTGCCCCTCCCAAGGTCTTGCCCACTGCCAGCCTACTGATGTGGGGTGGAATGTTAGGGAGACAGCACTGATGCTGTGCCAGCACTGCTCAGCAGTGGTCAAAACACTGGTGTGCTATCAACACCTCTCTAGCTACCAATGTGAAGCACAGCACTGTGAGGGTTGCTATGGGAAAATGAACTCCATCTCAGCCAGACTCAATACAGGCACAGAGATCAAATAGAAATTTGTCAATTGTCCCAGGACACCCAGTTTAATACATTTCCAAGCTCCTGTTACAGCAAGTAAGAAAAATAATGGTTTTGTACAGCATAGATCCTTGTGTTTCTATCTGTAGCTTCAGCTCAAGCTGAGAGATCTCCAAAGCAGCTACTGCTTTCCCAAATCTTATGTCCTGGTATCTGAGGCAGAAAGAAGATAGAAGTCCTTTATTTTCACTCGTGATAAATCTGATTTTCAAAAAAAAATTCTAAATCACTAAAATATATTAAATATTTTGTCTGAAATTTAAAAGAAAATATGATCAACCTGAGCAGTGACACAATAGTAAACTTCAACCTAGGAGGAAGTTTGGCTAAATTATTTGTGTTTGATGGCAATCTTGCAAAGCGTATCCAGCAAGGCTGACAATAGATGGGGCTAGAAGCCTTCCCAGTAATGGGATGGCGCATACTTTTGGACACAGTTATGGAACACCAGAAAAAAAAAATCAATATTGCAGCACAGATATTAGCTTGTCCTTCAAAGTCATTTGTCTTGCCAAGGAGAACAGCAGCCCCATTACCCTATCCCAAAGTCTATTACCCCGCGAGTAACAACAGGCAGCAAATCAGTCAGTCAGGCAGGCAGCCAGAAGTTTTTTGTTCAGCAATAGCTGTCTTCTCACAGTGAAGCAAAATGATAAACAAATGACAGTCTGCTGAAGAGCTCTGCTTTGCTTTAGGGCTCCCTGAGAATCAGGCGAACAAAGCCACATGTCCACTTCACCACAGTATCATCCATTTGGTCAGCAAGAAAAGCTGTCCCAGGCAAAAAAGAAATGATGCCTCAGCAAATATAAGAATTCCACAGCATCTGAAAAATGGTATTTCTGACTATGCAGAGTTCCTTCCAGAGGGACATCAGATGAGGCAAAAGAGTCTCAGTTCTGAAATGGTACTGAAAATCAAAAGTTAAGTTTCTAACCTTGCACATACATAACTCTTGGCTTTCTCTTCTTGCATTCTATTGTCACTCTTTCCATAAAGAAACTGCTCTTTGAGGAGGATTCAGGTTAGTCCCTCACCCTTTTTCAGCTGGATATGTGATAAAATTAGAGTCATAGCTACAGAACTATTTCCTTTCTCTGCAAGATTATTGCAGATGCTGATTGGTTCTCAGTCCAGGGCAGCCTCCTGGTTGCTTCAGTCTTTGAACATTCCTAAAGGTGCATACAAAATAGGAGATCACAGGGTTTCATTCTATATAAGTTCAATCTCAAACAATTCAATAGATATCAGTTACAGAGACAGATGAGGCTGTTCTGTATATTCCAGCTCAACACTCCACTTATTGTAATGCTATACAGGAAATGGGCAAAGACATAATTCATTTTGTTCCATTCTCCTCCTGTTCCATATCCCTGTGGATAATCTTCCAAGTTCCCTTCGGTCCACTAAAGAACAAAAAGTTTTCTAGGTCAGGTGCTGCAGTATCTAATGTGTGGAAAATGTACAAAGAGGGGAGCTTGTCTTAGAGATTTTCCCACAGAACATGATATATCAGGAGAAAGTTAGATCAGCATAAGAGCCCAAAGACCCAGTACCCTGAGCCAGAAGGACTCTAATTCAAAATGTGTATGTAAATCCAGGATGATGTTAGGGATGATGTTGCTACAGACAAGTCCTGCAGTTCAAGGAAGAAGCATTTTTGTCCATTTAATAGTCATAGCTGTGAATCCCTTCAAGAAGGAGTTTGACCACTATTTTAAAGAGCCAAACTTAAGTCTTTTGATTTTGAATGTATTAAAATATATACCTATATATTATTAATATATAGGTGTAAGTTAAATACCATATTTTTTTAAAACAGTGAACTATCCGTGGTTTACTTTACAAAATAATCTGCTGGTTGTAGCAAACTTCTCAGAAAAGTGTAAGGCTGACTCATTTCTTTCCTCTCCTCGAGGGAATTTCAAGATGCAGTTTCACCATTCTGTTAAGTACCTTTAGCACCCAGACAAGAAGTATTCTGCAGTAGGAATAAAGCAGTCACCAGCTTTCACAGAAAGCTGTGCCAAAAAGTGCAGAACAGAATTCAGGATTTATTGGTGCTTTTGGGGCTTGGGCACTCTCCAGGAAAGAGTTATCCAGTAGTCTCTTATTTCTTCATATGACCCCCTGTTTCAGGCTTTTCTTCCTATCAAATTTTCCTCTTTCTCTCTTTTCTTTCTCTCTCTCTCTCTCTCTCTCTCTCTGTGTGTGTATGTTGGAATCTTAGTAGTTTGTTGGGTTTTTTTTTAAAGCCTATAAAAGGCAACTCTTGCTTCCAAGAACTTTTTCCCTCAAGCACTGAAACCACTATAAAAATGTAGTTAAATAGATATTGCTAAAACAGTAGGTGTCACTTGCACACAGAATAGTAGAAACTGTCTGACTCATTGTACTCATTAACGTGTCTTACCAGTGCCAGTTATCATCTATTAGAAAATGCCTATAGAGCCAAATGCTTGTTATAGAACACTGAAAAAAACAGAATTAAAGCTACTGAAAAGCAATGAAACAAACACCTTGATAAAGATTTTTTTCTGCTTTACTCTTAGCCCAAATTATTATTTGCGTTTTCCTTCAAAGCTGACTTTTACCCACACACAGGAATCACTAGAATAAATCTGAGGCCTTTCTATGCTCCCAGAAGTTGACTTATTGGAGCTGAGAAGGACTGGAAACTTTTGGGCCTCCCAGTTTCACCCCTCAGAGTGGCAATAGGATGAATCACAAAAGCTTTTCAGGTTCCTTTGCAGTCCCTTTGTGAAGATGTATTTCCCCCCTCCCAATTATGTCCAGTGGAGTAGCTCTGTTGCAGTAGTAGATGCTGTGAAGAGAAAGTCAAGTAAGAAAACATATCTACTTCTTCATTTTTTCTACACTGCATAAAAAGAAATTAAATTATCAAAAGAACCTTTTAGTGAATATGAGGCTGGACTATCTTTCAAGGAAAAATCATTTAATTCCATAAAGATTCCTCACAAAAATGAGCTGCCACAGGGATGAACCACAGCATTTTAAGAATTTTAATACATTTCTTATTTCTTAATTTTTGATTTATTTTTTTTTAGATGTTATTATAAAAAGGGAAGTTCTAAAGACAGGTAGTGTTGAAAATAATGGGGCAAGAAGTAATTTATGTAATTAAGAAACTAAAATTATCTATTACTGTGGTTCCTTTAATTTCTCAACAATTCTTTTAGCAGTTGCTTACTCTCTAACAGAACTGTAATAAAATAACTCTGAACTCACTTAGCTTTATAAGGGTTAAAATTTCAGTTAGCATCAATTAGGGTAGTTCCCGAGAGGCAAAAAAGTGGTGCTGTGCATGTATACGTCTCACTGTAAAGTCTTGAAGTAAGACATAGAACATAAAAAGCTAAAATCTTTGCTATGAGAAACAAGTTGCAACTCCAGTTAGGGTCAATGAGAGCAGATACAGACATCACAAAGGCAAAATTAGCTATACTTTTAAGATACCCAGTGAGTATGGAAGTCAGAACTAGCATTCTTTTGGGCATAACAGAAGAATAAGGTAAGATAATGCAGAAAAGGTGAAATTATATTTGTAGGTTTCAGATATCAGAGCTCTCCTAGAATTTTTAGAGTTATGGGATTTTAAGACACTAAGAAGCAGAAATCAATTTTCCTGACAATTGTTTTGGATTTTGAGTTTAAAATGTATTACAACGAATTATTCAGAATACTCTCCAAGGTGCTGTGTTTGAGGGGCGAGTAGTACTTGCCAAGTTCTTTCATAGAGGTAATATCTGACAGAAGCATTATTCAACAGAAATTTTACAGAAACGGCCAGAATGCAAGTAAAGCTGAATAAAAGCCATCACAGTATCTGCCTATGTTTTCATTTTTCACTGGGTTACATCATCCCATAAAGCCATTGATGGATAATGAAACATTCAAACATTATTTGTGATCCCCCTATAAATAGAAATATTAATTAAAAGATGTAATGACATAAGTAGATTGTATGCTAAGCATATTAGTTGAATATGGAAGCAACACATGATCCAGCTGGTCTTGATCATAATCCATATTTTGTACATGATTACATAAATCTGAAGTTAAAAACTAAATAGTGGGTGTGAATTCACAATTTTCATTGTGAATCTTATTGAAAAATGACATTTCAAAATAATATAAGACAACATTTCTCTCTGATGTAAAGTTGCACATATGAAAAGTTCTTGAACATTTCTAACTTATCAGTTCTTAGATCCTTCAAGCTGGAAAAGATTCCAGTAGATCTGTAATCCAACTCTGTTCAAAGGCCACTTGTGCAAAGGAAGGTCAGCCAGCAGATCTGATATGCTAAAGAAAGCTCAGAAAACACAAAAATACATTTAGCATATTCCTGGTTTCTGTTATTTTGACTTATCTAATCTAATGTTTTTGCTTGTGGATCTCTTTGGCATGTGAAATCCCACTGACTTGGGACTCATTCCACATAATCTGTAATGTAAAATATTTAGCATCACATTAGTTAACTGAAATCTATTCTCTTAAAACACACTCTTCAACCTTTTATATGATACTCTCAACCCTGATTCCACAAGAAAAGCCTCGCGGACAAGAACTATGTTAGTTGTCATTAATGGAAAGCAAAAGTTACTGTTGTGAAATGTTGGATAATTCATGATACTCCCACACTTCACTTGAATTAATTATTTCTGGTTTCTCATGGACTTGTAAGAACGCAATACGTATTCTTAAATGTAGTTATACTGGTGGTTTTACTTTACTCATTTTGCTTTTGTCTTTCAACCCATCATTCTTTTTTCTGTTTCAAGCATAAAGGGGAAAAAATCAAACTATTTCCTTCCTTACAAACCATCCCTGTGTTACATTTTTTTAAGCAACATTGCTCACACAGAGAAACCAGACTAGATTCTGACACTTAACTGCATTGCTGTCAATCTGCAGGAGCTTCACTGTCTGCCGGTTACAGATAATCATCCTCTGGTTTCCAAATCTCTGGTAGACCATTAGATTCCTGTTGTCAAATTTTCTCCTGCCGACCACAGTTTTAAGGACATAATAACCAATTCTGGGGAAATATAAAACAGGTATTCTGATCACCCATAGTAATTATCTTCCCAGTTCACCTGAGCACATGTTCAAGGTCACCTTTTAATTGTTTCAAGAACAAGCAAGTGAGCTTTAACTTCTGCAATTTCACGTCGAACAGCAGGTCACCTTTCATATTTCTACTGTTTTCCAGTCTAATGATTAATTTTGAATTTTCTGAGTCAATGTGTTGGCCTGTTCCTGTCCCCCATTCCTCTACATAACTGCAACCTTTTCAAAGTGATTCACTTTCGGTCAGACAACAGAAATTTTCAATGTTCTCTTTATCATCTCTTTTATTAGCTGAGGATGTGAGCTCTTTAGAGATGCATTTTTTCCTGTATTTGGAAATCACTTTTTCCACTGTGGCATAATCAAAAATGTTATGAGGAAATACTTTTACTCACAGTAAAAGCATAACCCATGAAACTTGTACGTGAAGTAAGTTGCTCAACACAGGAATGTAATTGAATTTGGAAGAAACTTGAACATTTTGTATTGCTGACAGGCAGGGTTTTAATAGCTCATACCAATGCACTTCTAGAAGAAATATAAACCTTCATGGTGCAGGTCTTAAACAAAACTTTTAATTCTTCTAGATCAGGACAATGAGGAATTTACCACCTCTGTTTTTGACAAAGCTTGTATGTTTTCCTTTGAAGCATCTATGACTGACATTAGAATAACTGCATCTTACAGCACTTACATGGCTTTGTATGGCAACTTCTCTGTTCTTTAATAACATCACCTGTCTTCAGGGGAGAAAAACTCTCATATTGTTTCTGAAATTCTTCCCTTAAGAACTGCACAATCCAGGAAAGTGTGCATTGGTAGAAATAGCATGATTATCCTCAAAAGCTATTACTCTGGTTTTGTGTCAGCACTCCACTTCTCAGAGCCTTTCAAGGTGCAAAGCAACAGAGTATTTGAAGAAAGGAGGTGGAAAATAGATAATTTAGTGCCACCTATCTGTCTTCATCTGAATATAAAACATGTTACTTTAGGACAAAATAATATGTTTTGAGCAGAAGTTCTTAGGTTTAAGGAGAAAATGTAGGCCTACTTGAAGTGTTTCAGGGACATGTCAGAAATCAGATTAAAGGACGCCTCACCAGGAATTTATGAGCTTCGCCCTATGACCATGTTCATAATTCCCGTTGATTAACTTGGCCAAGAAGCATAGCTTAAAAGTTAAGAAGCCAATAAGGCACTGTGTTGGGGTTGGCCAACATAGAGCTAATTTTCTTCACAGTAGCTAATATGGGGCTGTGTTTTGGATTTGTGTTGAAAACAGAGTTGATAATCCAGGGATGTTTTCATTATTGCTGAGCAGTTCTTACACAGATTCAGGGCCTTTTCTGCTTCTTATCCTGCACCACCAATGAAGAGGCTGGAGGTGAACAAGGAGTTGAGAGGGGATGCAGCCAGTACATCTGACCCCAACTGAACAAAAGGATATCCTAAACTACATGGTGCCATGCTCAGCATATAAAGCTGGAGGATGAAGGAAGGGGGGATGTTTGGAGTGATGGTGTTTGTCTGTCTTTGTTTTTTTTCTTTGTTTGTGCATGTGGCTTTTGCCCTACCTATTAAGCTGTCATTATCTCAACCCATGAGTTTTCTCACTTTTAATCTTCCAATTCTCTCCCCCAAGGGTAAGTGAGTGAGAGGCTATGTGGTGCTTAGTTGCTGGCTGGGGTCAAACATGCATACAAATTGTCAGTGTTAAATTGATTGGTCCAGTAAAGTTTTCCAAGTACCTAAGCAACCCTAGTGTCATGAAAATTCAGCGAGTGTTTAATGCTAAAAAACCTGAAATAAAGACAATGCTTTGACCAAGTAGCCATGTTGTATATTAATAAATAATGAGAAACCAAACCAGTTATAATTACAGTGCCCCAAATAAAATTTCTCATCTCAATACTTAAAAAAATAATGTTTCCTGATATTAGCTACACAAGTCTCTGAGACCTTCATGGAATTACAGAATCACAGAATACGCCAAATTGGAAGGGAACCCATGATTATCATTGAGTTCAATCCTTAGCCCTGCATAGGGCCATCCCCAAGAGTCACACCATGTGCCTGAGAGTATCATCTAAATGCTTCTTGAATGCTTGCCTTGATGGAGAGAAGAGTGATTTTTGAAGGTCACACAACAGTCACAGGACAGTAAAGAGAAGACCGATAGATGACCAATAGAGGATGTGGTTAGTACCTGTGGGTCACATGTGGGTTATGAAACCTCAGAATTTTCACTTGAACTATTCTATGTAGCTCTATGAAAAACAAGTGCATTATTTCTTTCAATTCTTATCATAGTAACACAGTGCAAACAGCTTCACAGGTGAAAATTTATAAGGTTCAAGTCTACTAACAAAAGATCATTTTCCAAGCAAAAGACGTGAGGAATAAAACTTCCTGAAAACCCTTTTTACTACTATCAGGACTCTCTTCTAACATATTAATGAAAACACTATAAAAAATGCCCTTGCTAGTAGGGGCTTACAGCATTTATCAATTGATATCAATCAATGGATTTAGATAAACCACAAAGAAAACCTTTCCAAATGTTGGGATGGTGAAATACTGGAATTATGGCTTGCAAAGCCAGTGAAAACTCCATCACCAGTATTTTTAATAAAACGTTGCACAACCATCTGCCTGTGACTGATTTATAGATAACTGAACTGTCCTTGGAGAAGAAAGGTGGGACAGATCATCTTTTGAGGCTCATTGTATCTCTGAATTTGTAGTGTTCCAGAATCACTCAGGAGATTTGGTTCTTTTCTTAAAAACAAATTTACAGAAAAGAAGATATAAATTAAACCCTATCCTGACTTTTAAGAAAGTAAAAATGCTTTTTTGAAAGTAAAAGTCATTTTTTTTATTACCTTAAGTTCACTTTCAGTGAAAGAAATAAAAGAAGATCAATTATTTAAATTGTATTTGAGTTTTCCAAATAGATAAAAAAATTAGTGTACACTGTATGAAAAATTAGGTCATTATTTAATTTGTGGCCAAAAAAACCCCAAACTCCAACACGTCACTACAAACCTGATCCAGGTGGACAGATGGAAATAATACTATTAAATACTTTATTGCCAGAGGTCATGTAATCAACAGCCAATGAAAGGAAAACCTTGAGGAGATGTGAGACAAAGACATTTCATGCTCTGCAGGTGGTGTAGGTAGACATATTGCTTCTTGATTAAATCAAATCATTATATTATTTTCTTGATTTCATACCAGCAGAAATTATTCTTGCTAACTTTTGAATATAATTTGCTTTAAATCCCAAAGGGTTATCCAAGGTTAACGTACTAACAGCCTAAGTGGAGAACAATCAAGAACTTTGCAAATGAGATGGAAGTGACTTTTTTCAATAATATGAATATTTTTTCTATTATTGAACCTCGTAGAGATTTTATGTGCAAGAATATTGAGTGAGCTTCAATCGTTGTTTTTTGTGGCTACTGGACACTTCAGATCTCACTCCTAATGGAAATAATTTGCTGAAGAAGGGAATCCAGGAGTAATAAACTCACCTGTATTTTGCTAATCCACACAAAATTTCAACCATTTTTAGTTGTTATCTAATATCCTATGTTTTCTCAGATGCTGAAATATACTCATTTTCCTAATTAAAAAATATACCACCACACATTTGTAAAACTGCTATGAAATACTTTTACAGATGCTGCTGATAATGAATCCCATAGTTGGTTACGTTATTTTTCCACCTGACTTTCTTCATGTTGTAACCCTGTAACATTTTAACTTCAGCTTCGATAGTTTTGTAACTGGTCCTGCCTCACTCTTGATTTTGTTGGAAAAGTTTTCATTAAAAGAATGGAATTATTGCTGCAGCTAGAGAAATATGTTAGGCTAATGTTATAAAGTTTTTAAAATTTATGTGTGTTTACTGAAAATATCAAGATGGTCTGTGGAATAAAGTACTTGAGATTTGACAAGAATCATCGTGATGGCAGGAATGTGCACTTTTTTAATCCCATGGAAATCCACCCAAATTTGACTAAATCAGAGGATTTTGAAAAATCTCAGTATGGTCACTGGAGACTTCTTACATGCTGGCAGTTTCAAAAGACACCATCTGCTCTAAGTATGTTTCAGCCATTCTCAGCTTCGACAAGCCAACCAGACACTTCATGCATCATTCCCACAGAGTGACTGTGTGTTGTGCCTTAGGGGGTGTGATATCTGTGTTGGAGCAAAAGCATTTACCTGCAAGTGCCCTTCTTGTCTGCTGAGGACTATTGGATGGAACTAAATCCAATATTATATTTAGCCAACTATGATTTGCACAATCGCTTTCTCCGTACCAGTTCTCCCTTCAGAACAAGCTGAAAATAAAAATCAGGCCCAAGACTCAGTCCTTCTGATCAGTTTGCTTTTATCCTTTGGTGTATATATTTTGTGCCATCGGGGCAATGAATATGTAATGTGTTGTTTTGAAAGCAGTGTTCTAGTATATTACTTGGTCCTGGCTATAGTTCCCCAGGGAAAGCTTATATGTGCCTCCCATAGTTGAAACTGCCATGGTAATAAAAAAAAACAGGTAGTGCAGCCACAACTAGTCCCTGAAAGGATAGTGTGTGTATTCTGCTGAAGTTGCATCTAGGATTCTGCATAAGAGAGAAAGACAATAAAGAAATAAACTAAAACATTAGAAGTCACCTGATGCAAAGTTTATCTTTAGTATTAGTATTAGTAGTCTTCTTCTTTCTTTATACTTCCTTCCTCTATTGAGGCATTAAGCAAAACAGTGTCTCTATGCAATTTCATATACTCCTTTCCTAAGCAAATTATCTGGAATTTGTGATAAACATTAATTTGTGATAAACTCTATAAATTTCTCCTAAACATAGGGTGAGAATTGGAGGATTTTCAACAGGAGAACTAAAAGAGCTGTGATAACTTTGTGGATGTAGTTTAGAGCAGACATGGACAAAGAATGGCCAATAAGCCAAATCAAGCCTGCCATCCCAGTTCATTCACCATATGGACCCATTTGCTCCATGATGCCTTCTCTCTCCAAAGTCTCAGGAAGCACTCGAAAGGAGACACATCTAACCATATGGGAGGAAATATTTGCATTCTCTATCTACCTTCCAGTAAGTGAACAGCCATACCAGGGTGACAGCTTTACAAGGTTAACATGGCGTAAAACTTCACAGAATTGTGCAGTTTCCAGTACCCTGGCCTTGCTGACAGCTTCAGCTAAGACACACCCTATCACATTAGTCACAACACCTTCTTCACTAGGCTTGCTTCTTCCCAGTTAACATCTTTCTCACCATTTGTTTTCTCCCAGTGTGGTACCAGCCTTCCGTAATCTGCAACAGTCAGCCTGAGACTGGGGAAAATTATTTTACAAAGTAAAATTTGTGATCACTACTGTTTTCTGCAAGTGTCAGCACCCTCACTAAAAGTTTGACCCTTTCCTTTCCTCCTATGTCCCCTACTATTCTAAATGGAGTTCAGCTTAGGTATTCAGTGACATGACAGCTTTGTTCTTTAAGGTGATAATAAAATATAAAACTCTGATCAACTTGCTAGCATTGTACCTCTAGAGTCTCATGAAGCTTTAACAAGGGACACAATTTAATAAATTGTGTGACAGTACAACTAAAGCAAACTACTCCTATTTTGAACTCCAGGGCTATTTTGGGCATCAACCAATTCTCGCTCACTTTACACCTTTTCAAGAAGTCTTCGCAATATCTTCCATTCTGGACCCTGTCTCTTTTGAGCAGGGGCATAAATTATGTTGGGAGTGAGGAATTAGGGCTATAAAAATTCTCTATAAAACTTCTTCTACTTCTTTTTGTTAAAAGAAGTTCTTAGGGCCAGTATATTAATTAAAGGTTTAAAGTTGCCATAGGGCCAAGGCCTTTTCATGGAGCTGACTAGTGGGACTGAGGGAGGGACCCTTCTAGGGAAGTAGTTGGGCATCAGGTAGGAGCTCTGGGACACTTCACATGGAACTGGGACTCTGATACAGAGCAGAGAAATGAATGGATCTCCATATGTCTGAGTTAGTCACTCTAGAATTCTCCTTATCATCAAACAGGTAGCTTCAGGTAGAAATACATCAGACCTACTTCAGGATTAGAAAAGCTGACCTCTGTATATCTCAATTTTTCCCTATTGACCCTGAAGGGAGCCTGAGACTGACTATGTCAGCCTGAGACCTCTAACTCTTCGGTATCAAAGGAGGGATTCAGCTATCTCAGCAGGGCTATCTACAAGCACGTTTGACATTGTCATTTGTCTTCCAACTACACCCTCAGAAGACTGAAGCCCTACCGTAAGTCCTGCATAACATTTCCAAAGCTGTGCAGGTGTCCTGGGTACACCAAGGTGTGCAATGGCGTTGTGTGGGTCTGTTTGCACTCCCCTTGAGTTAAGTAACATGATCCCTCTTCCAAGTTTACAACTTTATTTGAATTTTAACATATTTTTGTCTTTTCTTATAAGACATTTTAAACTAATATTTTTTGCCTTGAAACATGCCTGCTTTAAATCTTTCAGGTCACCAAAATAATTTTATGTCAATAATAAAAACTAGTTCTATGCAGCTCTGCTTATACAGTCCCCATTTTGATCATATGAAAATGGAAGTTAAACATATAAATTTTAGATGTAGACACCTCTGACTTTCATAAAACTATTTCTAACCTCAATATTATTCTGATGTCTGCAGTGTCCCAGAAATAACTTAGTAAGCTATTTCTTCAAATCTGACACAGTTTCCAATTTTTTCATTATTTGGTTAAGAAACACAGATGCTAATCACACATATGAAAAGCTAAAAACTACCCTTGATATCAGTCTGAGATGACCTATTTTGCAGATCTTCCATCACTCAGAACCAAATCCCTACCTGAAATTTTTCTCAGTCTTTTTTGAAGTATTTTTTTCCCTCTTTTTCTTTATTAATCTCCCACTTGTACCAAACTTAGTCAGTTAATTATCTGCCTCACTGACAAAAAAGTAGAGCATAGTATTCTTCTCATGAGTTAACACTTTCCAGGTATACTGGAAATCTATTTTGCATTCCTTTAAAAATATTGAGTGGGACATGAAAGGAACAAGGTCTACAACAACATGAAAGATGTGGTATATAGTACATCAATAGTTTACAAATATTTTAGTCCATTCATAAAACAGCTAAAATTGTAAGTTTATTATTACCAGTAAAGGTAATAAACTTATGAGGGCAGGATTTTACAAAGCTAGAAAGTTTTCTGAACATCTGGAACTGCACAAATAACACCACCAACCAGACATGCACAGGTTTGTGTTTTATCCCTCATAAAAAATACACAACCATAAAGGGTCATTTCATAAAATTGACTTGAGGGTCATTTTGAAATTGCTGCCCCAAAATATTATCAAAGTACAGAAACAGAGAGTTTGCAATGCCACAGCATGGAAGCAATGAAATACGGTGTATGATACATAAAAATAAGAAATTTTAATATAGAATTAAGAGACTGGGATATTTGGATCATAATTGAAAACTAGAACCATGCTGCCAGATTCCATCTGCAGAATTCATT
>NW_016690361.1:282183-304517 GCF_001604755.1 Lepidothrix coronata
AATGGCATGGAAGGCTATAGAATACACAGTTTTGGGTTAAACCCATACCATGATGAACTCAGCTGTCCTAACTAGGACACAGCAGCTGAGAGAAAATATGTTGAACAGTAACAATTGTTCACAGACTGACTTTCTTAAACCACTTTGACTTCTTTTTGTCTCAAAATGAGATCCCAGTTCACAGAAAATAAACATAGAACTGGAAATGCTTGCCACCTCTTTGTGCCTTCCAATATGACATTAAAACTCATTGACATTGGGAGTTGGAATTGCACTAACATGAAAACCATAGTTCTACCTATTAGTGCAGAGTCTGTCCTGTGTGGATTCAATAAGGCAAACGTAGGAACATTACAAGTGTTCATGTGAGCAATATATATTTTTTTCCCACTCAGACAACTACAGGTAGTCTTCATGGAAATAAATGCATGGGAACTGCCTAAATAAATATGAAGGCACTGAGAAATACCTTCAATTCACAGAAGAAAGTCTGTGTAACTGCTATGATCTGTTCAATTCAGATCGTTCATAATAATCCTCCACTTTCTAAATTCCATAGCTTTATGATATTCTTTCTAGGAGGTTGACCTCTTTCAAGCTTTAATTTTGCCCAGAGTGACCTGCTATTTTATTTGATAAGAAGATAAAAAAACAGCCACAGAACAACAGGAGACAAGCATAAAATTACAATTCTTAGTTAAGGAATACTGATATGGCCACTTCTTTTTTCTTTCACAACCTTATAGATTGAAGTTGAAATCTTAAAATGTTAACTCTGAAGGACTTTTTCTTTAAAGAAAATGTATGAACATGTAAGTAATGTATACATTTTAGCTAAGCTTACACAAGCTAATGTATCTTAGTTGAACAAGAGAGTCAACATCCTCCAGGGCATTTAGGTATCTAGCTTCATATTTTAAACGTTTGGGACTTAGTTTTTAAGTCTTTAAATTACTGACCTATAAATCCGATCACTTTCAAAACATGTCAGGTTAAATTTCTATTCTTGGTACTCAGTTTATGATAAGAATTAAGAGAGGCCCCGAATTTTGTTCCAACACATTAGAGAAAATGTCTTTGAAAATGATCTCTTTTTTCATAACTTTAGTAGTAACCTTTATCCATAAAAGAGTACAATCACAGTTTCTATGCACCCTCCACAGATCCATATTTTCTCTAGTGAACTAGATTGGCAGCTATTTGTTTCTATAGATCTGCAGAATACATAGGGTCAGTTTCTCTGAATAATTCCCAGTTCCTCACTGAGCCTGAGTGTAGCTTCTCATACAGGCTCTTTACTAATGAGTTCTTTCCCCATTATCATCTAAGTATACACCAGATTCTTTTCACAAGATTCTGGATCCTTGCAATACTTTAAGTTTAGCACACTGTTATTTTAAAGTGTTTGTTTGGTTGCATAAGCCAGCAATTCCTTTCATTCTGCATAGCTAATAATTACTTGATCTCACCTTATTTATTCTCTCCTGGCTTGTCCAACAAGAACAATGAATGAAAAGGAATTATTTATCATGTTTTTTTGGCAGTATTCCTCAAAAGTTTATACAGCTTCTTAGTTACCAGTATGGTTTTCAAGAACAGTGAAAGGATCAGCTCTTACTAGTACTGCTCTGCTTTCCAGTTCACTTCTGAAATAGTCACTCATTTTATGCAAAGCTATGTTAACAGCCATTGCATCTAGTTCAAAAGACTATTTCCCTGAGGCAGCATATACACTGCGATATTGCTCTTCCGAAACTTTCCTGTGGTATCATATCCCAAAAGCAGATTCCAAAATATTAGTGAACATTCCTGAAGTGAATAGAACTGAATTCTTTCTCAGTTCTTCTCTCAAACTGCATTCATTCTTCCATGCTGGCTTCTACTGCTACAACAGATAGCTTAGTTTTGGGGAAAATTGGTGTGGAAAAGAAGCTTTGTTTTGGTCTGGCTTGGCTTTGTTTGGTTTCTGAAGAGGAGGTAGTTATGTTTGTAAATTCTCAATTCTTAAAAAAAAACCAAAAATACCAAAAACATATGCATGTTTCATGCACCTGACATTTAAGAACCAGCAAGAAACTGAAAGTAAATGGCTCAAGAAACAATGGGAAAATGAACTCTCTTTTGCTGTGTTACTTGTCTAAATGTTAAATGCTGACAAAATGTGGCTGTTTGCTAGAAAGGAAGGAAACAAAGGTGGAAACACATATCTCCCAAATATTCCCACTATCCCCAAACAAAGGCTACTACTTTCAGAATCTTCTTAGAACAACACCTGTATCACAGATAACATTTAGGTGTTTGAGTCATTCCCGTGATATAAATCCCTTTCTGAAGAATATCTGAAGGAGACGTGCCACACATTCCAAATGCAGGGAACTGGGTCTTGCTTCTGCTCTTCTCACTGACCAGACCAGAGCAGTTGTTACGGCTCTATTTCCCTTCTGCTGCTCCCCCACTCATGAAAGGCCATTGCTAAACTAGGACAGAATGCTATGTACTAGGATGAACACACAGAGGCACAGAATCACAGAATATGCTGAGTTGGAAGGGGCTCACAAGGATCATTGAGTCCAACTCCTGACCCTGTACAGGACCATCCCCAAGAGTCACACCATGTGCCCAAGACAATTGTTCAAATATTTCTTAACCGTATCAGGCTTGGTGCTGTGACCACTTCCCTGGGGAGCCTGCTACGGTGCTCAGCCCTCCTCTGGGTGAAGAACCGTTTTCTAATATCTAACCTAAACCTCTCCTGACACAACTTGAATCCATTCCCTTGTGTCCTGTCACTGGTCACCACAGAGAAGAGATGAGTGTCTGTCCCTCCTCCTCCCCTCATGAGGAAGTTGTAACTGCAATGAAGTCTCCCCTCAGTCTCCTCTTCTCCAGGCTGAACTTCTCCAAGCGCCTTCAGCCTCAAGGCCCTTCACCATCTTCATTGCCCGCCTTTGGATGCTCTCTAATAGCTTAATATCTTTCTTATATTGCAATGCCCAAAACTGCACACAATATTCAAGGTGAGGCTGCACCAGTGCAGAGCAAAGCAGGACAATCCCCTTCCTTGACTGGCTGGTGATGCTGTGCCTGATGTCCCCCAGGCCATGGTTGGCCTCCCTGGCTGCCAGGGCACTGCTGACTCATATTCAACTTGCCATCGACCAGGACCCCCAGGTCCCTTTCCTCAGCACTGCTTTCCAGCATCTCATTCCCCAGTCTGTACGAACATCCAGGGTTGCCCCATCCCGGGTGCAGAATCCAGCACTTTCCCTTGTTGAATGGTTTTTTGATTGCCCAGTCCTCTAATTTGTCAAGGTCTCTCTGTGGAGCCTCCCTGCCTTTGAGGTAGTCAACAGCTCCTCCCAGTTTTGTGTCGTCTGCAAACTTACTTAGTGTTTCTTCCAGTCCTGCATCCAGGTCATTTATGATGTTGAAGAGCACAGGCCCCAAGGTGGAGCCCTGTGGAACCCCACTAGTGACAGGTCATCAGCCTGATGTTACCCCATTCACTGTTACCCTCCGTGCTCAGCCCATGAGCCAATTGTTCACCCACCGCATGGTGTGTTTATCCATCTGTGCTGGGCATTTTGTCCGGAAGGATCCTGTGAGAGACGGTATTGAAAGCTCTACTGAAATCCAAACAGATGACATCAGCTGGCTTCCCTTGATCAACCAGGTGGGTTACCTTGTCATAAAAGGAAATCAGGTTGGATAAACAGGCCTTTCCTCTCATGAAGCTGTGCTGGTTGTGACCAATGACAATGTTGTCATTTAGATGTTTTTCAATACCTCCCAGAATAATCTTCTCTGTAACTTTATCGATCACTGAAGAAAGACTGACAGGCCTGTAATTTCCAAGGTCCTCCTTCTTGCCCTTCTTGGAAATCAGGACAATGTTCACCAGCTTCCAGTCAGCTGAGACCTCTCTGGATTCTCAAGACCACTCAAAAATCATTTGAGAGAGGTTTTGTAATGACATCAGCTAGCTGTTTGAGGATTCTGGAATGAATCCCATCAGGCCCCATAGATTTGTAGGGATCCAGCTCGAGCAGCAGATCCTGCATAATTTCAGGGTTGACTCCAGGTTGGGAGGTCTATATCAGACTACCCTAATGACACTGGCATTATTGGTTTGCCCCTTGATTCTTGGACTTCTCTTTGCTATTTTGTCACTGCCGGATTGAACAACCGATAGTGGATAGTAATCCAAGGGCCTTGCTATGCTGCCTAAAAGTGGCACTTAAAAGAAACCTCTAAGATGCATTTTGTGAGTTTTAACAGGCAGGCATTCCTTATTACAGTGTGCTGGAATGATTTCAACATGCTGGGTGCCCTGGGAAACAGCTTGCCAAAATGCACACCGTGACCTCTCAGTCACAGCTTTTATGTCTGCATTAGATGACTGTTCGTTTTTGTTTTCCACATTCCTGTTACATTTTTAAGACATTTCCCAAGACTTATTAGCATATATGCATATCCTTATAAGGTCTCTGAGGAACTTCACTGGTGGTCTCTGGTGGTCATCTGTGGCTGGAGCCCTCAGAGTTCTTAGTGACTGGCTTATGAACTTCTTTAAGACAATACACCTGGTTATGCATCAAGCTGTTGTTGCCTGCTCAGCTGTTTCAGCTCCCTTTTTTGTTTTTTTCCTGACTTTGCTTAGCTGATTTCTTTAAATTGTAGCACAGTAATTTTCTATGGTACATCCTGCTGCAAAAACTACTAGTCATTGTTACCTCTCTAAATCCCTATGCTAGACTGGAGAGTTTTCCGATATTGTCCCTTACCAGGCCCCTGGGAGACAGCAGACTTCCCTGTGAGTTGGGTCTGGTCTGCATATCTGAAGTCTCTGACTACAGTCACCCTTTTTTTCCTGTTGACAGAGGAGGTCTTGATGTGGCGTAAAGGGGTGTTGTTTTAGGACATAAATTTGCAAAGCACCCTTTGCCTAGCATAGAGAAGGAAAGTCACATTTCTAAACACATTATCACATCACAGGCAACCCAATGTATCTGAAGAAGGGAATTGGAAATAAACTGCAGGAACGGTAAGCTAGCAGTAAGAGACAATCAGCATACTTCAGAAATGTGTTAAATTAAATATTTCAATAGGCAATGGCAGCACAGGAAGATGGCACACTTGCAGCCATTTATGACATTTTTTTGCCCTTAATGGAAGAAAGCAGCTCCAGTGATCCTGTCCGCATTCTACTTTTAGTTTGAAAGAGAACAGCTATGCTTAATACTGTTGGGTTTCAGTGCAGAGCAAATGAGTCATTGCTCAGACAAAGATAATTGCTGAACTAGAAGGATATTTCCTATGAACTCTTTTTCACAGAATTTACTGAGTCCTCAGTATGAAAAACCCACATCTAGCACATCCCCCCTGTCTTGATGGAAGATTATGTTAATCTTCAATAATAACCTATAACAGGTTATCCTTTCCACTGACATTAAGCAAACTACCAACTGACAATATTTGATATTGCTAAGCTTTAAAGGGTGACAAAAATTTGTGTTCTGGACTTCTTTTCCCTTACATTTCGTGTGTCATCCTCGGGGAGTGTCCCTTCTTGGACACTCACCAGCCTGATGGACTGGCACCTGGACACGACTCCTTCAGGTTTCACTTTTATGCTCACATCAGTTGCACATGCCTCCAAATTCAATGAGCCCACTCACTGTCGTTCACCCCAGTTGTATATATTTTATAGCATGGAGCTCAGTCTGCTCCAAGGTTGCCCCTAGACAACCATGTGCTGGTATAAGTATTGCTTGGAATTTAAGCTAGCACCCAAAGTCTGAGTGACTTTTAGACTTACCCCTGCATCAACTGATCCCTCATGCAGCTAAATTCCTTTACTTCACCAAAATAGTTCTGCCAGTGACCAAGACCTCTAGAACAAAGCTTGAAGCTATCACAATTAGCATGGGATTAGTAGATATAACTTCACTCATTTAGGCTTTTATTTTTAACTTTATTTTATCGTAATGTTATTTTATGGTAGTTTGTATTTTTATAAGCCTCTCTAACTTCTACCTTCAGGAATAGTTTTTGTCTCTGCCCTTTCAAATATGTGGTTTTCTACTACAACCACCTATGATTACCTCATCAAAAAACTTACAGTTATGTGGCACATTACAGCCTTGCTTTGAGTTTTTTCATTAAAGAACTTAAAGAAACAGAGTGGTTCATAAAATTATTTAAGTGAGCCATGATCTTCTCTTCTCTGGTCTTCAGGGTATGTGTTTAGAGTCAGTAAAAAGGAAGTTCTGAAAACTTTCCCATTAAAAAACAAAAAAAACCCCCCACCTCAGTCTCTTTTACATACCTAAGGGCTAATTACTGCAACTATGATATTAGGGCATGCTCAAAATAATTTCTTTTTGACACACACTCTGCTGACGTAAAATAAAAGCTTTTAAAAATATCTCAGTTCACCTTTTATACTCATTCACATAAAAACCCATGCTTGTGGAATTTCTAAATGTTAATTCACAGTTCTTCATTCATCATAGTTATAATTTTTTTTTAATATTAGTAGTTGCTGTGTAATTTTCAGTGGTTTAAATGTCAGCATTTAGCCATTTACATACATAGTTGCTGAGATTTCTTGAATAATTTTATCAACGTAGAAAAGAGAAAGGCTTGCTTAGATTATTCAGTGTATAGACATACTTCAGTAACTATGAAGTTCTAAAAGTATAGGGAAAAGAAAGATAGTTTTGCTAGTGGATACAAATAAATTTATGCAGTTTTATATCAGGTATCTCAAAAATAAATACAGATTATAGTTAATTTCCAATTTTCCTTATGTTCATTAGACACTCAAAAACTTCAAGTGTATTCAGAAGAGAAAAAAAACAGGAAACTTCAGGAATAGAATGCATCTGTTTCTGAAATTAGGGTTTCCTTAACATTCTTTTATTCACTACTTTTATAAATGGAGGAATCTGTTAATATGAATCCAATTCCAACTGGTTTAGGGAGATGTGGGTATACACCAGCATTTAAGTGGTTTCATAGCAGTGAGACTCAACAGTTTAAAGATGTCCAGAGTTTGTGAGCAGAAAGTATCTGTTCTTAGGAAATGGCATTGCTGCCCTGAGGACAAAACATTCATTGATATTCCAATTAGAAATCATCTGTTTAGAAATGAAAGTGTCATCCTGAGGTCCATTCACAGCTGAGCACCTGTTATTGTGGTGGCAGGTAAGTAAACAAGATAAAATATGTCTAAATAAGTATTTTTGTAGGAATTGGACCAATATCACCTACTTATAGCATAGAAAGAAAAATAAAAAAATTACATGCACTGAAGAAAATAGAGTAAAATAAACAGCCATGTGTCTTCTATTTCCCTTCCTAAAACTTGCCAGATTTTAGGAATTGTGCATGAACTTTTTTACCTTCCACATTTTTAGCCTCTCTATTGTTTCTTTCCAGATCATTTTCATACTTTGAGTCAAACATAGGTAACAAACTGAACTTTAGGAATTCAGAAGTAGGTCTGTGGACTTGAAACTGGAATAATGGAAAAGGTCAGGCTCCCTGACTGCCACTATATGCTCAAGGCCAGTCAGTTCATACCTAACTGAGGCCAAGAATAACCTAAGTTTCTACCAGGACAACCCCAAAGTCTTCACATTCCCGGTTTTGGTAGAACTGCCAGCTTTCGGAGCACTGATTCTACAATACACATACTCTGGAAGAACCTACCACTTCCACCGTGCCAGCAGGACCTAACTGTGTTGCTGTTCTCAAGGATATTGCCACCAGACTGCCATTTGCCCCAATAAAAGGAGGAGAAGGAAGTAAAAGCCAATCAACAGAGTAGGTCTCTCCCCACAGATAGTTACCAAAGCAGCACTCAAAGGCAGGACCTCTGTCTCCTAACTTTTTTCACAATAATTATTCCATGTAACCAGACCCCTTTCCTATGGGTGATGGCTGCAGCACTGAAGATCATTACTGAGCTATAATACAGACCCACAGAAAGTTCTGCTAATTCAGGAAATATTTCTTTGAAAGAGAATACAGTATAAACACATATTTCTTTGTAGACCTGTTTGGATTTTTTAAGTGCCATGCTCAGTTGATGCACAGAGCATTTCTCCTTTCTGTTCCCACCCACAGCTGACAAGACCCAGCTCTTCTTCTACAACCTTAAACTGCTGCTCCTTAGGGCAAAGGGCTCTATGAAGATTTAGAGCAGGTAATTTACTGGTGCTTGTGACAGCAAGCAGTCAGTATTAGTTTTATTTGCCAAGATACACATCTTCACTGAAGCATTATAAAACATGCAAAATCATCCAGTAACAACACAACATGGTCTGCAAAAGGCTCTGAAGGAGAGCTTCTTAGGCTGCAGTGTCTTACAGAGGCTCACAGACACCCACAGACTTGGACTTCTGATCTTCTCTTTCCATTTGTCCCTTTTCCCATTGTTTTTTTCCCACTGCTTTAGCTGTGACTACATGCCTCAAGATGCAGTCATCTTTCCATAGCTATATCCTTCAGTCTTGTCTTTTGGCCCAACAACACCTGTCCCCTCCCTTGAGTACACTCAAAAGTCTTTCCTGCTACTCTCCCTAATTAGAGAGGTTCCCAAATTGGGATGATGGAAGTGGGTGGAACTGTCATAGTTTAACTCCAGCTGGCAACTAAGCACCACCCAGCCACTCACTTTTCCCCAGTGGGATGGAGGAGAGAATTGGAAGAGCAATAGTGAGAAAACTTGTTGGTTGAAGTTAAGACAGTTTAATAGGTAAAGCAAAATTTGTGCACACAAATCAAGCAAAACAAGGAATTCGTTCATCACTTCCCATCAGCAGGCAGGTGTTCAGCCATCTTCAGGAAAGCAAGGTTCCATCAGGTGTAATGGTGACTTGGGAAGGCAAAATACTGTGAACTCTGAATGTCCCCTCTTCTCCTTCCTCCAGTTTTATTGCTGAGCATGGCATCATATGGTATGGGATATCTCTTTGATTAGTGGGAGTCAGCTGTTCCAGATGTGTCCCCTCCAACTCCTTGTTCACCACCAGCACTTGCACTGCTTCTTCTAAGATTTGTCCTCCACTGGTCCAGGTGGTTCCTGCTAGAGCAATTTCTGCAACACGCAACTCAAATGCTTTGAAGTGCTCCAGCATGACCTCCAGCACAGGTATTGATGCTTCAAGCTATGGATAAATCCATGTTGCAGCATGGTGCTTTGAGATGTTCCTTCATCAGCATGGACTTATCCTTGGGTTGCAATTCCTTCAGAGGTACATCTACTGTGGCACAGACATAACCACATCCACAGATGCTTCGAGATGTACCTGCTCTGGCATGGACTTACCCATGGCCTCAGATGTAGCCTCTATTGCAGTGAAAACCAGCACAGGAGCCACAATATTTTAAGCTACATGGGGAAAGAAGCATGAAAACTATATACTACTATATAAGCAGTATGCTGCAGATACAATATTTCATCAATGTTATGTTTATTATACAACTCTAAAAAGAAAAATTCAATTCTGTTGAGACATGTCCAAGAAAACAAATAGGAGATTTTTTTCTATCCTTTTGTTTGCAAGTGTTGTCCCCGTGACACTGGGACATTGTCCTCTTCCCCTTTTCTTCCTACGACACCAATTTCACTTAGTCCCAAACAGTCATGGGCAAGACTCTCATCCCAGATCTGTGAGAAATTCTGAGCAAAACTAGGAACAAGAACTTCACTGCTGTTCCTTAACAAAAGCAAAGCAGAAATAAAAAGGGTATTTGCTCTTTTTATGAGAGCTAGGACTGCTGCGGAATGTAGGTCAATTTAATAGACATGCTAATTTGTGCTATTGGCTTCTCCAAGTGCTTTATCTGGTGCTTCTACCTTGCAAACATAGGGAGGCTGGACAGTCTGAATGTGCACTACAGCAGTTTCCTGCAGTTACTTTACCTGACACAGTCTTGGCAGTGTTATCATTTCATGTTATCATTTCAATGTTTCACACTTTCTCTTCGTACAGCTTCAATAACTTGGCAAATAATCACTGTGGATAATAAACCAGTTAGATCACCTATTTTATGCAAAAGGTAATAAGTGATTTTATATTTGCTATATTACAAGTTTTAGTTTTCAGGGTTTTTTTTGAAAGGATCATTTTGGCATGTCAAATTGAAAACATTTTGATGGAAAGAGGAATGAAAAATTGCCTGTAAAGGACAGCTGAAGAATTAAAGTTCAACTTGTTAAAAATATATTCTGACAGACGTTTTCTGGCTGCTAATACTGACGATTTAATAACAATACTCTCTGGGGACCTGTCAAAATTGTTGCTCAAAAGCAGGCAGGGAGGCTGGTGTGACCTGTCTTATCTTCCAGGCTCCTTAGCTCTCAGGATGGACAGCTTTTTGGTTACAAGCCTCACTGGGAAGGGAGCAGTCAAAACTGCTGACCAGCTGCCTGGCTTCCTGGGATCTTTCTCTGGCCAAGAGTGAGTTCCCTGATCAAAATATTTTTAAAAAATGTTGTTTGACATTAGTTCTCCTAAGGAAAAATTCTACTGACTTTCCATTCCATAGAATACTTATAATTAGCAAAGTTTCCTGTGTATCTAGTCATACACAGTTCCCCAGACCATTAATATAATAAATTTACGGTTCAACCACTGAAGACTGGAAAACATATTATTTCCTGTACACTGTTTGTGATACCCTTAATGGTTTAATCTGGCCATACTGCAGCTAATAAGAATGTAAGTATTGGCTTTTAACAGGACTGCAACTTTACTTCTTTCTGTAGCTAAAACACTAGCTTCACAGCATAGCTCTGGCCAAACACAGGTCACTGAAGAGACCAACTGTGTGAGACCTCCCAGTGATTCCCATGCCCAGCCAGTGCAATTTTTCTAATGACTTCATTAAATGTTGAGAATTTCACAAGAAAGAGGAGAAGAGTGGTTAAATGTCTGAAAAGATTTACACGGGAAAAGAAGGAAGCTCAAAATGCATACAGCTTAGCTAAGCAGTGACTCAGAAGGATCTGATTGCCATCCTCAAATATTTTGGAGAGGTTAAACACATGGGTGGGAAGGAACTACTCAGGATAACAAGGGAAAGGAAGCAGTATGATTGCAGACAATTTGGATTGAGCTGGAGGCATATCTTCTCAATAGTATGACTGGTTAAACTGTGGAACAATTTGCAAGTGAGACGGTGGTGGTCTCAGCATTTTGGCCATTTACTGCCAGATGGGGAATACACGTGGTGATGAATAATCCTATTGTAGAAGTAGATGGACTGGACATATTTTTAATGAGCTGTTTTTATTATGGTTTCAAGCTTCTGGGATCTCAGGATAAAAAAAGTAGAAGCAGATGAAAAAGTTAGAGGCAGATACAGTTTTAATGTTATTTTTTACTTTAAGAAAGTAGTATCCCTATGTAATCAGAGTTATTGGTTGGGGGAACTCCCAGTATGAGGGCTGAACAGATTGAAACCAACCTTGCCAAGAAGGACTTGGGATGGATGAGAGACTGGACATAAGCTGGCAATGTGTGCTTGCAGCCCAGAAAGCCCAACATGTTCTGGGCTGCATCAAAAGCAGCCTGGCCATCAGGACAAGGGAGATGATTCTGGCCCTCTGCTATACTCTGGTGACACCGCAACTGAAACATTGCCTCCATCTCTGGGGTCCCCAGCACAGAAAGGACATCAAACTATTCAGAGGAGGGCCACCTCCTCTGTCGATTAGAGGGATGGAGCCCCTCTTCTATAAGGAAAGTTAAGAGATCTGGGATTATTCAGCCTTGAAAAGAGAAGGCTTCAGGGTTACCTAATTTTGGACTTCTAGTACTTAGAGGGAGCCTACAAGAAAGATGGAGATGGACATTTTACAAGACCATATAGTGACAGGACAAGGGGGAATGGCTTCAAACTGAGAGTAGGTTTAGATTAGACATTAGGAAACAAATCTTTACTGTGAGGGTAGTGAGGCACTAGAACAGGTTGCCCAGAGAAGTTGTGATTGCCCCATCTCTGGAAGTAGAATCATAGAATCATAGAATATGCTGAGTTGGAAGGGACTCATAGGGATCGAGCCCAACTCCTGGCCTGGCACAGAACACCCCAAGAATCACACCATGGGCCTGAGAGTTGTCCAAACACTTGAACTCTGTCAGGCTTGGTGCTGACCATTTCCCTGGGGAGCCATTCCAGTGCTCAACAACCCTCTGGGGGAAAAAACCTTTTTCTGATATCCAGCCTATACCTTCCCCCACTCAGTTTCATGCCATTTCCTCTAATCCCGTTACTGGTCACAAGAGGAAGAGATCGGTAACTGCCCCTGTTTCCCCTCGTGGAGGGGGATGTTCAAGGCCAGGTTGGATAGAGCTCTGAGCAGTTTGTTCTAGTGAAAAGTGTCCCTGTCCACTGCAGGGAGGTTGGAACTGCAGGTCTCTTCCAACCCAGGTCATTCTACGATTCTGTGATTTTCATTTTTTATTCTATGTTCTTTTTAAAATCACCTTATTATTTCACTCCTTCCAATCTAAAATTTACTTAGTTTAATAGGACTGTATTAAAATGGAACTAGTAGAAGCATAAACCATCTGCATCTATTCTTGTTTAAAACTAAATAATTTAAAACTAAACACTATTATACCAAACTGATAATATTTAAATAGGTTTAAAGAATTGTGTAGTTACACCAGCACTAAAAACATATATATGCACATTTTCATCCTTTTCTGTCCTTGGATAATGACAACATTAATGACTTAAATTTATATAGCACTCTTCTGAAAGGAGTTCAATTGCTGCACAAACTGGTTTCACAGACAACATACAAAAGACATCTCACTCATAAGTGTTAGGCAGTAGCTAAAGGCTGAAGAAAGCAAGAGCATTAGAACTCTGGGTTTATATGGCATGCAGAGAAAGATGTCTTCAGATGAAATAGCAACAACATGTAGGCCAGGTCTGAGCACATTTCTTACATCAGTATTGGGTTTTGCGACCATGAACAGCATGTTCATGGGTTCAAGGATGCCATGAACAGCATCATCATCATCTCAGTTTTGCAGGAAAAAATGAGACATTTTGAAGTGTAATGTGTGCTCTATTAAATAGAGAAAAGGGTAAGATAAAATGTGGATTCCCTAAAGAAAGAAAGGAAAATACTGACCCATCTTAGGATTTGAAAATGTGTGTTTGAAAATGAATTTCAAATACTGGAATTAAACTGCTTAAACACAGTTTTCTAGGATATGTAGTAATGCACAGCTTAGTAAAGGAAGCCATGCTTAGACAGAGGTATGATTTGTTGCTCAGACAAGATACATGTCCTGACATATTTACATTACATAAAAGTTGGTCTGAGTAATGCAAGCAGAAATAAAAATCACAATTGCATCAGGATTTCAAGTTTGTGAACCAACATGGTCCATATGCTCTTTTTTAACTACCCACACCTTTACCAGCCAGACATCAACACAAATCTAAGCCACAGCAGAAAATCAGAATGTCCATGAAGTAAGGACTAGATATTAAAAAAATTTAAATTTTATTCAGGCACTGACATCTCTCTCCAAAACTCTGGTGTCCTTAGTCATCAATTGCTTTCAAAAGCACCCATCTTTATGTTTATAAGACAAAATGTGCTTACAGCTTAACATTTACGTAAATGAGAGAAAATCAGGGCAGAAACATTGTATAATTCATGTATAATTGCAATTCACACTGTTGGATAAGTGCTTGGTTCTAAACAACAGAACAAGGATAGCTGAGACTAATAGAACAGGTTTCCTGGAATAAATAATCCCCCAGCAAAAGAGGGAAGGACATATACTCAGTCCTAGCCTTTTTGTCTCAGCAATCCTGGAGTACAGAGAAACACAAAAGAGGTCATGATAGAGAATGAGGACAGAGGTGCTGAAAAAAGCATTGAGCACTCCTACAAATGTGCAAAAACACAGTGACTGAGCAGTCAGGGGAGAGACAGCAGAGCAGAAATGAGGTGGAGGTGAAGTACAGCTCAATCAAGCTTCAGTTTATTGTCCAAAGAGGCACCTGCCATGGACAAAACAGCACCCAGGCAGATTGCTGGTGAGAGGAAAGTACAAAGTTAGCAGCCATGGTAAAGAGAGGGTTACAATAATTAAACTGAGAGGATGAACCCTCTGGAGGGTTCACTCTGGAACCTTCTTCTCTCTAGGCTGAATAACCCCAGCTCTCTCAGCCTGTCTTCATAGGAGAGATTCTCCAGGCCTCAGAGAATTTTTGTGGCCTACCAGCTCCAACAGGTCCATGTCCTTATGTTGGGTGCCCCAGAGCCAGATGCATCCAGGTGGGGTCTCACAAGAGCAGAGGGGCAGAATCTCAACCCTCAATCTGCTGGCCGTGCTTCTTTTGATGCATCCCAGGATACAGTTGGCTTTCTGGGATATGAGTGCTCATTGCCAGGTTATGTTGACTTCACTTTTTGTAGTATGGGTTTAAAAAGCAAAAACTCTTTATATTTTGCTAGCCACACTGCTCTCCCCAGTGGAGCCCTTGAACATGAATTTCTGAGTGCTGGATCCATCAGTCCCTGCATGGTTGTCTCCTAATGCAGGGAAACTCTTGTTAGGGAAAAAATTTACAACCTCTTGTTATTAGCAGAACTGATTTGGAATAATCTATTTATTTATTTTGTGCCTTGCCCACAGCTCAGGCTCTCCCTGCGATGTCTCCTCAGCAGTAGCCCCAGCACATTGCTGGCCATGTCAGGCAGCAGCCACTCTGTGAGGATCTGACTGAGAGTGAACCAGTGTCCAACAGGCTTGCCTTCCTAAAGGACTATGATACATCTATGTCTGGAGCATCACTTGGATGTAAGGCTTTTGACATTTTAACGTTTCAAAAGATCAGATCTAGTGATGTTGTAGAAAAGTGGAGAAAGAAAAGCTGAAGTTTGCCAAATAAAACCACAAAATAGCAGAAAAGAAGAGCATCAACATTGCATCAAATTTTATATTGGCTAAAATCGTACTCTCTTGACTAAGAATTGAACTCTACTTCAGTAACTCCAGAGTGCATTTGGCCCACTGGATACATAGTGGTCTACACTCTGGCTCTTGTATTTCTACCATGTGCTGGTAGAAAGGAGCCTGTATAGCTTTCCACCTACTCCTCTTGAGGGAAAGGTGTCTTATTGTAGCAGGAGTAACATGCAATAGGACCTCTCACCAACAAAAACCAAAGATGACTGTGACCCTCTGAGATCTCATACTTTGCAATCAACCAAATGCAAAAAGGGTTTAAAGCCCTCAGCCACGAAAAAAAAGAGAAGAAACTTATCTGACGGATGCCTTTGTTGCACATATCTTTTCATTTTAGGCCTCCTTTAATCCAATATAGCATCCTATAAAATATATCTTCATTCTACTGTCTCTTTTAAAGGCAAGTCACTTGATGATTTTTTGTTTTCTATTTCTACTCAATTGGATTGTATCATCTTTTTTCTCTCCAATTTTCTCTCCTCCTCAGGCTTTCAAGCTCACATTTCCTTTACTCTATCTATACTCTTTTCTTTCACCTACCCAATGTCTCAAATTGTCTCTTTGAAACAAAGACAGTAATTGAGTCTTTTCAAGTCCTCAGGTCTATAAAATCTGTACATATTCAGCCCCTGACCCTGGGTGCCTTTTGCATTATTATTCACTTTGCAAAAGATTTAAAGATGTATAAAAATTAGTTTTAATGGTAAATATTAGTGTATTTTTTGTGGAATGTCTAAAGCAAAAGAATATCTGAATGGTAAGAATCCTGAGAAACATTATAGAATTATCTTTGAGAGCAGCCCTGCAGAGAAGAACTTTGAGATACTGCTGGATGAAAAATTAGACCTAAATTAGTAATCTGTGATTGCAAGCCAGAAAGCAAGTCATAGCCTGGGCTGCATCAAAAGAAGCAGTGGTTTGCCCCCTCTACTCCACTCTCATGAGACCTCATTCTGTGATTGCATAATTCTAAGATATATATTGACAGTAGAGTGAATACTATTAAATATATTAAAGAATATGATTTCTAGTACTTCCTTTCTTAAATGGAGTAGCTGTCTTGTCTTAAAAAGTACAGCTTAGCCCCTTTTGGGGAGTCTCACAAAGAGATTTATGGAAGATGCCTGTGAGAAAATGTGGGCCTTTAGTGGTCACATTTATATAGTAACAACACTATAGAGTAAAAGCATCTCCACTGTTTGTAGGCTATGTCCCCATTTATCAGCTCTGATTTATACAGACATTTAGGGATTCCTGGCTAATATCAGTTTCAAATTCTTGGGTCAGCTGTTACATTATTTTGACCTAGTTTTCCATCTGAATTCCTAAATCGTTACAAATAAGTCAGGAAGTGGTCACTCTAGGGCTTTTCTTTAAGTTAGGAGAACCAAAGTGGCAATCAGAAAGTAGTAGAACACAAGTAACAAAACAAAAAAAAAGAAAAAACACCCAAACAAAACCCAAAACATATAAAAAAACAAAAAAACAAACAAACAACAAAATTTTCTTAATTTCTTACGGACTCTCAGGAGAACAATCAAATTTCTGGAATGATAATTTAGCTAAAGACCCTGCAACTGCATCCTCCCCCTTTTTTTTATGCTATACTAAGGAAATCACACGCAGAGTATAATATTATAGTCAGACTTCCATTGCATTAAAAGTTTAGAAGCATGGTTTATTTTTGTACAATAAATGCATCAGAAGAGCCATTTGTTACAGATGGGTATGCCCTGCTAAAATAGTAAGTCAACCTTTGGGCAGGCCATGCTTCCTAAGTTTCAATGTGTATTGTGACTACAGCTCAGGAGGTACATTAGCAGTGTCTCTCCTCACAGACTCATGAAAAATGTTTTGTTTTTTTTTTCTTATCTGAAGTATAACAGGCATTAGCAGTCAAATAGATTCTTTGAATTTAATTAACTGAAATCCCTACAGTAACGGAGAAAAACTTCCAGTTGACCCAACATAAGAACAGCTTTCTTCATGAGCATTTTGAGATAAAGCCTTGGTGTTTATGCAAATTACTATGTGAATAACAAAAATGTTTTATGCATATATATGATGGTAATCGCAAACTTCAAAACAAAACCTCAAAACAACTCTGTTTTAAGGCTGTTACAGTTTTTTTTTGAATACACAGAGTTGAAGATTTCCATTAAAAAGCAAGATGCATCATTTCCCTCCAGCCATTCTGCACACACTGGCTGAGGGTTTTTCATTTGCTTGTCTCTTCTGTTAGAGTTAGACCCAAAATCATAACATTTTAATGTCAAAATCAATATTCAGAAAATGGGTGGTTTTGTTAAAATAGTGTTAACATGACAATGTGGGAAAGAATAATCTGTCTGCATAAATGTTTAGCATAACAGTCCTACATGGTAAAGGCTAGTGCAGCTGGGCAAAGAGAGACAGAGGATAGGATATAAGCAAAATCTTCCTTTTTTCCCCTCTCAGACTGAATATGGACCAAAGTATTTTGAATATACTGAGATATGTAGAAATTGTTAGGTTTTTAAAAGATTAGAATCAGCAGTATCAGGTGATGAGGGGCAATTCTTACGTGATTTCCAATCATTTCAAGTGAAAACACTAGAAATGTGAGGTTTGCAGCAATCTGAGATTACAAGATATTTCAATATCACAAAGTGTCTGAATTTTCCACAGTCAAAAGTTTTTAAGCTTGTTTAAAACTTTTTCCCCCTGCATTGGGGAATGTATAACTGAATATTTCCTTGCTAAATTCAGCTTCTGCAGAGTGAGATCTCAGTCCTGAAACATTCTCTACAAGAACAAAAGCAGAGAGACACTGGGATTTCATGGAAGAACCTGCCACTGTTTTTGGCCCAAGTCATAATTAAGTGGTGTTCTTTCTTGACTCTATGCTGTGATAATAGAGTATCTGGATTGTTTCCCTGACAGATCGATGCGTGAATGGAGCAAAACGAAACATCAGAAAACCAAACACCATAACATAAAGATTTTCACCAAATTCTTGGGCTGTTTTAAGAACTAATTTCTGAAAGTAATTTGCCACTATCTGAATACTCAGAAACACCAAAGACTTAGCGTATTAATTTCTGCATGGTTATTTCAAAATTATCAAAACTGGTCTAGATTTTGTTAATTGTTTTCACGTTACACAACCACTGAATGTTCAAGGTTGGAAAGGATCACAGTACATCATCTGGTCCAACCTTCCTGCTCAAACAGGATCCTTAGAGCTACTCAAGATTGTGTTCAGATGGCTTTTGAATTGTGTCCAGGAAAGGAGCCTCCCACAACCTCTCTGGGCAGGCTGTGCCAGTGCTCAGTCACCCTCACAGTAAAGAAATTCTTCCGCTTGTACTCTGTAAGAAACGTACACCTCTTTCAGTGAGGGTGTAACTAAGATAAACCTGTTGCCTTTTGACTGACATTTAGCTCAAAGACTTTTTGGATGCCTAAGACAGTTTCAGCAGGAGCAAATGAAAAGTACTTCTCACCACTATCCGCAGCTCCTCTTCACTGATGAGGAACTCAGGTTCTTTGGTTTCATGTGAAGAAGCAAAGGTCTGTTGCAGTATAATAAGGATAAGGCTTCCTGGAAAGAAGGACCCGCAAAAAGAAAAACCCTAACAGAAACACAAAAGCAAACAAACCCCACACACACCAAAAAAAACCCAACAGAAACAAACAACAACCCAAATCCAAACAAAGAAACAACCACGTCAACAGAAAACTAATATTCTGTGATTTCCGCTGAATTCTTTGAAAGGCTTGTGACAAGAACTCCTTGTGTCATGTTAACTGGTTTTTTTCAATCAAATAGAATGTCAGACCTGTACCATTCAGCTTATTTTAAGACTATCTAAAAAATAAAATAAAAAAAAATAGGCAACATCACTTGCACCTCCAAATGCAAAATGAAAAATATTTTTCTCTGCAAAACATATTTAGACTACATTTCAAACTAGTTGCTATGACTACCACAACATGCTTGAGGATATTCGCTTTAACGTGTCATCATCCTGCCATCGTGTGGCAATTCGCGGTACTGCTCACAAAACCTGTATTTAATATCGAAATTATGGCTCAGTTTTAAAACTTGGACATTCTATCACTGTAAAAATGTATGTTGCCATAAAAACATCAGGTTTCAAGCACGTGGAATTATCAAATTGCTATGATGCTGAATGCGAATGATTAATGCATTTATAAAAATGTTGTACAATGACTTTTTGCTTCCTTTACTTGGGAGCCAATGTTCTATGACATAAAACAGTTGGGAGACCAACAGCTAAACTGATGACATTGGTAACAATAACACTTTACTTGAAGAAAAATAAGCAATTACAATCTTGTATTTTTCCTCCTTTGTCCCAGTCTCATTCAATTCTATACTGTGCAGAAAGTCGTTCATCTTGCACCCCACTACTATAGTAAATCAGCTGTTCTAATCAGGTATGCTGCATCAGACTACCCAGCCTTGGCAGCCTACATGTAGTACAAGACAGGAAGAGGAGGGAAATCTGCTTTTCGTTCTGCTTAGGCTAGGGAAGCCAAAATCTCCTTCTGTGTCTGGGTGCATACTCAGGCAGCTCCCAGCATGGTGGGCATGCACCAGCCTTTCCCTCCTCTACAACAGGGAGATATCCGAGCACATACCCTTAAATCCCAGTAAGTAAGCACAGACAACAATGGGGTTTTCCCCTTTTGTACTGAACAGTCATGCAACTACATCTGTTTGGAGTAACAGCCCCTCAGATTCTATTCCAGCCTTGAAGTTGAAAACTTTCAAGCCACATAAATAAGCAGCAACCTCTTTTCTCATCCACTTCTTTAGTGCTAGACTATGTTGAGTTTGCATCATGCTCCTAACTGCCCTTGCTGACAGATGCCAGCTTGCCATCTAAATGCCAGCTGACCAACATGAAAGTGAATTTATACAGAACTGATCTGTACTCCTGAGAGTGCTGGTTTAGGCTAAGATAGAGTTAGTTTTATTCACAGTTGCAAGTAGGGTGCTATGTTTTGGATCTGTGGTGAAAACAGAGATGACAATGCAAAGATATTTTTGTTATTGCTGAGCATTCCTTAAACAGCAGCAAGGCCTGTTCTGCTTCTCACACCACCCAAGCAGTGGGGAGGCTGGGAGTGCACAAAGAGTTGGGAGGGGGTACAGCTGGGACAGCTGACCCCAAAGGATGCCCACATGGCATCATGCTCAGCATATAAAGCTAAGAGAAGAAGAAGGCAGAGGGGATGTTTAGAGTGATGTTATTTAGCTTCCCAATTCCCCATTTTGTGCAATGGACTCCTGCTTTCCTGGAGGCAGCTGAACGCCTGCCTGCCTATGAGGAGAATGAATTCCTTATTTTGTTTTCTGTATGTGGCTTTTACTTTCCCTGTTAGACTGCCTCTATCTCAACCTGCAAGTTTTCTCACTTTTACTCTTGGGAAGTGAGTGGGGTTAAACCACTACAGTGAGCCACAAAACAAACAAAAAAACCACAAAAACAAACACAAACAAACAAACAAACAAAACCAACAACACAGAAAAAAAAGGCTCAGGGCCCCCAGGAAGAAAGCATTCACAGCTTTCCTAAAACCTTAAACTCATAAGGTGTGATTGAAAATAAATCACCGAAACTCTCTAGCTAGCTGTTACAGATGAAACAAAACATTTCCTAAGGAGTTATTTAAAATTACCACAAAGCATATGAACTACCCCTGCTCCAGCTGAGGCAGGTTATAACTGTTAAGCATCCATGCATAACTTTATCCAGTAGATAACTCAGAAATGGGAAGTTATGTTGACCCCAGAGCAGAGCAATTCAATACTATCTGGCCTGATAAAATGTTTTGCATTTGTTGCTATCATTGCCCACATTTAGGTCCTTTCAATGGCAGCCAGCCACTGGCAGGTTCAGTACAAAGTTTTCTCACCAACAGCAGTTCTGTTTCTTCGCTAAGTCTTCTACCATTTTCCCCTTATGATCAGAAATGAGTCAAAGCTGTCAGAGGTAATCAGAGCCTCTAGCTCTCCCCCTTTCTTCGACAACTGATGGATTGTGATGTTTCTTCTCTAAAGCCAAAGATGTAATCCTGTAAAGAGTTACTCACATGAAGAGTCCCACTAACTGCAGTGGAAGTAATTTCCACAGGTTTGCAGAATGCCCTCCTTCTGCTATGCACATGCTGCAGTTATTACTCAGCTGCCCAAGCTGATGAGAAATGGATGTAATTAGACTTCCAGGGCAAAAGTCCAACAAATTCACAAGGGTGATAGCTGCATATCTCCACTTCAAGGTCTAACAATTCACTCTTCAAAACCATTTTAGCCATTTTATCTACTTATATTTTACTTCAAACAAATCTAAATTTGTGAACTGGTCAAAGCCAGAGGCTGTACTAAGGACTATTCTTCTGGATCCAGGTTAACAGGAGCTGGCCAGTTTAACCCTCTTGTTTAATTTGTAGCAGTGGAGATACTTAAATCTCCTAATCTTGGAATAGTATCAAGCACATGTAATTATCTCAGCATTGCTTCCTGCCACAGGTTATGCATTTGGATGCTGCAAATTTTCCTCCCACATCCCGATGCACATTTTGCACAGGAGCTGTTCTGTGATGAATGTTTCCACTGCCTTGCAGCACAGGAGGGCTCTGTCCTACCTTGGGTCATTACATTTAAACAATAAAAAAAAATAATGATAAGGTTTCCTGCATTTGTACTGTATCATAGAATAATTTGATACAATGACAAGGGCATAATAGGATTTTTATGGGACAGAGGAAAAAAGGCAACCTTGCACTCACATCTGATCCACTCCACAGACCTGTGCTGCTCACTGGGCAAGCCCAGAGCAGGTGAGTGACCACCTCCTCTCTATAGCAGTGTATTTGGGTCCAATTATGTAAAAAATCTGTGCTGAACAGAAACGACTCAATGGACTGTTACACAGCCAGCCAGCTTTGTTCACTGACATTAGTTACACCAATAAATCTGAGTCATGACTTGATTATAGTGCTGATAAGGTGGGTGGTAAAGAAAACACTGTTACAGGCTTGAAAAATAGGGCTGGTAGAGCTCTCAGAGGTCATCTAGACTAGTCTCCTCCTCTGCACAAAGCATGAACCGTTACATGAATATAGTTTTCAGATATCATCCACTTTACCAATTGTTTGTTAAGCTTGTTCTCAAAAACCTTACTAGTGATGGGGACTATGCATTTTCCCAGAGAAATGTATTTAGTGTTTCCCTGTTCTTACTTTCTTACCTTCAGGAATTTTTTTTTGTTTTGTGTGAAGAGTCTCTGCAGCCTTGTGTTGTTC
>NW_016690361.1:304582-409387 GCF_001604755.1 Lepidothrix coronata
GTATCGTGTTGCTCTTCATCTGAAAGCATTTCATGGGTACATTTCTATTCTCAGCAATTCTGGATCAAATTCATTGCATTTGGCAGAATGGCTCTCACATCGCCTCTGAGTGAACCCATTGCACTGTGCAGTGCCTTGCTGTTGGAGCACAGATCATGTGTTGTTTCCTTCTTTGATCTTTAGAACTAATATTGCCCAAAAGTCTACCTTAAGCATTCATATGTACATTTTCTGATGTGCACTCATGTCCAAAAAGTCATGATACTGAAGAATATGCATCTGCAAATATCTGTTTCCTTGTCCACAGTGGGAGGTATGAAATCTCCTCCATAGATGTGCAAATAAACTTTGCAAGCTGCAGGCTGAGTGGGTCTCTACACTTTTTATCACATGCTGTATCATTTGTGCATTGATGTGAAACCCTTTTACAAGCCAATGAGCAGCTCACTTCACCAGTCATGTATGTCACAAGGTGTCTGGCACTTCACAAAATGCTTGTGCACACTGTGCAGAGGGGTCCTAGGTCTAATCTGAAGCATTGGACCATGCAATTTATCTGTTCAGCCCAGTCCCTATCTCTGTATTGAGGTGATTCAACAAACTTCCTTCAAGATATCAGATGGCCCTGTAAAAATGGCCTTAACTTATTCAGCAGAATTCCTTCTTCCTTTCTGAAACTACCCATACAACTCAAGTAAAAGAAAAAGCTACATATCTGGACACATGGCACTAACTCTGTCCTCAAACAGATCCACAGCCGATCCAGTCAACAAAAGCCACTCACAAACACTGATTTAAAGCCAGTGTTCTGGACTGAGCGCAGACTGGATTCAGGCCAAGGCATGGTAGAATATCCATCCTCAACTGTGGCCTTCTCTGAGAGCATTTAGTACTGCTGACTGTAGAGTATTATTGACCAAGAGAGGAGCAAGAGACTCAGGAAATTCTTTAAAACGCATTCAGTGTAGGAATGGATGGAGTTGAAGCCTTCCTGAAAGAGGTCCTGGGCCTTTCTGGAGAAAATACACACTTGAAAAGATAGTGTAAAGTTTCCACCCTACCATCCAGGAATATATGTTTTCTGTCAGGTTTCCAAAGCAAGAACAGCTAATCCTCTGCATCAGTAGATGCTGACCCAGCCTTAACCCCTGCCTTCAGTGCTTACTGTCTGAAACTGCAACAGCTCACTATTACTGAACAAGAACATTTTTAACTTTGTATCTCCAAGGACACTCCCAAACATTCAGAACGGTGTAGATTTGCATCTCCGTGGCATTCGGTGGTCTGGACTCTGGTACAGGATCCTGCACAGTTCCCAACATGCTAACATGCTGTGCAATCACTCTGAAACTGGCTGTCGATAATGAGATGAAATATATTGAGGAACAGAACTTTCTTACAACTAACACCAAAAAAAACCCAAACAAAAAACCACCAAAACCCAAACCGAAACAAACAAGAAAAAAAACAAACCACCCCAAAACAAAACAAAACAATCAAACACAAAAATTAGTCTGGAAGCTTTGGGGAGCAATAAAAATGTCTACAGCTTTGACCTTTCTCTTAACCTCTGCTAAAGAATTGGAAAAGAATTTCCCATAGGTATGATTCATGATTGAGAAAGTAGTTTGAAAAGAAATTTTGTTTCCATTTTGCTGGAAATTTTCGAATACCTGTCAGGAAATTAGTCTCAGCTTGGTAGCTTCAGTCAACTGCTTCAACCCCTATCGTTCAAGCCCTCCTGCTCAGCCTAGAAGCAATATAAGCATCTTTTGTTTTATCTATGCCAACATAACCTTATGGCTGGAACTACAGAATACTGTCAAATTTCAACCAAATTAAAACCACTCAGATATCTGGATTTTTATTTGACTGATAACACAGAAGAAAAGTCTCCTTAAAATTCAGAATTTAAGATTAAATGTGAGGCAGTTATTTCACATGCAATTAGTGCTGTCTGGAATACACATGTAGCTTTTGTTGTTTTTGAAGGTCACAGATTATCTTTGTTGCATTTATCCTTTACTCCAGAGATATGCCATTCTGTGAGATAATATACATAAACTTTATTTAATCAGCTGCACAACTTCCTCTGTAGCTAAAATTCCTCTGAGAAAAACAAAAAAACAAACAAAAACAACACAAAATTGCCTTAGTTCTGTAGTAAATCACCAACACTTCTCAGTAAGTTGATCAAGGAACAAAAAACATTTTACCTTTGTGGATGAAAATACCAAACTTTTTGAGACTGGCATCATTCTCTGCTTCTCTGCAACTGCTTGAACAATGGTACCCCCACTCTCTAACCTNTTTTCTGCTGGCTCTGTGCTATTTCCCTCCCCCCCATATTAATAGGAAGTTTAAGGTCTTTGTTTTTGGAATCAGATTAAATATCATTTTGTTGGCACTCTTGCATGAGGCTGATGCATGCTGACTGCTACTATTTGTTATTTTAATCCTCACAGTAGTTTATATTGCTTTTGTTTGTGTGATGGCTTGACCCTGTCTGGATGCCAGGTGCCCACCAAAGACACTCTATCCCTTCCCTGGCTGGAAGCTGCGGGTCCTGGTTGATGGTAAGCTGAATATGAGTCAGCAGTGCCCTGGCAGCCAGGAGGGTCAACCATGTCCTGGGGGGCATCAGGCAAAGCATCACCAGCAGGTTAAGGGAGGGGATTGTCCTGCTCTGCTCTGCACTGGTGCAGCCTCACCTGGAATATTGTGTGCAGTTTGGGGCACCACAATATAAGAAAGATATTGAGGCATTAGGGAGTGTCCAAAGGAGGGCAACAAAGATGGTGAAGGGCCTTGAGGGGAAGCTGTATGAGGAGTGTCTGAGGTCGCTTGGTCTGTTTAGCCTGGAGGAGACTGAGGGGAGACCTCATCACAGTCTACAACTTCCTCGTGAGGAGAAGAGGAGGGGCAGGCACTGATCTCTTCTCTGTGGTGACCAGTGACAAGACCGAGGGAACGGCCTGAAATTGTGTCAGGGGAGGTTTAGGCTGGATATCAGAAAGAGGTTCTTCATCCAGAGGGTGGTTGGGTGCTGGAACTGGCTCCTCTGGGGAAGTGGTCACAGCACCAAGCCTGACAGAGTTCAAGAAACATTTGGGCAATACTCTCAGGCACATGGTGTGACTCTTGGGGATGGTCCTGTACAGGCCCAGGAGTTGGACTTGATGATTCTTGTGGGTCCCTTCTGACTTGGCATATTTTGTGATTCTGTGATTATCCTTTGTTTTGCTAATGGAGTTTTTGGCTTTCTTCTATTTTCATTGTCAAGTCACTCAGCTAAGAGACAGTCACAGCAGTCATTTACAAAGAGTGACTAAGCTTACACAGCAGTATGTGTCATGATGCAAAGGATTGTATCTAGTGACAGCTGCAAGGGAATTCTGTAAGTAGAATGCAATCTGTGAATAGAAACACAGCCAGCAATTTGAGAAATAATGTTACAGTTTCTCTGTGATTTAGTGACCTATTTTATTTCTGATTATAGTCACTAAGACCAGCAGCTCCAACGATATGATGGCACTGATGCAGTCACCTGGTGATTCCCAGCCTCAGGGTGCTCCTGGAGTGCTCCTCACACCAACGCAGAACAGGTCTGCAGATCAGGGTGTGGGTTTGGGGCATATCTTTCACTTTGTCCTTTGTGGTGGAGAGCCAGTTTCACCACCAATGCTTCCAGGATAAGCGACGCAAATATTTGGAGACCATCAAAAGCAACAGTCTATCTGTGCCTGTCTGAGAGGTGATGACCAGGACATTCTGTCCTGGCTGATGGATGATGCTCAGGCTTCTCTTTCCAAAGTTATTTTTCACTAGACCTTAAAACTCTGCCATCAGTGTGGAAAGGGGTTCTGCCAGCAGAACAATCACTGCACAGCAGTTAGACTGCTGCAGAGTCCCAGTGGCACCAAGGGCTCTACAGTCTTTTTGCCAGGTTGATGGATAATGAAAATGCAAGTGAGAGGAAGCCTCGACACTTCACAACTTAAAGTGAGTCATAGCCTAATACCTACTTCAGGAGGCTGGTCTTCTCCAACCGTTAATAAAGAGAGAGTCAAACCTTTCCAGAATGCAATTCAGAAGAGGAGTCAAAATTAAATATATAGAAGTACATATGTCCCTGCCAGCTGTTTACTTTGTAGAGAAGTGTACTGTATTTTACCTTCACTAACATCTTGGTGTCTGAGGTAACATGGAGTCATTCTGAGGGAATGCTGGCCTGTTATGGGAATGAGACGAGGCCCTTTTTATAGCAAGCCTTGTTATACCAGCATTGTCCACTTGCTTGAAGCACTGCATTACCCTAATATCTGCATATTCATTCCAAAACCAGCCTAATCTGCCTTGCATCCAAATATACAAGTCTCCAGATGTAATGTTTCCACTCATATTCTCCAGTACCCATAACTATATATATGGGATGAATATTCAACGCTGTAATCTTGGCATTCCCCAGACTAGTTTAGAGATGACAAATATAACTTTTGATCACACTCTGTTCATGTGGAAATGTTAGAACAGCTGCTGCTATTTCAGTTCTCACAGGCAGGGAGTTAAATTACGCACAAATAGACATAGCAGGTGTAACCCAGAAGGCAGAAGTGCTGGGAGGTGTGCTGTGTCACCTGCCTCCCCACAGACATAAGGGCTTGCAAAGGGGTAGCTGGAAGACAATCCATGAAGCTGCCCTCTGTAGTGGTTACATTAGGGGAAACACCTCCCTCTCAACCCCTACCCCTTTAGAGCTGGAATCAAGGTTTCTGGAGCATCTTCATGCTTTTTTTTTTTTTTCTACTAAAGAAGTAGAGATGAAAATCTTATCCAAGGAGTTTACTTGACCATAAGAAGAACTCAAGGTCAAAATATGGTGAAATAGATAAATCTTGCTGTAACCATTTTGAAATATGAGTCATGCAGGTTAGAGAACGGGAAAGCAAAACACATTCATGTTAGCATTTAGAGTTTTATTCTGATCCCTGATTTCCTTGACAAGTCTCCTGATCCTACCCCATCAACTGTAAATATGCCTTTGTATAACAATAGTAGCTTAACCCTAGTAGCTGGGCAAAGAAGTAAATATTCTTCCTCAGAGTCAGCCAGCTCATTTTTAACGGCATATGTGGGATAATGTTTTTCGAAAAAAGTAATTTCTTTTGTTAGCAAGAATATGAAAATAAGCACTTAGAAATACCTGCAAAAACCTATCTTCTCACTTCTACCTGTTTCCATATTCCTACTAGCTACTCTCCAGGCAGCTGGCAAAAACATCACAGGATTTACACAGCCAGTAGCACTATAGGCAGTGCAAAATGAATTGCAATATAGGAACAAGAGAAAAACCTGACAAAGGAAGTAGATAGGACCCTTCAGAAAAAAATTAAACAGACAACAGTTTTAGAAAAGAGCAAAATATAAAAACAAAATAATAGTATTCTATGAGACAAAAAAGAACAGGACTTTTTGGAGAAGCAAAAAGAAAAATTATTTGCTCAAAAATAATTTATGTCTTGAAGAAATTACTAGTCATTAATAGAGAGTTGGAAAGTAAATATGGAAGACACCTAAGAGGTCATCTAGCCTATTTTCTCAATCTGCTGGTATAATGAACTGTCTGGGCTCTTTCAGCACAAGAACTGCCTTTGAGGTGTGCTTCTAAGACTTCCTCTGCTATACATGTTCACGCAACACATCTGAACAGAATCGAAGACATATCCTAAACTAAGCTGAAGATTTGATCCCATGTGAGATTTAACTTATTGTAGAATATGTTCCACGAGGCAGGAATGAATACAGCAATTAGTCCAATTTTATACCCCAATTGTAATATTTTAGTTCTAATTACTGTCAATTTGTATCATCCTAAACAGATTGATAGACAGTGACCTTCAGTTTCTCATTTTTGCTGATCACTGAAAGACCTTGATTGCAAGGTAAGAAGACACGTTTGTCACTATACAACTCCCATATTTCCACATTATTTGAACTGACAGCAGGTAACTCAGCCTGGAAAAGTGAACAGGAATACAATTCATAGAAATGTCAACCAGGTATTGCTTCACTGCATTTCTCTAACATCAGTGTTAAGAGCCATGAATTGTAAATTTTCTGCAACTCACTGGACTGTGAAACTACTTTGAAAGCAAACCTTGAAATTTTGCTTACAAAACATTTACACTGATAAATTTAATTTACTATCTCTTTCTGGAAATAACAAAGGTACATTAAACTTCTGAAACAATGGCAACTGCAGAGAAAATGACAAAATAACAACATAATTCTTATTTACAGTTTCCTATCTGTCCTAATTCTCTGCTCATTTTAGATCTGTTTTTCCATTTTGTGGAGATTGATATTTAGAAAATAACTTCAAGCTTTAATTTCGCAGAATATGTAGGCAGCACAAACTGTTCTCAAGTATGCAGTTATTCTGTCAGGAAAGATATCAGTGATTATTTTAAAGAGTAATATTGCCCATATTTATTCACGTGGCAGAAAAGAAAACACAGTAACATAAATACTTGAATAAATATAAATCAGCAGACACATGAAATTAAAAAAAAAAAGGCAGTCTTAAGAGGAAGGTACTCTTTTGTTTTGCCTGTTGTTTTCCACTCTTTAATCAAAGAATGCATTCCAGAAATCTGTATTAAGTTCTGAATCTGCAAATACTTACAATATATTTAAGGTCAGGTGCCTTGTCCCACTGATTATCTAATTTAGTTCTGTGTAGAATGAAATTGCATGATGGAAATCCTTCCCAGTACTCATTTTACTGTTCTCCCAGGCTTTGATACTGAGATGGGACAAAGCCAAGTGCAGTGCAGCTCTAAGTCAGCATGTTCCCACTGGAATTTGAGAATGAAAAGAATTTTTGCTCTCCTGAGTAAAAGCTAAATTACTTTCAAAGTACTCATAACTCATACTCCTATTTTAGGCCCCCCAAAAGACTTATTACAGAATATGAGAAAACAATCAAGTCCCCTGTCTCTCTGTGTGTCTTAAATTGATCAATATCCCAAAAACCATGGGAGAAATGTATAANCCTGAAAAGTTTCCTTATAGACTGGAACTGCTTTTACGAGTTGCACAGTCTGTATTTTAAAGAAACTGGACCAGAATTATCAGATAAAAAATACATCTGTACTAACATCCTGATTCCAGAAGTGCCACAAGGCAATGAGCTGGAAAAATGCTTTCTCACTCCATGACATCAAAGTACCATTTTAAAGGATGCACGACCTTTAATTAAGGGAAGGCAAATGTATTTAAATTCACTATATAAAGCTCCAAAAATTCTTAGTCTGAAAATCAAAAAACTGAAAGTCACTACTCTGAAAACATCCAGGCAAAAATATATCAATTATAAATGCTGAGTTTGACAGAAACAGTGTCACTGGTTTTCCACTACATGAAAAAAAGTTTGACATTTATCCTAAAAGCACTGTAATAGCCTTGCTGAAATCATGCTGACTGGAGAATTTAAACAGTGAAGCTGTACTTTCTGGAGTCTCACAAGAGCTGAACAGAAGAGACTCAGAAGAGGAAAAAGCAATTATAAAGTTGTATCCTGAAGTAAAAGACCAAAGTCACATACCTAAAGACTAAACTTGAGAAAAATTTAAGTCACTGACATGGAGAACATGGGAAATGGACAAAGTAGGGCATTGGACTTCTACAGTGTGTAAAAATATTCATGGATAAGATTTTTGAGAGAGTAAGTCTCATGAGCTTGAAATTAAGATCTGATATGTTGCTTTAACACACAGTGAAAGTTATCTCATGCTTTCAAAGTAATAAATATAAGTCATATGTAAACATAAGAGGCTTGATAGTGGTTTGACCTACACCAGTTTGAATGAAAAGTGCTAAAAGTGACCTTAAAAAAACCCAAACTAACAACAACAACAAAACAAATAAACAAAAACCCAAAACACAACCCCGGAGCCAGAAATATCATTGTCTTTGTTGGGAAAGGCTCTCAAAATACTATCTAAAACAGTATCCAATTTTGGTTAAGCTTAAAAAAAACCCCTCCAGGTCAAACCTAGATACCACCTTGTCAGTGGACAGAAAAAGTGCTGTAGTTTGAAATAAAAGCAATGAAACTAACAGCAACGGAAGTTTTATTTCTACTAGTAATTATTAAACAGCACTAAGAGGAATTCCCAGGCACTAGAATTTAATTTTCTGAATGTTTAATCACTAGAAAGGTCCCTAACATTATTTTGACCTGGACCAACTAGCACCTTCACAAACAATTTAAAGGCACATCTTAAGAATTAGCTCCCATAGTGACTGTCCCCTGCAGGCAGCTTGGATGCAATCATCCTAGGTTAAAGTAGTTTAACAGTTGGATGTGAGCTATTTTGTGCCAGTTGGTCTCTGTGCTGAGAACATTCCCAGACATGTTTATTTTATGAATACCAGCACTGCCAAATATTCCAGGTTGTGGGTACCTTAAACTAAAATTATTACAAGAATGTGATCTGGAGAGATTTAAAAGCAGTTGATAAACAACAGCAGCATATGAACCGATAAGCTGTCCAAGTGATGAAGGAGTCCTGAGAGACTCTACCAAGTGTTTTTCTCCCACAAGAATAGCTTCCTGGAAAAAACATACATTTCGGTGCATTATTTATTTTGTCACTCCAGCTAAAAGGCAATAATAGACTAAGGCTGTATTGTTGGAAATAGAACGGGAAAATCAAAAGTCTCCCAATGACCAAATGGGAAATTTAGTACTTAGCACATGGAAGAAAGGCATTATAATCCACTGGAAAATGCTCAGAAAAATACTTTTTTGTTGTTGTTGTTAAATAATTATTTTATTATGCTTAGTCTCTTTTTTACATCGAGACTTTTTTTTCCTTAACTCCTGGGTAATTTCTATCCTGAGTTACTAGGAAGTCTGAGCGTACAAATTAGGTGGTTGCCAAGATAGTAATATATCTGCATTAGCAAACTTTCAGGACAGCTTGATCTGTTAGGGACAGGGGCCTATTTAGAGTAGAGACTAGTGAAACATAAATAGCACAATGTATTTACTTACAACATCAAAGCGTTCTTGCTTGTGATGATGGTAGAGCCTAACTTTTTTTTTTTTTTAATCACTGAAGGCTATTGATGGACAAGACAGGGTTTGGGAATGTAGGTAGAAATTAGTTTGAATCAGATTAAAGAGGAAACAGAACCTGTTCCACTTCCAGTGCCCCATTTACCCTGTGGTGTCAGCAGTTGAGCCCAAAAACATGATCTCATGTCTTTGGTATTGATTAGAAAGTTTACTCTACAGATCTCAAAGCTCCAGACAGCAAAGGATGGGATTCACTGAATCATGTGAGCTACGCCTAGCATGTATCTGGGCCGAGGCACCATAGATCGATCCTTCCACAGTCCTGCAGAGAACAGGGAGCTAGGCAGGAACATTTCAGGAACTGCTTCATTACATCCCGAAGTAGACACCTTTGATATGATCAGGTGACCTGTAGTTTAATTTCCACTGTGGGGACTCTCATGGCTGGGCTTCACGAACGAAGATTTGGGGAGGGCTCTACCCACGTTTGTTACAAGTGCGCTGGTGGCTAAAAAGGCCAATACGAGATAGGCATGTTCGGTTGCAAAAGGCACAGCAGAAAATACCACCTATCCTTAGGTGGTATATTCTGCAAGGCACGATTCTTTCTGCATTGTCTTTTCTCCTCGAGAGTGATCCTGCGTGCATTCTCAAAAGAAGCAGCAGCGTTATAGATGGTGTGTCTCCTGACCTCCCGATTGGAGGCCAGAGTAGACCAGTTATGTCGATCAACATGGCCAAGGCTGAGATGTTGTTTCAGGGAGTCCTTGTATCTTTTCTTCGGGGCTCTTCTCATGCGGCAGCCAGTGGCAAGTTCACCATAAAGCAGGATCTTAGGGAGGCGGTGGTCCTTCATCCTGGAGACGTGCCCTGCTCAACGCAGCTGTGTTCTCAGTAACATGGCCTCAATAATTGTGACTGCTCCTTGTTCTAGAACAGACGTATTAGTCACATAAACTGTGGAGACTCTACTAAGAACCAAAACAACCAGACAATTAAAGCTAAGTGACCTCAACCAGAGTAATGGTTTGGAGGGTCACTGCAGTGCACACTCACGGAAGGGCACACACATACACATAAGCCCAACCAAGTTCAAGACATCAAGTCAAATCCTAGAACACGCTATGTACTGTCAAGAAACAACATAAGGGTTAGGCACATCCCTCCTTAGCATAGGCTTGGTTTAACTGGTAGTAATCTAATGGTCTTAACCTGCAGTCAGAAAAGCAGAAGGTAGACCAATAATCCTGAGTGTTTCAGGGGCACCCTATAGATCAGTGTGGGCACTGGGAGCTGCAGGAACTTCAAGCAGTTTCAGACATTTGGAAAACAAAACTATTACATCTTTATGAAGGGTATGTGTTTTATATAAGAGATTTCTCACATACGAGCACAAAGATACTCCCTTTTTTCGGGCACTGGAGTTTGCAATGAAACTACACATACATGCTCGGGTAGTACTGTAACTGTGGAGCTGACCTCCCAAAGTGGTTGCCTTACCCTCCATTAAATCTAGAGATAGTTGAAATCCACCACTGTCTTACAGGAATCAGGCTGGTCAGTCAGATAATACTATGGCGTGTACAGAAAGGTCAGAAAAGGGCTGGAGAGATAATACAGAGCTAGGCCTGCAGATAGTACCAAATACACCCTGTGCCCAGGAGTAGACACAGTAAGCTGTGATGTCAAGAAATCAGGGAGGCTGGAGCAGCTTTTTACATTTGCCCTTCTTATTCTTGTGACTATTTAAGACAACAGCACAATGTGAGAGGCATTACTGCCATTGATATATATGTATTCTGCTTTACACATGGCTGACACTGTTCATTATGTGCTGCTTGTGCCACAGTCAAAACTCCAAATACTTTAGTTTGTAAAAAGTCAACAAAATGTGGAACTGTGAAGCTTCAAGTCATCTGAAACACGCAGCACTTATTAAATCTGTTTGTGGGTTGTCACACAGGAAGACTGCATAACATTGCAAGGAAAAACAAGCTAGGAAAGCAGATGCCTTAACAGCTACTAATTAGAATCTAATTACTCTTTCAATTACCTTTACTCACCACTCTCAGTCCCCAAGCCAGCTACTGACAGGCATCATCTGTCCATGCGGCATCCTCATCTGGCACAAACCGTATTGAGTGTGAAATCAAAAGAGACACTGTTACACCAGCGTTCGCAGCATGCCTTTCAAACTCCCTGTGGTAGGAAGGCATGCTGAATATTTCATAGCGTGCATTTATAGTTAGAGTCTCCTTTTTGAGGCAGTACAAATATCATATTTCTGTAGGATTTCAGTGCTGCAGAGCTGTAGACAAGTGATTACATTCTATACGCAAACACAGACAGCCAAATCACAGTGATGCGGGACTAAACATGCCTTCCTCCATCCTTTAACTTTAGTTTAGTTCCCTGTTGTTACAAGCAATTTTGTCATATGTTAACATCTAGCATCAATTCCTTCCTTACTTAAAATCAGAGAAGGTTCTTTGCACACTGAGGGAATGAAACATAAATACAGTCCTTATTCCTGCAGGGAGAGTTTTCTATATATTCTAAGGAACTGCAAATCATCAAATCCTCATCATCTAGAGAGCTCCGTATACCTGGTTATTACTTTTCATAATTCTCACAGTGTCTGGAATCCTCCCGTGGCTACAGAATCCCTCCACAGTGGGTCTGTAGCTGCTTGCGCTGTGACCAAGCCCACATTGTCACAAGCACGCAACATAAGCACATAAAAATAGAGAAATAATCTCTACAGATAAGGAACAAAAACTGAGAGACACTTCCTCCAAAACATGAGAGACTCAACCTCAGATTTCTTGCTTTCAGCACAGCATTAATACTCTCGGTCTGCCCTTCTGTACCTGGAAGAATAGGCTTCCTTGCCTGTAAATAAGGCCATCTTAATTTTGTGTGGACGTGAATTTTTGAAGCTTCCCAAGCAGTAAGACCTTTTGAGATGTAGAGAGATAGCGAGCAGGAGCAAGAGCATCTGAGTGTGGCTTCATCATGAGAGTCATCATGGGAGTGGTGGTGCCACTCACCTGTGATTACCGTGGTATTGCTGCAGCCCACAACTGCCACAGAGGGAAATTGTGCTTGGAAATTGTGCTTGTTTCACATGTAGTGTGCTCTACCAGGCAGCACATACATGCTGTAAGCTTTTTGTAGAAAATTTGACCAGGCTGCATTTTGAATTTGCCTTTTTTTTATCAGTTAGTCAGAGCATTCCTCTTTATCCCCAGAGGAAGGAGTCTGTATTCCAGCAGAACAACTGTGGGCACACGAGATGGCTAATGACTTGGCATTCAGATGTTCAGCCTGAAGGGAGAAGGAAGTGAAATGTTGAGGAAAACCAGGTAACTCTTCAGAGAGCAGGAGAGTTTTCCCTCAATCACTCCATAGCTGTGGAAGGTCTGCAGGTTCATGTGCTGCATAGGAATGGAAACGGTCCTTTTAGGAGTACCCCATCACTTCTATAAAGCAAGCAATACATTTGTTTTCAAAATATAAAAGTTAAGAAGAAACAAGTTTAGCTCAAACATTTACTCTCTCAACTACATTGCTAAATTACTAAAACAGTCCCCAGACTAACTAGCACTCTCCTAAAAAGCTTCCAAGATGGGCTTGGGGACTTTCAAGCCACACTTCCAATTCATCCAGTTTGGGTATCTCCACCCTGTGTCAGAGAAAGAGGGTTTAGCTGTATGGATATGAACTGTTCAAGATCCTATGTCTTAGTGACAGCAAACAGTCCCAGACATAATTAATTATTACAGTTGCAACTTAATTCTCTGTTAATTAAGACCTGTCAACCCACTTGCCAAACTGTACAGCTCCTCTTCAGATAGTTCCAGTGGAAAAAAATCATTACTGAAAAAGATCAAAGAGAAGAAAATAAAGTTTTGCTGTGATCCCCCTTGCTTCTTGCATCCACTACAGACCACAGGGTCAATAGTCATTTTTTTTCCCACACAAATCCCTGTTTGGGAAGAGGTGGTCAGGGAGACTAGAAACTGTAGACCATAACTCTCCTTCCTGAGCATACTAATTGATCTCTCACATCAATTAGCCAAACTTGGTTATTAACATGACAAAGCTCCTAATAACACACAGAGTTTTCTTTCTAATTCTAAAGAGAGATGATTACTGATGTGCAAACAAATAGGTCAAGCTAACAGCTAGAATATAAAGCCATTTTCTATCCCAAAGCATCCCCTTGAAAAAAAAACATTGTCAGTTTTCCATCAGGTTGTTTTCTTATTACAGGTAAATGAGGGGTGCAAGTGGCACCTGACCAGATCTTTGCCTTTTTTCCTGCTAAAAGTGAAAAGCCAGGCAAACAGCATTACAATGGCAAAACAATTTGCCAAAAGAGAAGTAGCTCTACTGAAAAGATGGGAACAAGTCCTGCTGTCATGGGAGTTTAGAAGATTCCTAATCCTCAGAAATCCCTGGCCCTTTAAAAAAAAAAAAAATTAACAGATATTAACCTTGTCAATACAAAGAATCCATTTTGAGAGTAGGAAAGGAGGAAAGGGAGAAAGATGCTCAAAATGAGCTCTATAAAAAAACCTGCCTGTCTACCTCCATGTAGCCTACCTACCTAGAAACTTCTTTATATTTTTAGTAAACAGTGGCCTTTTTTAATTCATTCTGATCTAGAATGTAACATACTGTTCTTCAAGAGGTGGATAGAGGGATTCACCTTCTGCAACCTACAACACCTTTTTATTTCTTAGGCAATTTTCTCCACTGAATGTAATTCTGATTATTAAAAGAATAGTATTTAGATAGTAAAATGAGTAAAAATATTTCATTTAATGTAACATTTAACACAAGACTTTTCTTAGGGGGATATTGCACTATTTTATTAAGCCATTGTTCTGCAAAGATGCAAGAGCTTACCTTACTGTACAGACCTCTCTGCTGAGTTCAGACCTCAATTATCATAAGTCAAAACTTCAACATTTTCCAGAAAAACTGCTTGGAACTTCATCCATTCAAAAGAGAGGATCGATGAAGGAAGATTCTTTTCTATTATTCTTTTTTTATTAATTATTAATATTGACTAAATATTTTTTGATTTTATTTGCTACCTATGAAGATGAGCATAAAGAGAATCTTTTGAGCAATTTTTCTGCATCCTATTAGATTCGTAAGATACAAAACCCTTGAGCCCATGAATACACTTGGAAAATGAGGGTTTTTTTGGTTAATCAGAGCAAGGGGAGGATGTCAAATAGAGTGGGGGAGTTCTCTCTTATCCCTCCAGTATAAAAGATTCTGCATACTGATTTTTTTCATTCAAGCACTTTCTTAAGCCTTTAAGAAAGTTGAAGCTTTCTTAAGTAAGAACTAGAGATTTAGTGCATCTATATATGAAACCTTAAATTTATATAAGATTAAATTATACTTAAATTATAAAATACAACTGGTTTTGCTTTTATCTGCTCCAGTTCCAGTATCTTACAATGAGATAATCCATCTAGTTCCAGAGTGGGTGCCATCTGTATTTTAATTTATTAAATCCCCAAACTGTTAAGCATACATCAGAGGACACAAATCTAAATATAACACATAGTTCTTGGAATCTATGTAAAGTTAATATTGCAATAATATTGACACAAGATAATAAAGCTTCTTATTGCTACTACTTTCTTATTTCAAAATTTCAGCCTTTCCAAATGGCAGCTGAAGACTGATCATAAATGCTGCAGACTACTGAATTGGCAGCATGTCTTCCTGATGTTCCTCTCTGCAAAGACACAAGTGCAGCATCTCAGAGCTAGTTTCACAGAAACACTCCCAGGGACCAGACTTTCATGCTGGTTTTGCAAGGACAGGAAACTGAGAAGCAGTTTTTGACTTGCGAGCACACAGAAACAGCATCCCACAAAACCCCTTATGCAAAAATGTTTTACACATTAACATTGCACTATTGCTAAGTTTCTTTGGTCAGACCAAGAAGAAATGTATTCTGAAGTCCAAAATGCCTGTGTGCCTAAGATTACAAAGCTGTGAGCCTACTTAATCTGCAGACTCATACATATATATGAACAACCAGTTTCCTGACCTCTTTGTTCCACACCTCCTCTCTCTTCCTGTACATAGTACAAAGGGTATAAGCAAAATGTGTCAGCACTACCTTCTTCACGATTATCTCAGACATATGCTGAGGGATCTCTAGAGAAAACTGAAACCATATATAGCAAGCAGAACTTTCGCAGCTCCAGCTAACAGCCTCCACATGATTTAGGTTGAGTAATTTAAGATGCTGGTAGGGAGGAGGTCTGGTTCACTGTCCAGAGTTTCAATACAGTCACAGCCTTCACTTGTGATTTATTTAGTGCACTTCTGAGCTCGTTCTGCAGTCTGCATTTAAATGACATCTAGGCAGACTAGAGTTCAACAACATTTCAAGAAAAGTAGATAAAAGTTTAATTCTTTTGTTCCAAACAAGAGGTAAGCATGCCTGAGGCAACTCAGCAAGAAGCAGTTCCTCTCCAAGAGGCATGACACATTTATCACAGTACCTTGATTCACCAGGAGTGAAGATCCCCAAGAGCTGACAAGTTCAGAAATCAGCAGGAATCCGGATCAGAGAATGGCCACTCTGCAGAAGATACCAGAACACTCCCATTCTGATCCTCTTGTGTCTCTCTGAACACTGGACTGAGTGATACAGATGCAGTGGGTCAGAAGGCAAAGACATACATCACCCCTCAGAAGCACCGGAAAACATCAGAAACCTTCAGTGGTATTGGGTGCTGAAATGCTTTGGAGATCCTTAGTACATGGCTTCACACATATTTTAGGCACCCAAGTACTTTGGGGAAACTGGTTTCTGGGTATATCTAATACTTACTACACATACAGAACTTCTAATGCTCTTTGAAAAGTTCTAACAAATTATTTCCTTCTCTTGTGTTAGCAGCATTACTGTTGCCCTGCTACTGTTAAATACCCACAACCCTTAAACAATAGAAAATATAAAAGAGTATCTGTGACTACACAGACCTCACAGCGATTTTGCAGTACTTAAAACATTTATTTGCAAGTATTTGGACATTTGTGTTAATTGGTATTATTGTAGATATCTCTATGAAGATAAACACTCTGCTCTGAATAGCTGATTTTTTGGTATAATTTTTACCCAATATTACTTAAAGCTAATATTTTGAAAAGAACAGTTTAATAATTACCATGGCATTTCCAAGAAAATCTTGGAATAAAATAATATATTATATAGATACTTTAATAATTTAAATACAACACTTCAAAAATTCAAGTTTGGGGACATGTCTGAGAAGTTACTTCATGAAATGGTAAAAATGGATACTCAATGGCAGAATAAAAACAGAATTAGTTTGAGATGTCATTTAGGATTTCATATCCTTCTTTGTTCCCCCCTGTAACTTAGCCAGGTCAGCATCTGGAGATGCCTTTCTCCTCATCTGTGATCTTGCACAAATTACTCTTTTGCAATATAAATATGCATGGTGCATGTATTTCAGTACAACCACACAGAGACAACAAATCCAAGGAATTGTGAATTTCCTGGAGCTGCAGGTCTGTATGTATAAACATGACCTTTTGCACTTCTGCTCTCTGCCCAGTCACATTTCCCTGTCGCTGCACCAACCACCCAGCACCAACCTCATGCCATCATATCCTGCTCATTCCTGCTGGGCTCTTGTAGACAAGACGTGCCTTTGAGGGAGTCATGACCCTCAGCTCCTATTCAGCTGCTGTCTTTGACTACCTAAGGGGCAGCACAAGAGAAGACTGAGTCAGAATCTTCCCAGAGGTGCTCAGTGACAGAAGGGGAAGCAATGGACACAAACTGCAACACAAGAAATTCTGACCGAGTATGAGGAAAAATTCTTCCACTGTAAGATTGGTCAAAGATTGGACCAGGTTACCCAGGTCTCCTGAGGGTGAATCCTCCACCCTCAGAGATATTTTTAAGCCTCAACCAGATATAGGCCTCAGGCAAGATGATCTAACTGGATGTGACCTGAGCAGGGGCTGGACTAAATGGCATCCCTTCCAACCTTCATTACTCTACAACGCTACAACCTGGAAACAAACGGCTCTTCAGGAGCTTCACTTGATCAAAATGATATCATTTGTTCAAGACAGAACTTCCCAACTTGCATATGACGATGCTTAAATATTGGGTAAAATAAGGTTTTTTTAGGAGAAAACTCATCTCTTAGGCAAATGTATTCACACATTACATCTGTACAGGGTTTCCATCAAGGGTAGCTGAAACACCAGTAGTAAATATCAGTAAGGATAATGATATCCATTACCAGAAAGTACAGGTGCATCTTCCAGCTCTTCTTTATTCAAGTTCCAAGCTGTTTACAGCTGCTGATAAAATGGAGGGATTATTTTCTCAAGCTTATGCCATGTTATTGCAGCTATACATTTGGCTGATTCTGAGACACTGCAGTGGCTCATACAGTCAGCATGGAGTGCAGGAAGAGAACTCCAGGTACTTTTACACTACACATAACACCAAAAACTGAATACACCAGGACTTTTCCCCAAGAGAACGTAATCCATGTGCTACAAATCTACCCATGCTTCACTATAAGGCTACCTTTCCTTTACCTTTACTGTTTATCAGAGTGGATATGATGAAAAAAGTAGATTTGTACCAGCATACCTGCCACATAGAAAAGCAAATTTCTGCCTTGCCTCAAGGTTAATATTCAGTAATCTTTATGAGTCTGCAGTTTCTGCATTGTTAACACATTCTTCTGTGACTCCCTTTCCTTTTTCTATTTGGGTTTTAACAAGTGAAAAGGATTTTTTAAAAAAGTAAAATATATTGAATCCATTCTTTATGAAATGACTCACTGAAAAGGGGAGAATAACATCATCTAATTATAGTTGCCAGGGTTTTTACCTCCTACTAAGCATACTAATACACTTGCACTAATTGCAACTTTTCCCCTCCTCCTCTAAATTTTCAATTCTCAAACTGCTTCCCTATGGAAACATTTTTTAAACTCATTACAAGACTCTTTTCCCCAGTGCAAATGCCAGGGGCTCTGAGGACTCCAGAATTCTTCCTCCAGACCCTGCCATTTTCCAGCCTCAAAGCTTGTTTGAAAGAACATTATCATACCTAGCTTAATTTAAGGAAGCATCCATTGTAAGAAGAGAGAACATATTTCATTAGACTGACCAATGTAGCTGGAAAAAGGACAGATTCCTCAGCTGAAAGGAGCCAGACAGAAAAAAACCTTGCTCAATGATGGACCAGCAAAATTCAGTGCAATGTGAGAATGACTGGAAATCAGTGATTTGATACAAAGTAAGCTGCAAGGAAATCCCTGCAAGGCTAACACAGTAATGGATCCTCTCAAGCTCAGTGACTGGAGAAGCTCATTTCATGCAGGAGTCACTGAGCAGGGAAGAGATTATTACAGCTGTCCGAACACACAAAACATGATCTTGCACCTCAATTTATATCCACAGGAGAATATATAGGATATTCATTTACTGGTATGAATTTTACCAGTCCTGAAGCTTTCTTGGGTGGTGGTCTTTGGGGTTGTTGTTTTGGGGCTTCTTTTTTTTTTTTTTTAATTATTATTTCTTTTGATTTTGTTTTGTGATTTCTTTTTTTTTTTTTCTAGAGCACAGAGAAAGGAAGCTACTCAGATAGAGGTTTGAGGATGAAAGACACAGAACAACCTCTGGTTTCAGCTCAGCAACCTCTGCATCCCCAGCTGGTGGAAAAGCAAACAGCAAGTGCAGAGCTCTTCCTCCCCCAGCCACCACTTGTGCCAGGCAAAGCAGAGAAAGGAAAAAAAGATATCAAAAGGGCAGCAACAAATGTTCCTCTATGGATGAGAGCTAGCCACTGCTGCTGGTTTGGACTTTGTTAGCCCAGGTTATAAAAGCAGGGCTTGAAGGCAGAGGTGTGTATTCAGCAGCACTCCAGAAGATCATCAGAAAGATGCTCTTTTTTAGAACATTTACTCCAGCTGCTTCCAAGACACTATTCCCCATTATTCTGTAGAAGACATCTGAGACAGTCATAAAAAGTCAAAGTTTAAAAGATTCAGGAGTTTCTTCATATCATTGCCATTTCAGTGTTATTTACTTCCCATAGTACCACCCCCACTCCTCTTCACCCCCAAAAATCTAAGCAAAAAAAACACCCCTCTATCATTAGTGCTTCATCATGTATTGAAGCAAATTATTATTCCCTCACAAAAATCACAATCAGAGAATTCATTAGTCTATTCCCTTACCACCTACCACTTCTCACATTAAATGGAGAATATCTGTGATCTTAAGCAATTGGGTTTCTATAGCACAGAGTGAAAATTTGCTAGTAGAATAGTCCTTCACCACAGGCCTTTCCTTCCTTCCTTCCTCCCACCCGCCCACCAACAACCTTTAAGGGAAACAGTTATAGCTTGCTGAAAACAGAGGGAAACACCTCACATTCAGCAAATGGAGATCATGCACATGCACAGACACCACTTGGTACACATATTTGAGCCCCAGGTGATCTCGCCCTGTTACTGTGACAAACTAAAACATTCTCATTAGAGAAATGTCAGCAAAATTTGTCAAATGACTACTCCTAAAAGTCAAAGCATGCTAGAATTCTCTGGAAGAGAAAATGCTAACCTGCCTCTAGGTGAGACCACTCAGCTGCCCTGTCCTGGAAAAAGCAGAAGCTGTCAAAGGATTTGGCAACTACAAAAACATGACACTTAGAGGTATTCACAGTTCTGGCAATGTTACAGTTAATTTAACCTCCTCAAACTGTACCCGCTGTGCTCACACAATTATTTCTTCCCCTTCAGCTTGAACGACTTGTAGCTCTTAAATTTCCCATCCTGCAGAGGAGGGATGGGAAGCAACATATTGCAGTCCCCAATGCCAAACTGTCTTGAGCGTAGATTTATGATTTAAAAAGACTTGTCACCATGATCAGATGATACAAGTTTTATATCCTCTTCACCAAAGCCAGCACTTAATTACCTTGACTGACATAAGCTTATGTGTGCTACATCTTGGAAACACTGTCTCCTAAAAAGGATGACACCAAATATTCAAGTCTCAGGATCAGGACAGAACAAACCCTTCTGCTACCTTGCTAATGACCTTTTTTAAAAAGAAAACAAACTCCCCTGTACAATAAGCCTATCCATGCTAAATTAATCTGAAGTTCTAAATAATCAGAAGGAATGTTAGAGGACTTTGCACTCTCGCAACAGCAAATCTGGCTCAGCTAATTTTCCAAATGAATCGAGAATCCAGAGCCAACCAACTATGCATTAGTCACTTGGCTAGCAAGAAGGATTTACACTAATGAACACAGGACTTCATTAAAATGTAATTTTAAGTTTAGCAATATACCAGGATGATCTATTGTAAGAGGAAAGGGACAGGACTGAAACCTCAGACTCAGTTTCTTGCTACTTATCACTAACAAATTAAGATAAATTAAAAATCAATACAACAGGGTAATGTGAGACAAATGCTAATGTCCATGAAGGAGAATTTGTTAGACCCATCATCCTTGTGCTGCCAGGAACATCACTAATTCTGCACAACAGGAGAGGACAGAGACAAGCTGATCTACCCAGCAGAGCCAAAATTTACATCAGCTCCCCCTTTGCAATTGATTCCTATTCCCTCATGCACAAACCACCATCATCTTATGCAGACAGGGCTAGTACCAACTTGGCATTATAGTGAGGGAACCTGTCACAGAGCTACTAGAGCTCTCTACTTCTGTCATTAAAAATGACCTCAATGTGAATGGGAACACTTTTCTATTTCATTTTACACATCATATCCTAGATTATTTGCAAGGTAATCAATGACTTTAGCAATCTTGGTCAGTCAAAATCCAAATTATATTGGCCTCAGGTGGAAAGCTGAAAATGAATGCAAAGAATCCAGTATGTGACACAAGCCACACCCCATGCAAGAGAAGCATTTCCATTCTTCAAACTTGACCTCAGCAATGCTTGTTGAAGTTGTTGTGCAAAAATCAGGATGAAAATAGTATATAAAGCTCTTGGACCAAAAAAAAAAAAACGTTTTCCTCACAGGTGCTTAGCCTAAAGTTAAATTTTGACAAATTTATGACACAGCTGTACTTACTACAAGGAGGAAGGAAAACTGGTGCCATGCAGCTGAGAGATTCCTTCTTCCATATGACCTGCTATTTAGGTACCTCTCATATGCAAAATGCAGAAATTTCACTATCATGGCAACTCAGAAAATGGTCATGAAAATCACTTGCCACATATTGTTTAAACTAGATTCATACCTTTGTGGGTTTTAATTGCACTAGGTAGGGACACTATCTTAAAAAAAAAAAATCACATCGCTTTTACTACTGTTACATTCAGAAATATCAATGCTCTTTCAGTTCAGTAGTATGTTTCTCATAAGCAATGTATGCTTATTCTTCTATCAAAAAGCCAGCTGCAAATACCTATTCTTGAAAGCATTTAATAGAATTAAGCATGTATTTAATTAAAAAAAAAAAATCAACTGTTTTTCCCTCATCAGTAACTCTCCACCCATTGACTTCATCCTTAAAGCCTAACTTGTTACTCCTTCAATGTAGGCAACTATTCTTGTATGCATACATAAAGATGAGACTCCACTGCACCTTCTTTCCAACTATGTCACAGCAACTTAAAAATCTAATACATATTCCTTTAAAGAAATTTGAGTGAATTTATTGTATAAAACTATGATTGGCATGGTACAGAAAAGTTCCTTTTAATGCACATTTCCCATTAACTTGTACACAAATATTACAAGTATCAAGCAAAATGCAAAAGTCTTAAGAACTAATTTCATACTACAAAAGTGTTCACATAGTGAAGTTACTCTGGTTACAAAATGTCATGGAAATAAAAGCACTTCAAAATACATATTTGGGAAATGTCTCGAATAATCAACGCAACTTTAAGTTAGTTAAAAAATGCAAAGAAAGAGATACCCTCTTCAAAACACTATTTCATTTGGCAAGATGGAGCAAAGTTCAGATCAGTTCATTATTGAAGGATTGCTCTTTAGAAGAAAGAAAAACAAACAAACAAAAAACCCCACCCCTCAGTTCAGAAAAGACTTAATTACACCATGATGACAAATAACGCCATCAAAAAGTTATCTGGCTCTCTTGTTTTCACACAGGAGCTGTCAGAGGCAGAGATGTGTAAATAAACACTTCCAGGTGTATACAGATTGCCTTTTCAAAATCAACCAACCAAAAAAAACCCCCAAAAACCAAAGCCCCAAAACAACAGAAAGGAGACAATCTGAACTTTGTTGTTTTCATTTAACCAGTTCAGTTCCTTAGGTCACAAGACCCAAGAATACCAGTCTGCAAAGGACACAAATTTAAAGAACAAAATGGAACTTCCACTACGACAGAATGCGTAGATGTCCAGTTACATGACTACCACACGTCCTCTCAGTAAGGCTGTTAGAGGCCACCAGACCTCTGCTTCCCAATAACCTTGAAGATCTGCTATTCTGAGGAAGAAAAAATGTTTGGACCCTACAAACAACCTTACAAAAAGGAGGCACAGTCGTACTGTTAGAAAATAACACAAAGTCTTGAAGCCTGAAGGCATCCTTAAAAACTCACACAAAATAACTACAAAATAAGCAATACTTTACATTATTTTTGTATCAGATGACTTGCCTGTGTTTGAGCAATTGAACATTGCTATGTATATCTACATGAAATCACACATACAGAACATCGTGTTCAGCCATTATTGTTGTCTTCCTTTTATACACACACAAGTTACTATCAGGTTATCCAGTCTATTCAAACTCAGTGAAAAACAGTCCACAGCACGTGTAAAAGGAGCAGTATCCAATACAGTGTTGTCTTGCAAAAATGGAGTCAGAATTCCTGAGTCTCAGAGACATTGCTGTCCTCCTCCATTACTGGATTATTTATTTTCCAAGGAGAATCTCTAGTTTTCATTTCTTCACTCTGATGAAATTTGTAATAGATTGTGTCTTTTAAAAAATGTAAAACTTGTACAAAAAACGTGCCAACCAAAGCAAATTTTTAAAGCTTTTTAAAGGGAGGGGAGATTCACTTACAAAATAAAGGCCACCTTCTTGTAAAATTAGTACTGCCAGTATCCCATCATTCTGTTTAAAGGAGAAATTTAGCTCCCTGTTCTGGAAATCTTACTACCTGTAGTCATGTGAGCTGAAAAACTCCATCCTTTTAGCAATTAAAAATACTATAAATAGGACTAACATGGAACAGCCCTTTGTTACAATCACCAAGGTGGCAAAACCAATGAAGTCTCCTTCAAATAGTCACTGCAATCTAACTTCTGCATTTTCCCTTGTACTTTGCATATTACACAGTGTAACTTAAAATGTAATTTAAGAGCACTTCAGTCCCACAATGTAGGATTTAAGCTTGTGTGAATACATAATGGCTCTGCAACATTTGTAATGCCTTAGAAAAATACATTCAACCAAAACTTTATATAGGATTCTATTTTTTTAAATCAAAATGAAGAAAAAGCCAAATGGTCCCATCATTAGCTAAATAATACACTCCAACTTCTGGAAGCAAGTCCAAATCAAAAGCACATTCAAGAATAACACACTGAATTGCACACCTTCTCATTCATCTTTATCAGTAATCAAATTCTACTGCATATAGTTATTCAGCCTTATAAATAATGCTAAGCAGAAAAATATTTACCTCTGTGCTACTTTTCTCAGTTTATAGAAGCATTTCTCAGTTTATAGGAGCAAAGGAAAGAAAACTAAAGTGCAGGCTACAGGTCATGACAGGCATAATAAATGACCAAAGGTGCAGCCAAATTTGCATTTACATCTTAAGTTACTTTGCCATCTTCCTTTTCTTGCTAGAAGTCACCCCTGTGCAATTGAAAAGCTGGTCAGTTGATTTGTGCCACAGTACACCTGTAATCACTCGCAATTTTTTTAAAAAAAATCTATTTCAATTGTCCATAGATATTTCTAGGTGATAGCTCAGGTTCGCAAAACCTTACTTAATCATTAATACTTGAAATCACACAATATTGACACCTCCTCCAGCGAATGCTACTGTCCTTTTGCTGCAGTATGTGGTTGAACCAGTGAGGCTTGGCTGACTGTCTTTAACAAGCGATGTCTTCATTTCCATTTCACACGCTACAATAGCTGCATTCAGTTCCACTTGAGCTCGGTGAACGACATAAAACATGAGTCCTATGCTTATGACAATCTGAAAATAAAACAAGAGTGTTGTAGGCTATATAGGCTGCAGGCATGAATACAAAGCAACTGATCTGAACAAAATAGTAAGTTGTCGATGCAAAGATTCATGAAGGCATCTGTGGGCTCAATGCTTTGCTGGCAAGACATTAGAAGGGAGATGAACTTGACCAGTGAGCAGCTCTAAACCTACACATGCTGGCAGTGTAACCAGCGTATGAGAACATAGACATTACATAGAACTTAAATATTTACAAGAATTGGAAAGATAGTTTCTTTCTTTCTGTTGACATCCATACATTTATTATAAAGCAATTCTTTCACTTCCTCTCTTGGAAATAAGGCTTCTGCAAAGAAATGACATGGTGTGCTTCTGTAAGTCAAAGAGGCTGTATTCCATGTACCAAGGGAATAACAGGTTTAAATTCTACTGGGCACGTGCAACTTGCAAAACAGCAGAGCACAGCCAGAAAATGATGCAGACCAAAGGAAATAAAACTTATCCTTGCCCCTCTGGTGTGGAATGCAGCAGAGAGGACCAGTTTATCAGGACTAAACAGGGAAGAATCAGAGTTTATAAGTGACTTACAGCAGTCTTTAAGGGAAGAACTTGGTTTCTGGAGGATGGCTCAGGGAAGAGACAGGATGTCAATGGTGTGGGGTTTTTTCATTTGTTTAAGGAGGAAATACTGTCAAAAACTAGGGGTTTAGTTCAGATTTTTGCTGTAAGTTATATCGCTAAGAATTCTTAAACTTTCAGCACAAAAATCATCAGAAATAAACCTGGACAATTTTTGCTTAGAAATTACTCATGCAATGACATTGGCATGCACTGCACTCCCCAGAAGCATATTTTGATTTCAAGAAAACACCAGTCAAATTTTTTAGCTGAGATCCTCCTTAATAAAAATGATAAAATCTTCAAATAAAAATCAAGCTGTCTCATACTAAGAGTCCCTTTGAAAGAAGTAAATTATGTCTTTTTTTAAGAATGTTTTATGAAACTAGCTGGAATAAGCAACTTCCTTTCAAAAAACCAAGGATATTATATTGCTGTTATATTGCTTATAACAGAACCTAAAGTTCTGAGTCCAAAATCTGAACTTCGTTACTAATTGGTAGAGGTATGTTTTCTTTAGCATTGAGGACTATTGCTTAAAACATCTGCCAGCATGGCATACAAGATGCTAAATAATCACTGAGATGACTGGCAAGTATGGTCACATAGTTGCCAGGGGGAAGGCATCCTGACAGTCTCTAGCCCAACCTGCTGCTCAGGGCTGGCAGCAAGATCAGAACAGTTTGCTCAGGACTTTTGTGCAGTCAGGTCTTGAAAACTTCCAAGGATAGAGATTTCACCACCTCTCCAGGCAATCTGTTTCTCCACTGCTTGACTATCCTTGTGGTGAAAAATTCAAGTTATACATTTCAAAAGATGGCCAGCATAAGAGTCGAAATGAGACTATGGACACCAGGTTCTGAAAACATAGGAAAAATCCTGTTCTAAAAGCTTACTCAAATATTTAAATTCGATTGGTTTTAGAAATAGTTCTACCAGAAACCTAGTTCTCTAGATGAATTTAAAATATATATATTTATACACAGACAACCATGAAATGTGAAGGATTTTCAGAGCTATTCACTAAATCAAAGTCCAATCAAAGCTCAGCCTGGCAAAGCACCAGGTCTGAGAGACAGTGGGAGAACACAAATAATTCCTCCACTAAAGGCCTCTCAGTCAGATCTTAAGGATTGCTCTCAAGGAGGTCAGTACTCCTATTCAAACTTCCAGACAATCCAGTTAGCACATACCCGAGCAACAGTTATGTTACAACCTATATAATCTGCAGAGAGTCAATGTCATTAAAAATAAAAAAAAAGGAAAAAAAGAAAGGAAAATACCACTAAAAACTACTACCCTGGAAATAACATTTCATGACTAAAATGATAGCTGATCAAATAACCATTTATTTGCTCTTTGATGTATTAAGGCTATTAACCCCATATTTAGAAAGGCATTTTTAATACTCATAACCCTGTTCTATGAAGCCTATAAATCGTATGTTCTATTTAAGAGCACACAGGTATCAGGGGAAGGGGGAAGTTACGTTTTAAAGGGTCCTAGACATAGTTTTCTGTTAGCATTGTTAAACATCAGCTTTATAAATGTAAAAACTGAGGAATATAAATGACTGCAGTACTTACTGAAAGTCTGCAAACCATGGTAACTGATAGTCAAACATACCTTGAAGTACTGACACTGTCAGAGGCGGTTTTAATATATAATCTAGTTATGAAATACCCATAACTTCTATGCTCCTAATGGTCTCAGACCTAAGGTTTGCACCCAAGATTTATAGATGAATTATTTCATCAGCTAAGGTCATGTAAAGGTACTACATACTTCACATTAATTTACTTACTTGTAAAATTAGGGTATTCTGATTTAGGCATTAGCAAAATTATATTTCTACAGCACTTTCAGTCCTGAATACCTATGCAAAATGGGGATGTTGAGTGCTAACAGTGAACACTGCACGGGTGCTGGGCCTACACACCCTGAGCACACTACTTCACAGATGGTGGCACATGAGCTTTTGTGTAGGGGCGGTTTGACAATTCTAAAATTCAGCAGGAGATTACCACAGAGGGCAAGAAAAGAAAGCTTACCAAAACTGTTTCAAAAAAAAGAGAACACTGAGTATGTTCTGCTTTGTGTCACGGTGAGGTATGAGAGAATTAAACTTTTTAACAGCATAAAACAAAATCAGAAGAAAACAGTCCACTGGAAACCTATTTTTCTGGGTATCTAGCAGTCAACAGAAGTCCCAAAGAGACTGACACTACCACTACCAAGATCTTTGAAAGTAATTATTTTAACTTACCTGGAACCCAAATATAAAATAGCCACTAACACTTTGCTCTGCAATCACATCCTCCATGGTGCGCAAGGTAGTGCCCAAGTATGAGTTCAGGAGCTGAGTAGGAAGCAGCCCAATTGAAGAAGCCATCAGGTAGTTGGGTAGTGACAAATCTGTAATCTGAGTAAAAAGACAGAGTAAGAAATCAAGCACAGTTCTTACACAGTCTATGTGTACAAACAACCAGACTGCTGCTCCCACAACCATCCCTGCAAAATCATGAAAGAATTTCTCACATTCCTTCACTGAAACTTAGATTCACGCTCAGTGGGAAGATAGTATAACAAAACAGTATGTGTCTAGTTTTCATCTGGCCTTTTTAAAGTTAATAGCTTTTATTTCATTTCACCTTGCATTACACAACATCTCTGTGTAAAAGTCATTAACTAAGGATGCAATTACACTGTTCATTGAAGGTATTTATTTCTGCAGGGTGAATAGAGCCCTTGAATTTATGAGAATTTATTTGTTGGAAGAAATTACTTTATCAAATGCAAAGGTCTAAAGCAAAAATCTATTTGCTTTGGATTTTACACGTATGGCACATAATACAAGAGGTAATTGTTCAAAATGTCACTGTCTTAAACATGATCTTGGCAAACAGAATGGCAATTTGTGTCTGCAAGGGAGGTTATACAGCTCAATATGACACATATATCTATCAATGATCCCTATGACCAATACCTATCTATATCTGTACTGATATACGTGGGTATCATTAAGATTCTTTACCAAAGGTATTTTGCATCACATTTCAACTAGTGAACATAACAGTACACATGACTATAGCTTTTGTTCATTTCTCTAGAAAAAACACTACTAATACTTCAATATTTTCCTCTCTATGGTGTGAAATTTCTGTTCTGAGTCATTACGTGGACATATGAGTTTATATGGGTACAAAGTACACAGTACCAGATAAATTAGTATCAGCAGCCATTGGGAAATATTAAATGCAAGAGTCATGAGGTCAAAAGATATTTATACAACCAAAAAGAAAACAAGAGGAAACTGAGTTAAAAATGAGTATGAAAAGGGTGATCTTGAAAACAAGCAGTCTAACGAATTTTCCAAACAATTCGGTTGATCACATCATAATAAAACAAGATCTAATTAAGAACAGCCCTAACACTGGGAGCCTACATGGAAATTATTGACCTTGACAGTTTTGTACAATGTTGAAGACCAGAGAATAGCAGCAATGTTACTCATTTCATCATGCTATTCTTAAAATAAACTTTGGTTACTGTGAAAGTCACAGTGCTGAATTCTCAGAGCTCTGTGCACCATCAGTGGAAAGTTTCTGTGAGGAAGGAAGGGCAATGGAGGAGCAGAATGTAATGAAGCATAAAGATTAAGTTAATTCACTGGGACAAGATTCCATAAACCAATTCCAAACTTCACACTGCAAATCATACTTCCCACAGACTGAAACACATACCAGCACCAAAAATAATATATTTCCCTCTCTATACAAGATTTAGATTTATTATGAAAAAGCATTACATAATTATGTCAGAACTTTACATTTGACCATTGCTTTCAAAAGACTTTTTTTTTTAAACATTATCATAATCTGGGCCATGTAATAAGAATGCACAGCCCAAACTTACTATCTTGTCAAGGGAATGGAGAAGCTGCTATTAAAAATCTCAGAAATACTAATGCAGAGGCAAGATTTGCTAAGTAGGACACTATCATTAATTCTAATGGAGCTGGGAAACTTCCCAAAGATTGTTTTAACATTCCTGGCACCTCTCTCATTTCTGTATATGTATTAAGGACACTCAGGTTGCAGAGCAACGTGTTTGCACATCTGGATCTGTCCTGAAACAACTGGACCTCCTGAGCCAGGAGAGAGATTGTTTCCAAATGAAGGGGATACTGCCACTGGATACACTGGACTGCAGCTTGTACTTCCCACTGAAATGAAAGCTAGGAAAAGGGGGAAACATTTTTCGAGATGCCCTTTTAAATCCTGGTTTGTAAGGTTTAGACCGACAGTCTTATTCCTTTTCCCAGAAGGCACAGGAAGCAGATAGCATCCCTGCCTAAGAAACCTGAGAACTCATCAATAAAACTTACAGCTTTTCATACTTTCCTTTCTAGCATCTTTACCTGCTCTATGAACCTGCCAGACTGGCATCTGCATGGCCAGGCTGTCCAATTGAGGCTACCAGAGCTCTGTTTCTAATAAAAGTTCAGGCCAGCAAAAATTAACAGTGAAATCCCAAAGCAAGCATGGATGCAACTGTGTTATGGGCCACTACAGAATGGCATTTAAATCGTATTTAAATACAATTAAGAACTACCTAACTGCTTTGGTAACAATAGCCAGAAACTCTCCAATTAAGCCTTGGACAGGCTCTGTTCAGTCGCACTTTTGTGTAATCTTTGTGGCCAACACTTTTGGTTCAGCGCTGTCAAAGAATAAACTCTGGTGTCAGGACTTTGTTGGGGGGTCACATGCCTTTGGGGATTGCAACAGATTTATCTCCCCTCAATTTATGAATCCCTGTGTTTTGGATCACTAGGCTTTGTGAGAGAGCTAAGGATAACTCGGATGCTCTACAAGACAAACAAACAAAACAAAACAACAACAAAAAATAGTGAATTAAAAAACCAAACCAGCTATCAACTTTCCAACAAGCAGAGTAAGCAGCCTGCATATTCTTGCAAAGCAGGTACCCTTTCTTCAACTGACTTCACTGTGTGCATTTCTGGAACCAGAGATGCACACTTGAACACTCAGATTTCTTAGATTATTTCTTCCATGTGATACCCCTCTCAAAGAGGGGGAAAAAAAGAAGCATGAATTCCAATGTAACCTACATCTGGCACTACAAATAACCAGTTTGCACAAATCTCGCTCCACGAATCCACTTGTAGATGATAACCTGCATACCAGGCCTCCTTACAGAAACACCTTCAAAACACCCAGAGCGGCCAAGGGGAGAGGGCTGTGCATGGGCAAACACGTCAGTAAGGGTTATCAGCCCACTCCAGCAGCCCAGGCCACCCTGGCATCAGAGGAGTGACAATCAAGCAAAACCCACTCAAAGAGAAGTACAAACATGCTTTCAGTTAACAAGTTTCTAGGTCTTCCAGAAAGGCAAGGAAATGCATTACCCCACCGCTCTACTATCAGCACTTTCTCAAAGAGCAGCAGAGTGACCGTATAAGCAGCAAGATCTTCACATCTGGCTGGCGAGACTCTAGCAAATTTGTGTTAATTTTCTTCTTGTGATGTTTCAATTAATATGATCCCCTCACAAATCAAATGTTAAGAAGCTCTTCCATCTTTCTCTACACCTCCTGCAATTCAACCTCACAAAAACCCTCAGCAGATGGTACACGCCACTGAACAAGTGTTTGTAGAAACATTTAATCCCAGCCCTGCAGATGACCCAGCTCACATCAAGGTTATGGCTTGACCTCAGGTGTCACTTCCTTCCTTCCTTCTCATTTAAGTATTCTCAGCATCTCCAGTTTACTTATAAATATCAACCTTGAAAACATGCACAGACAAGACTGTTAGAAAATTAAAGATGTGTAAGCTTTCTTAGGATCACTGTCTTTTCAAAAGCAACTCTTTCCAAATTCATTGCTGAAGTTGCTAGTAGGGGGGAACGCATTTTAAATTTAAAAAGAGCATTAAGTTTTCAAATAAGTGAGATTTCAAAGAAATGACAGCTCGATCTGTGCAGGTATACATAACTTAAACTTGAATCACAGTAAGAAACTGAATTCCCAAATTTGCATGCAACATTTTATTTTTTAGCGATCTAGTACCTCCTATTAAATGTCCTCAGTAAAAAATTGAGCACACTGTGCTTTATTTGACTATGCTACAAAGAAGTAAATCTGGATAAATGTAACACAACTAATATTAGCAGGAAACATCCAAGTTACTTGGTATACTCAAGACTCTGGATTCATCTCATTTTCTATCCATTATTTTAACACTGAAACCTTCCACTTGGCATGAAAATTATTTAGCCTGCAGAACAGGGAGAATACAAACAACTGATTTACAGCATCATTTTAATATTGGACTGGCCAAAATACTCTGCTGAATTGTGTTTCCAACAGAAGGGTTATGCCAGGAAAGAAATAATTTTAATTTGGTAATTCTCTTCAGATCCAATACTACTCTAAAACATCTGCTGACTACTTCAATTGACACCCTGAAGCTGTGAACAACTCAAGCACAACAGCTTTCCCCACTTTAGGAGGGTCACAGTACAGCAGAAGCTTCAACTGCTACACTGGGACCTTGGGCTCCAGCAGAGACTGCTCCCAGCTGGACAAGTCTAAGCTTCCTCAGTCCAGCAGTAATAAAAGTTAATAAACAAAACAGCAGAGGTTCAGACGTTCAGTTTCTCACTCTTAACAAGGAAATGGTTAAAGGATCTGTTTAAAAAGAAATTACAAGTTGCTACAGCTCTTATGGACAAAGATCACAGCTCTGGAGATGAATGCCCCAGCATAGAGAGTCTTATACACAGCAATTTTAGATATTTGATGTGGGTGTTACCCCCCCAGAATTGCATGGATTAATTTTTTCTTAAATAACAAATTTGGTATCCCATGACCTACTAAAAGGAGCCAGATGATTCTGTCAAAATTAAGCAAGCCTTCAGAAGGGAACAGGATCGGAACAGCAGACAGGGGAAGGAAGGTGTGCTGTAAGAAAGTGGCAGACCAAAACACTTGGTTATTTACATTAAAGAAATTCTAAGTTACTGATAAATATTTAAAATATTTCACAATCCCATTTGTTTTGTTTTGATTTCACCAAATTAGAAGATACAACTGATGTGTAACACACAGCCAAAACCAGATCCTTCAGACAAAGCACACAGGAAGCAATGAGGGTCTGAAACTGTCACCATCAGCATGACAGTACTCAAAAAGAATACCCTTTATGTTCTTCTTTACTTTCTCCTGAATGTAAAAACGTACTACTGAACGTACTAATGAATGTACAATCTCCATCTAAAAGCAGAAAGAAAAGCAAGACTAACCCTTTTTTAAACTAAAGTTTAAATTAACTTTCAGTGGTACACTTCTGGTGTACTGCCCCTTTTCAGGTCTGATGCTACATCTTACTCTTCTGCCCAAAACCTGCGACCTCGATTGTGTGCATGGACTTAACACTCTGTATAGACTGCCAGATGCATGCCATAAACACCAACCACACTGAGCAAGAATTTTAATCTGTCCACTTTTTTCTTTCCAACATGACTACTTATATTAAGTAGTTTAGGAAGATCTGAAAAGACTTTTCCTCTCACTCGGATCATTTTAAAAACCCAGGCACTCTGTAACCATTGAGTTCTCTGCAGATTTTGCTACACAGCACCTTGGTGCTTCTTTCTAACACCAGAATATGGTCTTGAAAGCCAGAGAGCAACTCTAACACAATGCCACTGAGCAAGCCATCTCAAAAACCTGCCTGCTGTCCCTCCGCCTGCACAGAAGAGCCACTAGAAGGGCAGGTTTTTACTATTGTTAAAAGAGAGAGAAACCATGGTTTGTTCCCAGGAAAGCAGGCAACCTCCACCAGTGACAGCGGCCACTATGCCGAAAGACATCCTTCCAGCCAGTGCCTCTTTCTTTGGTCACACGGCCCACGCTGGCACTCACCGCGAAGACGGCATTCTGCAACCCGAAGGGGATCGGCGTGAGCCGCGCCAGAGCCACCACCTTGAGGCCACTGCCGCCCTCCACGACGCGGACGATGGCACTGAGCGTCCCGCTGCCCTGGATCCTGGTCCGTGCCCAGCGGGCCAACAGCCGCTTGCAGGCCACGTGGGCGACAAAGGTGCCGACGAGGACGCCGAGCACCATGAGCCCCATGCCCATCATGAAGCCGTAGAGGTAACCGGCGGCCACGTTGAGCAGGATGTAGCCCCAGCCGCAGGGGAATGACACGACGATGAAGCCCACGGTGAAGAGCAGCACGCCGGCCAGGCTGTCCAGGCTCTCGGCCCAGAGCAGCAGGTCCCGCAGGTACTGGCGCACCAGGGCCAGCGAGGCGAAGCAGAGGGCGGCCAGGACGCACACGATGAGGCAGCTCTTGCACCAGCAGGTGCCCAAGAGGCAGCAGGAGCAGCGCCAGCCCCGGCCCTCGGCCAGCCCGTGCCCGCCGCCGCCCGCCTCGGGCAGCTGGCAGAGCAGCAGCTCGGCCGGCGGCAGCCCGTCCTGCTCCGCGTAGGGCCCGAGCAGCAGCCCGCCGGCCCCCGCCGCCTCCGCGGGGACGAAGCCGACGGTGTCCCCGCCGCTGCCGGCTCGGGACAGCCAGCGGCCCAGGTCCTGCCGGGCGCCCTGCGCCGCCGCCTGCTTCACGGCCCGGGAGAGGAGCTGCAGCGCCGCGGCCCCCGCGCCCCGCATCCCCCCGCGCCGCCGCGCGGCTCCAGCGCTGCCGAGCCGCGCGGCCCCTTCACTCCCCGCTTCCCCACGCAGCCTGCGGGCAGGGGCGGCCGCTCCCTCATCGCCCTGCCATGGCCCGGCTGCCGAGCCCGGCCGAGGGCCGGGCGGGGGCGGGGAAGCGGCGGCGGGGAGGGCGGGGAGGAGGGGGCCGCGCTTCGCCGCCGCCCGGCGGGCGGAGGGGCCGCGGCGGCCTCCGCGCCGCCTCCCGCCTCGGCCGCGCCGCCGGGGCTGCGGCGTTAGACGGCGACGGGGCCGCTCTCTCCGTCCCGGCAGTGGCAGCGGCGGCCCTGGCGGAGCGCGGGTCCCGGGGGGCGGCGGCAGCGGCGGCGGCGGCAGCACCGGGGCTCCATCTCCCCGCGCGCTGAGCTCCCGATCCGCTCCGGAAAGCGCCTTCTCGGAGCGGCGGTGCCGATGTGGCAATCCCGGCAGGGAGGAGGCTCGACTCGGCTCCGGCGGCAGCCGCGTCCGGCCCCGCTGCGGGGCTCGGCGGCAGCGGCACCGCGGTCCCGCCTCCGGCCCCGCCCCGGGAGCGCCGCGCTGGGCGGGTGTGCCCTGCGGAGCCCCACCGAGCCCGCACTGCCGAGCCCGTGGTGCGGGTACGGCTTGTCTCGCTCTGCCCCGCGGTCCTCAGCAGCCTGCATTCCCGGTAGAGCCGTAATCTGGAGGGTTTAGAGGGGCCGTGCTGAAAAGCGGGTTATTTTCTGTCAGAGGAGCGCTTGGTTCAAGCATCACTGACGACACTGTTACTCTTGCGCTCCACTGCCGCATCGGCGACTCTCCCTCCCTTATGTGAAGGCTTTGTATCGCAAACACCCGGGCTTTCCCCTCTCCACGATCGAGACAAGCCTCTCCCAGCCAGCAGCCGGGCTTTGAGCTGAGGGGCGACAGCCGCGACCCTTGGGCTCCGTGGCATCTCACCGTCAGGTCGGCTTGGCTCTACTTGGCTCATACGATCGAAAGGCTCAGGCACACTTTGGGATGGTTTGAACTTGAATATTGAGCCACTGCTAGAATGTTGAGCCTGAATACTCAGCGAGGGCTCCATTTAGAGGGGTGTTTTCTCGATAGCCTCGCAGAGGCTCGACAACTTCGTCGGTCGCTGTTGCTCTGGCGTTACTAATGACAGGAGCCATAGGGTGCAGAAAGGGATTAGTTTTCTTTACAACTCTTAAACATACAGTGTGCTCCAGTGGAGTTATATTTCTCTGCTGGGAAATTCAGAGGGGTATATAAAACGAGAATGTGTGGGAGTTGTAAAGAGTGATTGGAAAAAAAACAAACCCAAAAAACTAACCAAATCTCAAAATTAAGAACATATTTTGAAGGAAGTACTGCAAATATGCACTTGCAAAATACACTGTTCGAAACAATAAAATCTGGGCAATCCAACAAATCAGCCTAAGAAAATGGCAGATGTCTTTGAGAATCAGCAGCAGAATAAAATGATCCTGGGGACTCTGTAGAGCAGGCAAGTTGCAGATAAATACTTCCAGCATAATTTGCTTTCATGCTGTTACCTGTATCTGAATGTGAGCATTTGGTTTTGTGCGTGCTCTTTGCTTACAGTGCAAACACAGGCAGGGCATACATCCAGAATTATAATAATAATGGAAAGAAAGCCCTGCATTACGGCTTGTAAAGGATGATGGGCATGCTTGTACATTCAGTAAAGGGTTTCAGCAAACCAGGATGGGACGGAAGTTAATAGAAAAATAAGAAGACAAAATATTAATTTTGAGTTTTATACTAAGAGCACGTATGTCTTTGTTGTGGATTTAGTTTCTGTATATTTTTGTTCAGTTCAGTTGCTTACATAGAATAGGAAAAAGCCTGAGCGGAAATGTCTACCAGAGTTACACACTTTATGCTGCTCCTACATTTCTGCATTTAAAGTGCAGAACCTTTTCCTCAGAGCCAAAATGAATCTCCAGCTGCCACTCTAAAAGCTACAGGGTTCTGTATTTATAATCACAAAAAATGTAATTGAAAAGGGACCTCAAAATGGTATGAGGGAAATAATTATCTATCAAAGTGACAGTTCTGACATTACACTCTAATCTATAAAATATATTGAAACTAGTTAGTGGAGATGCTTCTCCAGTCCCTAGGAATATATAGGCTGAAACTCCTTGACTTTATCCATCACCTTGCTCCCTAAAATAGCTAATCCTGGCATTCTACTGTCCCTTGGTGCAACGGCTCAGGAAGGAAAGACAACAAACAATCAGATTTTGAGTGACACAGAGTATGGTCATGGAGCGTCTTTGGAAAAATATCCCAGCAAGGCCACAGGAATTCAGCAGGACTTGGGTGGAGCTGGGAGCCTCTCCTGCACACACAGCAGACACAGCTATGGAGCTGAGAGGCAGTGTCAGCTGGCTCCTGAAAGCCTTCCCAGCACCCTGTTACTATCGGAAGGGAAAAAAACCCAACCTCACACACCCTTGAAAATGTGCCAAATTAGCACATTGCTGAACAAAATGCCAGACAAAATGGTCCATCTTTCAGACTTACTAGTCAGTGAATCATAAGATATTCCTGTACCATGGATGATGCAGTTGCAATGGTCTGATGATATAAGCAAAGCAAGAACTGTAAGGAAAAGCAGTTACCTTCCCATAGACCAATCATTACACTTAAAAAAAACAGATGACCTCTTGAACACACAGCTTCTGGACAAACACTTTGTGCTCCAAAAAAAGATAGCACACTTTTTTTTTTTTTTTTTTTTTTTTTTTTTTTTTTTCTCCACATAGATTAGTTGATTTAGTGAATAATTTCCAACAAATGTTGTCTAACCTGTTCTTTGGAAAAGCACAGCTGGCCTGGTTACCTTCAGAAATTGAGTTAATAGGAATACAAAATACAGCTTTAGTACATACAGGTTTAAAATATTGCATTACATCAAATAAAACTGCTCCTATACTTCCTTAGGCTGAGTTACTCAGATTCTCACTAAACTCATCTATCATTTCAACTCATTGGGGCCTCTGGTGGTCTAGTGGTTAGGGTGCAGGACTCTCACCGCTGCGACCCGGGTTCGATTCCCAGCCCCCCGGGCAGATGGAGCTCGTCAGGGTTCGATTCCCAGCCCCCCGGGCAGATGGAGCTCGTCAGCCCTGTATGGCAATCCATCTAAGAGAAGGTCACTCTAAACAAACCTACGTTCTGAGACCCTCACTGCCACTGTCCAAGCTTTGCTCTGAGACCCTCACTGCCACTGTCCAAGCTTTGCTCGGCCCCGGCAGATGAACCTCAGGATTAAAGGGTGGGCTCAGTTCAGCGCAAGCTGTGTCTCACCTAAAAAATCCACTGCGCAGGCTCGAAGGGTCAATGACCTTTCCCAAATCTTCGCTCGCGAAGACTGGCCATTATTATTATTTCAACTCATGTCTTACCTTTCTTTTTATTTATGTTTGGCATTTTTCTGAGAATCAGCATAAAACCTGAGTGGCACAGAATAACAGCTGGAGGACTGTTCTGCTTCAAGGAATAAAATCTTTCTATAGAAAGATGCTCTCACGGTGATGTACATTGTAGTGGATATTGAAGAATTTTTGCCATACAGGTGTTTTTTCCAGGCCCATGATGTAGGTCCAGGCTGTTTCTTTGATCTGACAGGAGCAACTGAGAAATACTCATTTATGTTTTGAAACTCTGCTTCTCCCGTCTCATCTTTTACTTCAAGGAATATTATTATGCAAACACACCCAACTAAGCATGTGAGTCATCATATTCAAATGAAACACATGACTCATTTAGGCCCATGTAACTGGTCCACACTGAAGAGGGGCTATGAAGATGGAGAGTAGGATACATTAAGCCATGAATTAGGAGCTAAAATTATTCTGAGTTACAAGCTCCTGAAAACTTGCCATAGCTATTTCTGAATTGCTCTTTAAGAGGGAGAGGCAGGACTTTTTTTAGATGATATTAAGGGCCATAACACCAGAGTACTTCAAAATGCCTGTTAGGTCTGTCAGCAATACTGTGAAGGTCCTTCGATGGGAACTGCAATATTGACTAATCTATGTCAGGAGCAACCATTCTGAGGCCACAGCAGGCTCTCACTGGAACTGCCTCCGTCTGGTCTGCAGTCTTCCTTGTCGTACATTCCTTCACATTCACATGAAGGAAGGTGAATGTAAACCTTGCTCATGCAGGGAATACACTTTTTGCTGTTTAACAGAGTGTTAGCTGCAAGGATTTGGGGAAAGGTATTAGTGAGGAGCAAGCCGTGACCAGAGAGATTATTCTGGTAGACCAAGTCTGCAAGCCATTGCTGGCCTCCACTGATTTGGATCATTCTATTTTAAATTCATGTGCATTCACAGTTTTGTCAAAGTGAATGAGAGGTGTGCTGAAGGAAAACAAGCTATCATGAAGCTTTATAGGACATTGCTTAAATTCCCAGTGAAGGGTGATAGTTCTGGAGTTACTGCATCGGGAACAGGAGGTGTAAGAGGCGAAACACCACTATTAGTAACCTAGGATCATCTAGTGTTTTAATTTTTTTGGCAAATATCTATCAAGATGTAACAAATTTTTTGTTGCTTTAACCAGGAGCTACCTAGTTCAGATAAGATCTTTAGTTAAAAGATACAAACATAAAAAATGAAGAACCCATAAACCTCATTAAGTGTATACCTTGAAGAGTTTTTAAATCTTGAGGTGAGAATCCAAACTGTGTTATTTTTGCAGCTTGATTTATTAGGTGTCTACAGAAACTTTATGACTTGATATATAGTCCCAGCCTCCCAGATAAGTCCAGATACAATCATGTTAAATCAATCATGTTTTATATACTACTATAAACTCATATAATTCAGAAAATGAATGTGTTTATTTTCATACATTTCTACATAAGAAATATGGTTTATACAATACTTTTACAAGAAACATTTCAAGTCAATTTGATTACAACTCCATGTAAGGCATGAAGAAAAATTAAATACAGTGAGCAATGTGCTCAAATATTTAAATTGAAGAGAAGATTCTGAGACATCATTGTGGTACTAGTTATTATATAAATAGTGACATACCTAAAACAAGTCCAATACAGTGGAACTGAAGGTTTACAATGACTTGTATAATATTCCTTAGAGTTTCTTGGCCCAGAAAGAACAAATGAGAAACCTTGAACATCCTTATACATAAGGCAAAAGTACAGCTTTATATTTGGTATATCCATAGGTGCCTTCAGCTGTTGGAGTAATGGGAAACTTAAGCTAATTCTTCTTAAAAACTCACATGGGGTTCTTCCTTGCAAAAGGATATCCTTAGGTTGACAGAAGAAACTTCTGCCAATTTTTTATTCCATGAAATAACTGCTTTGTTGCAAATACCCCACATTAGTCAGGGGCTGTTGGTGTAATGCGGAATAGCCTAAAGTTTGGAAGTCACAAAATTGCTCACAAGGACTAGACTAACACTGACACTTCTAGGAAATAGTAAGCTAGGGAAGAAAACCCAAATGTATTACATTAATTGTGCACTCCTGAATTGCACAGTGCAAACATTAGATGTGCCTCGAAATGTTAGCCATGTAATTACTTACTTCTACCAGGACTATAAACTAGGAATCTACATTTTCATGCAACAGAATACATGAGGCAGTTCTTGAGAACCCTAACATCTGGAAGTTGTGCTTTCAAAATTAATTTTGGGTATCATGAAATAAGGTACAGTGAGAAAAGTATATCTGAAGAACAGGAAATTCTCTGGGTGAAGTCATTTATTGAGACTGTTAACACAGATTTTCCTCACCTTTAAAGTGACAGAAGAACTGTAAAAGAAGAACTGTATCTAAATATATACCATGCTCAGGGCATTTTTAATGGGAGGGTTGTAAGTAAATGGAAATATTAGCATATCCTTAGTGTCAGGTTTTCATCAGTTCCCACACACCTGTGTCTTTCTAGCAATATACTTTGATATTCTTCAACAAGAAATCACATTCCTTTTGATACATATGCATCCCTTTTAATCCAATCCCCTATGTTAAAACTACATCTGTCTCTTTTATAACTTACTTTTAAATTGCAGTAAGTTGCAAAGTAAAAAAAAGTAGCCTGAATTTTCACTTTTTACATGGTAAGGTCCTAGCCAGTTATGGATTAGAGTTCAGTTTCTCCCAATATTTTTGGTTCAATGATTTTTGTAAACATATTTAATATTAAAGGTTAAACCAAGATCCAAAGATTTTGTTTTAACAGCATAGTAACATTTGACTGAGTTTTATTATTAAGCTTTATTAAGCAGTTTTAAGGTTAGCTTCAAGTCATCATGAAGCAGAACACTGAGTTTGTGGGTTGGATAAATAAAAACATATTTAAATTTGCTGGTATAAAGCAGGCCACTGATCTCAGTTACAGCAGTCTAGAAAGAAGCTCATGGATTTATTTTTTCATGTTGTCTTTATTTATAATTAGCTTTTACTCAGTAAAGTTTTAGCAACCCTTTTCCATCTTTGTTGTTATTCCTTTATCTGAGAAACCACAATGTGATAACCACTGGCAGGGATTATACAAAGCAGGGGTTTATGCCTCTGTAGAAGGATGAGGATTGAAAAAAACCTCAGCTTCTAAAATCAATGGCAGAGCCCATGTCTGAGTATTACCCTATATCAGGCACTGTATATATTGGTCTGCATATTTATAATCCTTGTTACAGCATATCTACTAAAATATTAATTTTTCTTAGTTTCCAGCTAGACTAACTGATGAGTTACTAGCCTCCTTTGAGGAAACATTCACATTTTACATTAAACACTGGTGAAAACATGATTTTAAGCCTAATTTGTCTTCCATTCTAATTGTTATGGCCCTGGTCATAGGCAATAGAGCATCTTAACTAGAAGCCCCAAAAGTCAGAGTTCAGTAGGCAGCCTGACCCTCCTCTGCTGAGTAGTTTAAAGGAGAGGTAGACTATGATTGGGTTTGGAAAAGAGTTTCCAGTCTCTTCTGAATGGCCTCACCTTCTACGTGCCAAGACTGCAAAGTGGAAACCTCACTCCCTGTCTTCCTTTTCTGTGTTGTGGTGTCTGCACCCCTACTCCAACAGCTGAAACTGGGGACACAATGTAGTTGCAAGAGCAGCAATCCATTAAGTTTGCAATAAAGTTTTTACCAAAGGCTTGGAGGATTCAGTAGTGCTCAGTAGGCTTAACAGGCACTCAGGAACTTGTAGGAGATGCTCCACATCAAGCATCTTAGGAGAGAGATACAGAATACAAATAAATGAATGATCAGATGAGATAGTGAGGGCCGACAGGACTTAGAGATTGTTAATGTTGATAGGAAACCACATGAAAAAGGGCTGTGTGTTCTTTTCAATCCTGTTCCCCCTCTCCTCCAGTCAGAAGAGATGATGTAAACTTAAAAATGTCTTCTAGTCCTCCTTGAATGAAGTTATACAGAAGAAGGTGTGAGAAACAGGGTAGAGGGATGGGGTCTGTGCATAAAATAGGCTGTTCCCTCTGGCCCCAGATCATGGAGATTGCCTTTCCTATGCAAGGCAATCTCCATGCACCCTTTTCTGCACTTGGTGGCAGCTTTTCCGATAAAAGAAGGAGGAACATGTGATGCTGTAAGAAACAACCTTGCACACAGTAATTAAGATTAGTGTGTTTGCTAAATACAAAACCTGTGTGGAGAGCAGATCTCTATAGGGTACACAGCTTAGGCAAGTAGGAGTCCAGTTGTATGACAATTTGGACTTTTGAAAACAAATATTTCCAAATGGCATCTCTCACCAGGTTCAACAGAGACAGAATAGCTGTGCTTAAAAATGTTTAGACATGTTGAAACTGTTGACTTTGAAGTTGATTTCAAATGGTCATACATTGATACCCAAAAGTATGTGTTTAAACTGAAGTTATTTAGTAAACCTGGTTCAAATTATATCATTAGATAAAATCATAAAAAGGTTTCCAAGTCTGATCTTGCAAAGACTTAGCAGCATATGGGTTTTAGTCATGTAAGTAGATACTTTGGTCTGCCCTCTTTTAACTGTAGTGTGGGCAAAATTTTTTTCTCTACAGCAGATAAACCCCAAAGGAGTATGGTAAACAGTTGCATACAGAGTTATTAAACTCACGGAAAAGTTATACATGTCACGTGTTCAGGCAAAGGCATCCACAAAACCTGAAAGTATATGGAGCTTTCCATTGGTATGCTCTACAGTTTATCTCTTCTTTAGTTCAGTTCTTTACCTGGATTTGGAGTTTGCTTGTGAACGTGTTTGTCTGGGGCTTTGAGCCATCTGTACCATTGCTGCTCAGTATTATTGTAACAGTTTCAATTTCATCAGTTTTCACTGGGCTACAATATTTTTTTCAGCTGTCTGGCTCTCATCTACTTTGCATCCTCAAAACACTGTATAAGCATTTTGTGTTGGATATATTGCCTTCATCTGTCCATTGAAGCAGTTAAAATTACCTTTATGAAATATGCATACATTAAATCAAACACATAGTCCATTTGAATGAGTCTGCTCTAAAGTGCTTTCCAAGTCATCAGGCAAAACAGGCAGTCTGAAAACCCAGCTATCCCTTTAGAAAATAATACATAAGCAGCACATCAAAGATAGCACAGGAAGATTTTCTCAGCCTCTAAATACAGTCTTTCCCCATTATTCCTCCCAAAATAACAGAAATGACTATGTGAACCTGTGTTGTCCTGAATGCAGGCTCATTACTTGGTCACACATTAAGGAGAGTATTTTAATTTTTTATTCTAATTTGTGCAAGGTCCCTTCCAGCTCAGTATATTCTGTGATTCTGTGAAAGAACGGAGCTCAGTGGTAACCCTCAAAAGGCTGGCTCGCCAATCATCAAGACTTTACACTATTTATACATTTTAACAAACAAAGGCATCAGCACTCGTTGGTTACAGATTGCATATTTTTTTTATTAATTAGTACTCAGATCCCTATTTGCTAGTTGTGTCTCTCACATCTCATGCTAATTAGTCCACATGTGCATTTCTTCCCTCCATTTGAGTCTGGGGTCCATTTTGAGTAGGTGGTCAATGAGTCAGTGGTCACAATCTCCCACTACTGGAATTACCTTTCCGCCAGTTATTGCTCAGTTCTGCTGAGTTCACTTCTGGTGGCTCTCATCCAGACAGTCCATTCATCTTGGGATTGTCTTCCCTTTCCCTTAAAACAAAAGATTAGCCAAGTACACAACGTTCACAGTGCAATTGCTTAATCGTAACTAACTATAGCTCCAGATTAACAACTAAAAAGAAATTACAAAGTTTGATTCAGATCTTGAGAGAGTCAGATCTTGAGGGGCTTGATATCCATTGCAGCGAGTCCTAACTTTTAGGTAGAGAATTTCTTCTTCATTGAAAGAGCACATTAAAAGTTTTCTCCAACATTGAACTGGCTATATTTCTAAAACCTCCATGTAGTGTTTGCTTGTTTACTTCTTGTGATCAGAAATAAGACAAAAAGGTTAAGTTAGTACCAAATCTGAGATTTAAAATCAGTTCTTTTTTCCTATGATAAAAATCTAACCTTTTGTGAGTCCTTTTTCTTTCTTATAAGATGTGAAGAGGACTTTTTTTTAAGTAAGTTTGTGCAACAGTAAAAGTTTCTTCATGTTTTTCAGTTTCTTTACCATATTCTGAAATCACTCTTTCAACGTAGTTTGTATTCCTCCATGAAACAACATTTTTTTTTAATATACAGACACCTTGTACTGCTGCATCTTTAGAAAAATATTAGCTTTGCCATCCTATATGGTCCCAGTGGTCACACTTAACATCATCCTTTATTCTCTGTTTCCAGTCAATTCCTTCCTCCCCTGTCTCCTTCCTGGCGTTCTGCCTATGGCCATGGAGTAGCAGGCATGTATTATTTGTTCAAGCAGTTGCACCAGTTGCTTCAGATTAGGATATCTCTTCAAATTAACTTCTCCATGCCCCTTAGCAGCTGTTGCTGCTTTATCACTTTGCTGTCAGATGGGCAGTAGGCACCAGTCCTGAGCCCAGACCAGCTGAGATGCCATTCCATCCTTACAGCAGCACCACTGTAAATTCCTTACTGGAAACTGGATAACGTATTCAGCTATACTTTTTTCATCAAAATCTGGTTTTATTCTTCATTATGTGTGTTATTAATATTTGTCAAGTTAGACAGGACTAATTTAATACCAAAGGAATATCAAAGAGCTATTATGTAAATATGTATGTATGATTTCTTAATGCATTCCAAATGCAATTCCACACCACTTCATCACAAAATTTGCCTTAATCTGAAATATTCCTAATTTTCTTCTTTATGCACCAGGGCCTTCCAGATTGGTCTCACATGTAGCAAGACATACAAGAATATTGAAAAGTTTTGCTATGAAATACGTACATTTTAAAGTGTAAAGTGTACCTCACCTCCTCTGAAGTGCACAAAAATGTCCATAAAACAATTATTTGACAAGGAAAAAAACCCATGAAAGACATTAAAACACATTTGAAGTTGACCGTGATATTTAATAACTTGAGCAAAAAGTTGCAGTGTGTGATGCCAGTATTATCCCTGAGTACAGAAAGTGACCCAGTTACACTACTAAACCCAATATATGTACGTTCTGGTAGTCTCAAACACACTACCTAGTCTGTAGGAACTAATATGCTGTCTGTTCATTATGGCTGGAGTAAGACCCTGGCATGACCATGGCACCTCTGTTATGAGCCTTTCAATTCCACAGTGCCTTATTGCAATCATAAGAAAGAGGTTGTGGTGCCTTTCTTCTGAATCTGTTAAGTTATAGACTTTTTCTGTATCACATACCTTGATCCAAGGTGACAAAAGAGAACTGCTGGATTCCTGCAGAAGCCTTTATGTGCTCACAAAGCAGATGTTGTAAGCAATTTCCTTGTACATCTCCTTCAAGGATTGCATCATAGACACACACTACAGTAATGACATAAATTACCTCTAGTCTGAATTCATGGACAAACTGAACCTGCTGCCCCTCAGGACCTGTATTGCCCTCAGGAGCAATGATATCAAATATGCAGAGATCCTGAACTGTGAAGACCTGGTTCAATACAGGTAATTGTCCGGTTTTCAGCAGGGATAGAGTTAATTTCTTCTCAGTAGCTGTTACAGTGCTTTACAATGCTGTGTTTTGGAGTTGGAATGAGAATGGTGTTGATAACACACTGATGTTTTGGTTCTTGCTAAGTCATGTTTATCCTAAGACTAGGACTTTGTTTTTTTTTCTTTTACTCAGTTTTTTTTGGTTGTGTGGTTTTTGGGTTTTTTTTCTGGGGGAGAGGGTGGGCAAGGGGTTGTAGGGATTTTTTTACTTGGTTGGGTTTTTGTCTCATGCTCTGCCTGTGAGGAGGCAAGCAAAAGAAACTCAGAAGGAGCATAGCCAGAACAGGTGGCCCAAACTGACCAAAGGGATATTCCACACCACAGAACCTCATGCCCAGTATATAAACCTGGAAAGGGGGCCAATCAGGCTTCGGGAAGGAGGGTCTGGCATCGATCAGCACGTGGTAAGCAATTGCATTGTGCATCACTTGTTTTTCCCTTTTTAATTATTGTTTTAATTTAACATTATTACTGTATTTAACTTTGTTTTCCATTATAAAACTATTCTTAACCTACAAATTTTACTTTGATGCTTCTCCCCATTCCACTGCAGTGGGGAGTTGAGAGAGTGGCTGCATGGTCCTTAATCTCCAGCTGGACTTAATTTGCTAATTCTGAGGAAAATTATGTTATGAATGCAAACTACTTGTCTGGCTTATGCATGGTTAATGTGCTAATAAAATTTGACAAGTGTAGACAAGGATCACATCTTTCTTATTTGCATCCATGGCATAACAAAATTATTTGCACTTTCTATGTTTTTATGCTTCTTTTGTTTTGCAGTAACTATTGTTATTTTTTGTGGATTCTTTCTTTCTCTTTCCTTTTTTCTTTCTCTTTCTTTCTTTATTCTTTCTTTCTTTTTCTTTCTTTCTTTCTTTCTTTCATGGAGGAAGAGTCTCATGAAGCAGTGCCTTAAAGAAATCAGAAAACTGGCAAGAAGCTGGATGTGAGGTGCTGAGAGCAAAGATCTAGTATCTTGGGTCTCTGTAAGATCTTCAGTCTTTATGATTTCACCCTATTGTTTTCTAGTTGCCCTTTCCTTTAAAATTTGTCATGTACTTCAAACTTTCAACCCTTCAGATGCTTTATGTTACTTCATTATTCGCTGTTTCTCCACTGCCCATTTGACCAAAACTTGCTGGGCAGAAAGCAGATTACATTTCTTAGGCAATACCTTTGCAGATTGCTTTAGAATTAAGACAATTTAGTTTCTAGTGATAAAGTCAATCTCAGTAGCCTCCCAAGAGATACAGGAAGCTTTTTGCGAAGTTACTCTTTATAGACATACCAAACACAGGAACAATTAATTGCTCTGGCATTTGGAATCCACACAGCATTTATTTTTTATTGTCTTGATTTTTAATTAGCATTTTACTTAGCTAAATTTAAACAGCCCTTTCCCATCTTTGTTGTCATTCCTTCATCTCAGAAACTACAAATGGAATCCATTGAAGGTAATCAAGTTACTTGGGCATGATTTTCCTTTGGCAAATCCATCATGACTGCTCCCAAATATCTTCTTCATGAGGTTCTCAGAAGGCTTTATTTGCACTCTGTATCTCTTAGATAATATGTAGAAAATATTTACTCAGAATATATTTTTACTGAGAAATATATTTCTCATTCATTTCTCTGCTATACATTTCTCACTACATATTTTATGGTACAGTACACATGCCATGATCATGGAATGTCACTAATGGACAGCAAACACAAGCAAAGGTGGATCCAGCCGTGCTGCAGATCTGGAAACTGTGCTGCATGTGAGTCTTCATTGGAAGATGCCAAAGAAGGATAGACAGGGAGAAGGAGAAGATTAAGGCCCATGTTACCTGTGTCTCCTCCCTGCCACGCTGACTCTTGCAGTAAACCCTTCCTGCAGGATATTATCCTCTCATTAGGAACTATTTTCGTGAACAGATAACAGACTGGAGGAGGGAGATCGATAAAATTCTACACAACAAGTAGTTATGTAGGTGAAGACTTGATCTGATTCAACAGGGCTTTACAGTAACTCTAGGAGAAATTATCCTCCTTGGCATTAGAGGTTTTGCACGAGCAGAAAAGGAAGACATGGAAGCAGTCAGGCTTACCCAGCCTTCAGAAGGCTGTTTCAACAACAGAGGCAGTGAAGTAGTTGTAACTCTGCTGCATCCAATTATGAAGTTTCTAATTATGAAGAACTATTTAGGATTTCCCCAAGGAGTTAATTTTAAAGAGCAGTGGAGATTATCTCTAAAGACCTCTTCTAATCTGTCGCACTTAAAAGCATTCCAGCTTCTCAGATGTGCTCTGCTCAAGGGAGCTCTTTCTATTTTATTGGTATCCACCAGAGAAAAATGAGTAGCAGCCAAGTCATGAAAAGGTTGGGGTTTACTACTTAATATTATAGCAATTTGCTGTTTCTAACCTCACTGGGAAATTTCAGGGAGGTGAAGATGAGTGGATGAGCTGGTTCACTGGGGAGAATGATTGATTGATGATGAGAAATAATGAGAAGTCCCAGAGCAGCACACAGCAGAGAGAAACTTCAGCAAGAGGAGAGCTTTAAAGAGAAGCATTCTATTTTTCCTTTTTTTTTTTTTCTTTAGCAAAAGCACCCAATATCTTCTCTATATGCTTTGACCTGCACAATTTTGATGAGGCAATTTTTAGAGCACAGGAAGCTCTCCTTTCTTTGGGGAAAGTGAAAAGGCTGTCCTTGCCACTCCTGGAAACAGCTGCGGGATTCACAGTTCACCAAGAGCTCCTAAAAGATTAGATTCACATATGTAGCTTGTATTTCCTTTTGACAGCGTAAAATCAGCTGGTTAGGAAGAGTCTAGACTAGGTCACCTGTGGCTGTAGAAGGTGGATGTATACCACATATGACTGGACAATAAACCACTCCTCCTCTTGCCAACTTTACATCAGAGCAAAGCACACGTAAAAAGCCCCAGAATATTTCCCGAACTGTTTCCTGCCCTCCCATAGACTGTAACAGTCTCTGTGGTTTGGAAGCAAAGTTGAGGAGGGAAGCTGTGATTTTAAAGCAGCACAACTTGAGTTACATGTTAACGATCAGTGTTGCAACGGGGTCTGCTGCGCCCGCCGTACTGGGTGGGGGGCGGTAGAGTTGCTCTGCCCGTAATAGACGCTTCTAGATACAGCACATGTGTGGCAGACATCACCCCTTTGTGGTCTGCAACAGCATCTCTGCTTTACGGCGGGGGGAAAAGAAGGAAAATCTGGTCAACTGAGGGGACAGACTTCAGAGCCAAGAGATTTCTTCTTTCTCAGAGCTCGATCAAGACAAAAACGTGGCAAGGGATGATGAAAACACTTTATATCAGGATCTCAGAGAGGAGAGGACAAGCATGCGTGAGCATCAGAAGAAAGTCACGCTGAGGGAACATGGGTGAACTTCCAGGCTCTTCCTCAATGCTGGCATATACAGGCAGTAAAGCATAAAGTCCTATCCTGTAAAATACAGATTATCACATAAACATGATTTTTTGGAATTAAATTTAAACATACACTGTAGTAGCACAACTAGTTTCACTGCCAAAGTTTTTATCTTTTATTTCCTATATTTCTGCAGCAGCATAATTAAAAATTAGAAGAATGAACCTGACCTTAAGATAGAAGAGCCTCCTGAAAAGGAAATAATTTCATCAGGCTTCTAAGCTGAACTAAACAGTCCTGTTTAAGCGCAGAGGAGACCAAAATTATTAGTACATGCAAGAGAGTCTGTACTGCTCATGCAGCTCCAGAAAAGGAGAGCTGCAGCAAAGGAATTATTCCCAGTGCTTACTTCAGATATCACTTTTCACCCTATGTAGCTAAAAATAAAGAAAACAAGGACTGTATCATAATTAAGTTTTTAATTAAGAAATGAGAAGGGTCAAAAATAAAAGAGGAAATTATTTTTCTGTTTTTACTTCCTGAGCATTTACTAGGTAGCCAATGCAGGGTAGCTCCTGGGAAAACACTTGTTTAATAATAGGACAAAAGTCAAAAGATACATTTGAAGCTGTCTCCTTGGCAGCTCTCTTCAGCATGCAATTAAACTTCTTTAAAAATGTTAAAAGCCAGTCAATCTAAAGATGCCATGTACCTTTTAGGAGAGGTTTCAAGAGAAACTAATCTGCTTAGGGCCATCATGACCCTGAAATAACGTATACCGTCTGTCCTCATTGCATGTTTAGAATACTAGCATGACAATCAGATTTTCCCAGAGAGCATACTATTAATCTTTGCCCTTTATAATAAAGTCTTGGTTTTAGCTGTATTATATACAAGATGAGCTCAGGATCCTGTCAAGTACTCACCCTCTATGGAACTCCCAGAGCCCAGCAATGTGGACTCTCCTGAGACTGAAAAAATATCCTTTGTGGTTTCCTTTAGTGTAGGAAATGGAAAATGCTAATAACTCTACAGAAAGTGCAAGTTGCACAAATTGCAGTACCCTGCATGGACCAACTCTGTGCTGGTTTCAGGCATGGGATCAGATGGATGCACACACTGCAGCAGGTGATGCACCCTCACACTTCTCTCTGTGGGTGGAGCTCAGTCACTTCCTGAATTAGGCCAGGTTCCCTCTTGGGAAAAGCTTCACGAGTTAGCAACTCTAATTCCATTATCCAGAGAGATTTTGGCCATGATTGAGACATTGATACAAACCCTTAGTCTCTTGCACATCTCCAGATACTTTTTAGAAAGTTTACCCATTCTAAATAGCTATAGTTTAGCAGAATTATAGCTTTATATATGCTATATAGCTTATACAGCCAGCTTTAGTGACAGGGACTGAAGAAAAAGGCAATAGGAATGCTCAGAGCTGGAGAGTTTGAGAGAAAGAGCAGTGCAAATACAGCCCACCCAACAAAAGAAGTGCTTGTGTTTCATCTAGATTCTGTTGCCACTTATATTTAAAATAATCTGATTGGTTCAGGTTATTCAGCACCTGGAATGTGCTGCTTGCCAAAAGTAAATTATTAAGCCTTATTCTTTGTGCTAAAGGGCATTGGAATGGGAAGCTATGGAGAAAAAGACAGGAGAGTAGGCTTTAAGAAATACTCAGAATACTCAGCAATGGGTTTATAAGTATTTCTAAGTACACCTGAAGCTTATGAGAGATCAGAATTTCTGGCCCACAAACATGAGAGACTTCAGGAGCTGCTCAGTCAGAAATGATGGGCAGAACAGGTCTCACAAAACTGCCAAACGGTGAGGATGGCTGAACTCTTGTCATATCCTTAGCAAGGGAGAGAATGAGTATTTCTGTCATTTTGCCCTTGATTAAGTATGAAGTCCTAAGGGAAACAGAGCATCTTGATGCTGTTTCCCTGCTCACGGAAGATGTTTCCATGTATAGTTCTGTTCATGTTCACTGCTATGCCAACAAATGTTCATCAAATACCTTTCCCTGCTTTTATGGCAAAATTGTCTGTAAAACAAGGAAGTATAATTTCTTTTGTTCTTTTCTTTTAAGTTTCAACAGCTGCCAAACTCATCCTCTGCTAAACTTCAGTATTCCAAAATACTTAACTCCAAGGGATTTTGCTGATGAATTGAAGTCTCATCCCTCCAGTTCTGAAGCTGACTTTTTCAAACCAGTGTCTGCAGCGCACTTTGTGTCTGGGTGTAGATGTTCTCCCAGCCCCAAACTCAGACCCTATTTTCTGTATGTAATGATCCTTCCTCGTATTCTCTTCTTTATCCAATCAAGAACCACTTTCATCCTTCAAACTAAAGATGGAGATGTTTATCAGTACTAATTAGATTAATATGTATCTTATACTTACACAAAGGATTTGCCAGTGGAGCCCAGTGAAGGCATAAGGAAAGAAGAAGAGGAAAGAAAAGGAAGAGTTTATTTGTAGAAACCACTTCATAAACACCATTTTTCTATTTCTGAAGTACAACACCAAAGCAAAAACTTGTATTTAGACTGTAAATCTGACTGAAACCAGTACAGCTGTCAAATAATTAGGCCATTTTGGGGAACTTTCACTTAGCTGTACACTCTGTTATATTGTTATTTTCTCACATGTTATATTAGTAAAGTGAGCAGAAGAAAAAGGTCACTGAGTGAGGTAGAGAGAAAATCTCCAACAAAAGGAAGAATGCAGTTCCCACTAACACTACTAAATGTTATATAATATGTGATAATGAATAAACTCTTACTATTTTGATAATTGAAATATAATTGTCTAAACCTATGGCTATAATGTAAATGGAGATGTGCTAACCCAAGTGAAATTTGTGCAAGTATCATCAGCAACTAATCATACCCTTCTTCTCTATAGATTTGCTTGAATTTGCTTATTTTGGAAACAAAGCTAAGCTTTAGCCTCATTTGTTAAAACTGTATGAGCAGCAGAACTAGCCAGTGTTTTACTCTGTCCCATGCCCTATTAATAAAGTTCCCAGAATCAGCAGTTTTCCAGGTGCAGAAGTTTTAACTGGTGACAATACAAGCAACAGAAGTGTCTTAATTAATAATATTAAGATTAATAATAAAATAACTAGCTCTGATGTATGTTGCAGTAATGTATTCCATAGGTAGATATTTACCATTTTTCACCAGCACAATTTTGTGAGATGTCCTGAAGGTCACCAGCATTAAAATTAAGACAACATAGTCGGGTTCAGTCATCATTTATAATACTACAGATCTAGACTGACATCACCATTAAATTTACATCAGCAAGAGAGTGAGAGACAAAGAACACTTGGACTTTTCTGGAAAGAAACAGAATAAAAAACACTAACAAGAGTTTACATTGGCAGAACTGATGGAAGCATGTAGCTACTAATTCATCATCTTTATAATTAATTTCTAAACTTTACTATTGTGTCCACTGAGACTCAAAAATTAAATTTTTTTATAACATCATTCCAATTACTTTCAGCTGCTCAACAGTCAGAATTTGTTGGAAAATTCTGACTCTTTTAAAGTTGTGCTCATCCTGAATGGGAACAAAATCAACCTTTTATAGTTTCTTAATACACAGCTTCTAGAGGAGATGCTGTCTCAGGAAAATTGAAATGCATTAACCTAAGATAATTAATTAGCAAAGAGCTTTGTGTTTCAAACATGAAACAATTTATTCTGAAAAAGATCCAAATTAATCACATCGACGTTAAAATGCTTTTCAATTCTTTTCATCATAGAATTTCATGAAAAGTACTATATTTTTCAGATGGCTCAGTTTTTAATGAAGCTTTGTTTCCCAAAGGAGAAATATTCCTACAGTACATTTCTTACCTTTTTTAATTTTATCTTTTTTTTTTTTTTTTTATCCTCTGCTTATCTGACACACAGTTATAAAAATACTGGACAGGCACTTGCACCACTTCCACTACCACTGTACCTAGGTATGTCTCTTACTCCATCTGCCAGTATGAAAGTGTATTACAACACAGATATTACATCTCAATGTCTATGGCATTCTATATATGGAAGATTGTCTAAGGGTTAAATACTGATACCAAACTATACTGGTAAATGCCATAAACCTACAGCACACCCCAGCTTTAATCTAGTTTTGCATGTTGGAAGTGAGTGCTGGCTAAATGAGGCCCTTCTTCTTTTAAAGAGGTGATCAGAGAGAAATGGGTAGATTATGGAAAGAAGCTTATCTAAAAAAAATTAGGAGGGAGGAGTAAGGCCTGAAGTTGAAAAATACACAGATAGTATCTCAATTAAAAGGAAAAAGCTTTCCAAAGAGTGGATATACTTGGAGCACAGTAAAAAAATTAATTGGTTTTCTTTAGGTTAATAGGGAATTAGAGAGAGGATGGAGTTGCTTTGCAGACCTGTTGTGTAATTTCCCTGCCTGCTCTTACAAATGAAGTGGATGGAGATTAGCTGGGCATCCATTTTCTTGAACACAGGGAAAAGAACTAAGAAATAATGCTCGGCTTTTGGGACAGGGAGGGCGCAGTAGGGCCAAACAGAGTCGAAGCAAAAGATTTCTGGGTAGGAAACTGTCAGAGGTAACCACTGACAAATATTTGTCAAGCTGGTTTTGTAGACTCAAAAGCAACATCTGTTCTGAAGGACAGGGGAAAAAAACAAACAAACATAGCAACTTAAGAATCAAGGTTTATTTGCCAGAGATTACAGACCTTTATTACCAAGTACACATACGAAAATGTTACCTTAGGCAAGAAGATATGATTAGGCAGAGTACGCACACTGCAGGCAGTGTGGTTTTCTCCCTGAAGGAGGATGAAAGAAGCAACAGAAGCTGGGGTGCACTGGGGTTATAAGGTGGAGACCAGCATACTTCATGTATGTATCACCTGCATAGTAAATAATTGCCATAGTAGTAAATAATGTCATCATGAGGAGGGCGTGCACACCCTCTGTGCAGGTCAGGAACCTCACCAGGTCACTGAGACACATAAGATCTGGCCACAGCCTTTCTAGCAAGTCCAGGGTCTTCTGCAGAGGCACCTTTGCCATTAGTCTACATAGTCCAGGCTTGGCAGAGGAGTTATTCCCAGGCTACAATAGGCAGTGGTTATGTTCCTTTACTGAAGAACTTTACTTCTTTAGTGTCTTTGTAATGTCTTAGATATAACTTGCTTCCTTTTCTCGTGAGATCCACCCAATAAATACTTCTGTTTACTGTTCAACTGCCTTTACGTTCCTCATTGTTGGCAACATAAAGCAAGAAAGGATGGTAAATCTTAGCTGTTGATTAATGCTGAGAGTCAAGGACTCTGCCATAAATGGCCATTTTATTGCCACATGCAAGAAGCAAGGAGCACAGTGCAGACTGCTTTAGTGTGAGCTACAAAACAGGAAAGAATAATTTACATAACTCATCCACCAGATATCCTTAAATTCAGCATAGATGTTCCTCTGGTGCATGCTACCTCCCAGGCAGACTCCTGTTTTTCACTTATGTCTGCTGAGCAGGTAGACATAGGATGGTCAGATCCAGGTTAGGTCATAAAATGCCTTGCACAGTGTGAAACAAAAAGGTTTGTGGGAAGGAAGCTGGCATGGGAACAACTTGCAGAGGCAACTAAAGGGAGAGACTTCTCTGGACGAAGACCCTGGGGCTATGAGGATCTTGTCTGTTATAGATAAAGGAGATGTCAGCTGGGATCCTATAAATTATTAAAAAATATACAATAAAAGAAAAAATACATCTGCCATACATCTCTGTAAACTTTCTCATCTATACAAAGGTTTCAGACATTAAATCCTCTCTCAGCCAAGAAATAGAATTGTCTAAGAATAAGCATATTGACAAATCAATTAGCTGAGAAAAGACAAATGGGGAAATGATTAAATCTCCCACTTTTGTAATTTTTTGTGCACTGTATTCATCACAGGATTTCTTCCTATATTCATCAGAATTAAAGCTCCATCCTAATAAGCTTTTCTGAAAATCACCTGCTTTCTACCTTGAGAAACAGAATCAGGAGCCAACATCTTTGAGTTATTAAAGATGCTGCAATTAAACACACAGTGTTGCTCAGGAGAGAGGATTGTCCAACAGACCGTGCCAGCTTCTGCAAACAGTGCCCACGCCTGTCTCTCCGTGTAAGCACTTTCCCCACTTTAATTTGTGGTTTGTAGAAACTGATAGCCCGTTAGTAGGCATCTTAGGTCATCATCCTGTTAATAGCTTCCATGGTTTAATCAAATACACGACAAACACTACTAACTCCTGTTAATTCCCAAATTCTTATCCGTGAGGAAGGCTTAGTGTAGCCAATGCTCTTTGTGCAGATGGAGTTTGTATATGTATGCATTTTATTTCCACTGTTCTCATTTAACCTGTTCACGTCCTTTCAATTCTAGGAATTCAAATGCAAAATGGAGGGAAAGAAAAGAACATAAGATGGGAACCAGATGTGACTGGTAAACCTCTTTCCATGTACCATAGCTTTCTAAAGACTAAACAAAATTGCTGAATGTCATGCAGAGGGGAATAGGAGACACAGCTTTAAATCTCTTGTTTTAGAGACTTGGTATGTAAGATTCAGAATTTCTGTTCCATTTCAGAAATTCACTGGGAATGACAGAGCCCATAAAACAAAGAAATTATGTTGTTCAAACCACCTTCATGGTGTTTCATCGGATTAGAATTCTGATTTTTATCTAAATGTGATAAGCTCAAAATGAGTTAAAATTAATATAGGTATCATGTTTATTCCCCAAAATATAAATAAGATATTATAAACTCTGTTTTCTAAAAAGGTAACATAAATTTCCTGTTCCTTTTACATGTTAAGGGAGAATGATCTGAGTATTTGTCAATGTAATTTTAATGTTTTACAACTTTTGTCAAATGCATTATTCACAAGCATGTTTGATGATTTACTTGTTTAGTTCAGAGCAAACAATTTAATGTGGAAAGTTAAAAAGATTATTCAAATATTATTAATCTATTCTACCAACTCAGTTTAGAGCCAGCAGAAGGCAGATTTGCCAAAAATATGCTGTTTTAGCACTTTAATTAGAAGAGACTGGAGAAAATTCCCCAAAGTTTTGGCTAGACAATATCAAGCTGCAGTGTAAAAAATTAAATCTGAATTAAAGGAGGAGTACTCCTCTCATGGCAGATTAGTGTTCAGAGGGAAGATCAGAGTGTGCCTGCAGCCTGGGTCATTTTGCTTGAAAGGTTAAAACAGTTTGGGGTTTGTGTGCTTTTTACATCAAAATGCAGCACAACTGAGAATAGAAAAATAGAGATCTCTGAGACTTAAGACAAGAGTCAACTAATGAAAATAAAAGCTTGAGAACCGTAGGCTATTCAGGGATTCAACAGCAGGGCCCACTGCAGGCAAAGCACTCGCCTCTGTGGCTGGAAGACAGGCTGTGGCTGTGCCCAAGCCACCCACCTGGGCTGTGGAGAGCCCTAGTTCTAGATCCTTTGGGATATTTCTGTCCTGACTTTGTCAGCACACCAGCATTTCCTAATGCTGTAGCTTGTGCTGTACCTGATCTGTAGCTTAATGGAGTTCAGCAGTCCTAGCTGTTGATCTCCCACTTTTCAGGAATTTGATGCATACTTATTTATACTTGCATTGATACTCATGAATGTATAAGCAACTGTGAAGGGAACAAAAGTAGAAATAAAAAATGAGACTCATGGGAACTCTGATTTCTAATTAAAAACACTGCACATCTATTATAATTTTAGCTCACAGAGGTTAATAGAAAATGAGATCAAAGGCAGCACGTGTTTACCAATGGTAGATCATGCCAGACCAAGCTTCTTTGATGTCCTGAGAGATTTGAATAGGAAATGCAGATCTCATCTATCTGAACTTCAGGAAAATATTTAATGTGCTGTCACTTGGGACTATGTCTGCTGGACGAATGATAAAGGAACTCACAAAAGAACTGCGAAAATGCATGAGGTTTGGAACAGAGCAGATGGTAAACTGATTCTGTTGAAAAGACAATTAATATACTGGAAGGAGTTTAGTAGTAGAGATCTTTGTGGCTTTGTGGTATAGTCATCTTCTGTAACAGTACTTACACTGTTCCTCCTCCCCCATCCCCTTAAGTTCCTGAGGGGTTTTTTTATCAGATGCTTCAGAGCTGCTCAGCAAATGAACGCAACGCTACCCTGGACCCTGAGCTGCGTCACCCAGCTTGTGGGAGCCCGTGTTGCAAGCAGTTCCCTTCCTCCTGGGGAAGTCCTCCCCTGGGCTGCAAGCATTTGCTCCAGGTAGGGCTTCAGTACCCAGCGAGTGCAGGGATGAGGAGGCTTCGCACTTTCCTTAAGCATGGACACTTTCAGAAGGGTTTGCAGGGCTGCGCAAACACCACAAAACCTTCTGGACTCAAGTCCAATTGACAGCACTGCCAGGTCATCTTTCAACCAGTGAAGACAATAGGTCCGTCCCTCTGTGGGGCAGAAGCAAACAACAAGCACAGAAAGATAACTTTATTCCTGGCCTTAAAACTTCATTTTTGATTGAAATTTCAGATGTGGAAAAGCAGAAGACTGTAATAGCATTCAGGAAGAACTGGAGAACTTTAGGGCGTTGAGTCAAAGCAGTGGCAATGAGCTTCACAGAATCACAACATAACAGAATATTCCGAGTTGGAAGGGACCCACAAGAATCAACAAGTCCAAATCTTAAGTGAATGGCCAGTATGGGGATTGAACTCACAATCTTGGTGTTATTAGCACCATGCTCTAACCAACTGATGTTGTAAGACCCTGCTCTTTGGACCTGCAACGAGATTTGTGTTACAGACTGGGAGTGCATCATTTTGGGAGATCATGAACCAGGGATTTATTTTTAAAGAAGCAAAGGTATCTAGAACGTATTGTCTGAGCTCCTGAAGCAGGCCCAGTGGAGGGCTACAAAGATGACTGGGGGACTGGAGCATCTCTCTTACAAGGAAAAGAGGAGGGAGCTGAGTCTGTTCAATCTCAAGAAGAGACAGCTGAGAGAGGACCTCATCAGTGTCTGTAAGTAGCTGAAGGGAAGGTGTCAAGAGGATGGAGCCAGGCTCTTCTCAGTGGGGCCAAGGAATAGGACAAGAGGCAATGGGCAGAAACTGATGCACAGGAAGTTCCACTTTAATATGAAGAAGAACTTTACTGTGTGGGTGACCAAACACTGTAACAGATTGTCCAGAGAGGTTGTGGAGTCTCCCACACTGGAGATATTCAAGAACTGTCTGGACACAATCCTGTGCCAATCGCTCTAGGATGACATGCTTGAGCAGGGAGGTTGGAGCAGATTGTAAAGGGACCACTGTGGTCCCTTCCAATATTACCCATTATGTGATTCTGCGATTCTGAGCTAATTCTAGCAAAGAGGAGGGGACATGTAATGACATTTTCCTTGTGACATCTTTCTGGAAGGTGGGATAAAACACCCGTCCCTTGCTTTGAAAAAGAGAAGCAAACATGAAACAATGCACAGAAGCAGATATGTTGAGGGAACTGGCAGCTTCTTCTAATAATAGAAACATTTAAGTGTTTAACTTAACTAGCCTAGCAGAATCAAGGTTATTATTCTCTGTAAAAATATCAAGACCAAATCTCAGGGAAGAAAAAGGACTTTTAGCTGACACAGAAAGACATGAAAATAAACTGACCATGAATATATTTAGGCTGGAACACAGAAGGGAAAATGACTACCAGGAAGCAGGGTTGTCTCCCAGTAAAGGCAAGTAGAAGTGTATGTAATTTTAGGACAGCAGCTACTCAGCATATCGAAGGCCCATGTTGAACGCTGCCATCCTGCAGCAGGAAAAAGAAACCAAAAGAAGCCATAAGGCATTTCTAATTTGCAGTTGCACATACAGAAGCCCAAGAGATACTCAATTGCATGGCAGTTAGTAAAACCACCTCTCCTTCTTTCAACAGGAGAGACTGCTCTCTAAGCAGTCTCTAACAAGCTGTTAATGCTGGGATTAAAAGAACAGTTCTACACCAGAACAAGCAGCTGCTTGACTCTGGAGTTTTAAGTGAAATCTCCCTGGACTCCGTAGACCCACCTGTTGCTGCTTCTAAAAACAAAGAGTAAAAAAACTACAAGAAGAAGAGCAACAAGCCCAACAGGGATCTTCAGCCAACATTCAGATCCACAGCTGAAGCTGAACTGCTATAGTAGAGGTTGGTTATAAAAAATGGAGGCCCTTATAGAAAATCTTACATACACTTTTGCTATGAATTATTGTGATTCTAGGTAGGAAATGTATGCAATTTGAAGGTGAAAAGACCTCTGAGCATTACCACAATGCCATCCCTTGTTCTCCATGCCTGCCAAGCCAGGAGCCTGCAGACCTGAAACTTTGGTTTGGTTTGGTTTGGTCTGTCTGTGAGAAGTTAGACCACTGCAAAGGGGGGTGCCATTTGATTCATTCCACCTTGTCTGTGGCTGATGATGATTTGTTGCACTTGTCAATTATTTCCAAGCTAAAAATGTACAAGTTTTGTGCAGACCACAAGATGGCACAGCTGTAGTAGGTATATAGAACTGCATAAGGCAGCCTGACATGAACAGATTAAAAACAAAAATTAACATAGTATTTAATATCAATTAGCGAGACAAAAATATCCTATTCTGGTGAAAAAGCTCTTATTTCTACTTTAAGGGCAATGTTCTCTGAGCCTATAAATGCTGAAATCTTCTATCTTCAATAAACAACTGCTTCTATATTTACAATAAAATGACATTTCAAAGCAAAAATTATTTCGTAACAAGGTAACCGGTTTTGTCTGAGATCTAAAAGAGCCCTGTAACTTTGGATTCCTTTCAGTCAAATGTTCCAAAGATTATCAAATAGCTTTTTAGTGATTTATTTTTTTAAGCTGGAAAATTCTTTAATACCAACAAACTTTGTCTATCTTACAGATAACTCCATTTGCCACTACAGTACTTCAATTTTTGAATTTCAAAAAAGTTTGAGAACAATCTCTAATTAGATGTTAGATACCCATGACCTTTTGGAAACAGCCTTTTTACAATACAACCACAAGGCAGTAATTGCACTCCGTGATACAGTAAGTTAATAATATGGATTTATGGGAATCAGATTCACTGCTCTGAAAGACCCAGAAAATATTTTGGAAATTTAACCCAGTCATTGCTCTGGCAGTGTATCACAAGGAACTAGAACTAGATAGTATAGGTTTATTGTCTCCAGAATATTTGCTTTTATTATCACATAACTACTGAGATGATATCTGGTAAAGGGGAGCAGACATAGATTGAGAACTATGCAGAGAGGAGGAATTTCATTATATCTGTTGTGGATTTTTAAACAAAAATTATGTGATTTTTATAGTTCACCAGTGAGTTTAGCCATTTGTCTTCCAGCTGTTAAGCATCCAGCAAAACAGAGTGATATTCCACAACTAAGATTTCTAGGAATGTCTTCAAAAAAAATGTTATCTTTCTATGTATTTATGTGCTGTCATGTTTGACAGTAATTTTTACAAATATTAGGGATTTGAGGAGGTATCATGGCAGAATAATCAAAATCTGAACATAAAGTCATCTAAATACTGATACATGTCCATCAGAAATATCTATATCTAGTCATCTAATCTCTATCCACAGAGGAGGAAAATAATGACTTCATTATTCAGTTCTTCTTTTAGTAAATCAGAATTCCTGACTAGCATTTGAATGAAAAACTGACCTTTCCAGATTTGCTACATTTCATCTAGGCAAACTGTTCTCTCATCTATGCTGTGAGGAAATACACAAAAGCCTGCAATTTTTAAAATGAGATCTGAAACTTTAATTAGCAATTATTTATTTGGGTTGACAGCCTTCCTTATAGTAACTGGGAAATATCTGTGACTGTTCTTGCTATGCCTGGTGTAATATTTATACAGCATGTTCTAGTAAAGTAAGAATTTTAGTCACTGACATTCACTAATGGGTGAAGGGTGCTCATTCTTTAGATTAAAATCTTTCCAGGGCAGGAATCCACACTTAGAGCTCTGCAGAAAAAAAGAAGAAATAGAATAGAAAAAGGAAAAGGAAATGGGAAAAGGAAAATGAAAGAAAACTGAAAAGGAGGTAAAGGAGGTTAAAAAAAAATAAAAAGGGAAGAGGAAGAGGAAAAGGAAAAGGAAAAAAAAAAGGAGAGAAGAAATGGTGATTGATTCCCACAGTTATCATTCTAACTGAAATTAAAGAAATCAACTTCTTATCACATACTGTTAGATCCTCTATCACAAAAAGCAGCATTGCTTCAGGGGGTTCTCCAGAGCTCAACAGACTGACACCAAAGAATACAATCATTCTTTTCTTATATTAATATACCTTTTGCAATCGGATATGTCTATCTCGTATTGGCCTCATAAGCCACCAGTGTGCTTGCAACAAACGTGGATAGAGCCTTCCTAAATCTTCGTTCGCGAAGCCCAGCCATGATATTAATGTAATGCAGCACAGAAACAGATCAAGAAAATTAATAAACTGTCTGCTCATTTTTTAAATGGAGTGTAATAAAGAGTCTTTAAATTTCAGAGAGAATATGTGTCCCATGTAGAAAACTCAATCTTGCAATTTCCAGTAATTGTAAAATGATGTGTACAATCAGTCCCTGAATGCTAAAAATATCTCTCACTGTGAAACAACATAGAATGTCCCTGATGTTTTATTGCATCCTCTGATGTTTGAGTTAGTGTGTTTTGGCCTTTGTAGAGAACTAAAATCTTGTTTACAGTTCCCTGATTGTGTTGCAGTGAGTGACCACATTCTGAAATCATATGCATATCCGCAGAATTTTGTTTTCCTGCCCCTGTATAGGTAAATGCACTGATGAACCTCCTCTTCTCCAGGCTGAACAGTCACAGCTCTCTCAGCCTCTCCAGGCCAGCTGGAGGCCAGTCACTAGTGGTGCACCACAGGGACTAATACTGGGGTCAGTACTATATAACATCTTTGTTAATAACCAGGATGATGGGTCAGGGTGCACCTGTAGCAAGTTTGCAGATAATTTGTGGATCCAGGGGCTCCTAGGCACACTAGTGCTACTAAATTCTTTGTCTAGGACCCTACAGAACATGGCCAGGAATTTAACTTAGTTGTCTTTGGTTTGCGCTAACACTGGGGCATCAAAGCAGCCTTCACATGTCTGGCTCTGGAATAATGGCAGCATAAGTGGGAAACACTAGTCCAAATCACTTACTACTATTCTCAATCTTAGATCTTATCTGTAAGCAGAAATTGTCTGGGAATATTTTCGGTAGAATTTCTCCAAAGAAACACAATATTCAGAAGGGCCAAACTTTGACATTTATTACTGGAAATTACTTCAATGTCTAGTACAGCATTGCATTTGGATAGAAATTTCTCCAAAGCTGCATTCTGTTTGGATTAAGGCTTTTGGTTCTGTCAGTTGGCAGAACTGACTCTTTATGTCCAGTAGAAAACTATTAGTGATACTGATTATTTAATTATGAATTTTATTAATTATTGTTACAATCAATAACATATAAATCACATTTCCCTCCCTTTTTTACATTTTGTTGCATTGTGCCCTTTAACCTAATATCGAACATGGTAACAGCCAGGGAGCAAAGAGAGTGCTTGCCACTGAATGCTCTGGCAATATAGACTTGCCAGAGATCTTTTTAAAATAAGATGGTGCCATATCTGCTTTTTCTCCAAGAATTCAGTCCCCCTCCAAAATCTTCTAAAAAACAAAAGAGAGTCTCCTCTACAGCTGTAGCAGTATGATCAAAACTCAGTCAAAAAGATCTTGAAGACCCCTTCCTTTCCTGTTCCACTAGGCTGTGAGCATTGCCCAACTCGGAGAGAGGGGTTTGCCAGCAGATTCTGATTTGTCAGCGTGGCTGCAAGTGTTGAAATTATTGAAGTGGAATAAGCCAGGTGGTCATTTCTGACAGCAGAATTTCAACAACTGCCAGAAGTTTTCAAAATGGAAAGTAAAGAAAAGAGCTGGCATCATCACATCAGGTACTACTTCATGGGAGATGTGTACCTTTTAAGCAGCCTGGGAAGGGTAGATAGAAAATTCTTCATTTCACAAAACCATTGGAATAATACAATTTTTCTTTTTAAAAACTAAAATTTTCTCAAATCCAGCTGTAGGAATGAGTTTGAGATACTCTTCTCAGATCCATGATCTTGTTTCTGGATTCATGTAACTAAACCCCAGTTACACATGAAGGATGATAGCCTACAACCAGAAAAAATATTTAGGTACCTAAAGAAAGCTTAGGCACTGAAGCTGTACCAAAGTCCAAACCCATTACTCCATGTCACAGGTCTCAGATAGTCTCCCTGGGAATGTTACAAATACAAAGAATAAAAGTACATATTTTTTTTACTGTGCTGTTGTGTTGTTTTGCTTCTGACTCTCATATTTTGATCTTTTCTTTTATTCCTTCTCTTAGATCTTTTAAGTAAATATCTGACTTAGCAATCCAGTCACACCACAGGCTTTTTCTCAACATGAGCCTGAGTCTCTGCTGGATGCCCCATTACAGCAATTTTTATTATAGTCTTGATTCCAAAACTCTCCCAGAGGGCTGGTCATAACCATAATGTGCATAGGAGAGTTCACACAGTGTATTAATTATCATCACACATCTTATGCATTTTACCTGCCCTAAAATGTTGTCCTAAAATCTACCACATTTTCTGTATCTATGTGAAGGAGTGTGTTAAAAAACGTGGGTTCCTCTTACAAGAAACAATTGATATTCTGTGTACAGTGATGTGCATATAGTTTACTTAGGCCCTTCTTGTGCACTGCTGTGTATTACTGACCCAGAACTGTTCCATCTTTGCTATGTTTATCTTTATAATGATACTTTTCTATCCCAGGGGTATTATATGTCACATACAGACAGAAAGGGGACTGGTAAAGAGAAACCGAAGTTCATAGCTGAGGGTCTAAAACCTGCCTTAGATGCCAGAAGATCCCAGGCTTGGACCTTCCCACTGGTTGGGAAGAGTCTGTCAAAGGCAACAAAATATAATTAGGATGCAAATAAACAAAAAGAAAAAAAATAATGTTCCAGTGCAAGGTGTGTGGTTTCCTCATGCTGGAACTCTAAACAGCACAGAAACCAGCATCTTCCTGAATTGCCCATGTGAAATTATGGCTTTACTTGCATTTATTTTACTAGTGATTTAGGAAAGAGCTCCCATATATGCAGACTGCATTCAGGTTCAGCTGCTGATGTACATCCCAGTTGTCTACACTGGCTTGCTGTTGAACTGCCCTTGGCAGTCCAACCTGTGTCTGGCTTTCCTTTCCATCACAGAGTGGGTATGGGACCAGTGGGAAAGTAGAAGGGCAGGAAGGGCATGGGAGCAGACTCAGACTCCCTCCAGGAGGGACCAAGATGAGGGTAAAATGAGCTCCTAGAGATGGGGACTTTGAAGTAATTTTCATTGATGAACTAAATGTAGCCACATACTCCCTGTTATAGGTGGCTGACCTAATGGTTTTCCAGGCATGCAACCACTCCTTTTGGGGTTTAGTACATCTACTCTTGCTATCAATGGCACATATACCATATGGAGGAGGACTCACTTTTTCATTCTCACAGTCCTAGTCGTAGAAACCTGGAGTTGTAAAGACACTGGTTCTCACTTGGATCAGATTTGTCCATGTGTAAGACACAAAGTGATGAAAGAGAAATGTAGCCTCCAGATTCCTCTGTTACTGCTCACATTACAAGTCATGGCCACACACATACTAACTCTGAAATTTCTCTATTTTATGACCAAGAAATTTATGAGGGAGCTACTACAGGGACAGCATTTGAGTACTCAAACCAGAGGCTGGTTTGGGGTTGGCCTGCAGAGTACCAGACCAGGTGGTGAAACCATGACAAAACAACATGTTTTGAGTGCTGAAGGGAGGGATTGTATTATGCTAACTCAGCTCTTTAGATAGGTATCAGTCAGCTCCTGCAATAAAGAAAAGGACCATGAAGCAGACCCATTCCTTTAGCCAAGGGCAAATAGTACTGCTCTGCTGAAAAGATTATATTTTGACATAAACATTACATAGTGTTTTTCCTGTCATTTAGAGGTCACACACACAGTTAACCGTCATGGAGTGATTTAGTGACTTGATTAGACGCTTGGACAGCCTGCACTTCCTTGGAAAAAAGGAAACTTTGCTGTCTATCTATCTCAGCATCGATGTTCCTTGTTGCACAGCCCACTGCACAGTAAATGGAAGGTCGCTCTTGCTGCCAGCTTTCATTTGTTTGTGTTTCCCAGATAAAAGGGCAAAATCATTAAATACTGGCTGACCACTTCATCTCACATGAGTGAAGATGCTGGTCCAGTAAGCTGGTTTCTGAATAAAAGTTTAATGATTTGACACACAGAAAGAAAGAGAACAGCCCCTTTTAGGTTTTATCCTCGGACACACATGAAACAACTTTTATTTCTTGTAATAGATGATGAGCAGCACAAATCTGTGGCTGCAGAGGTGAGCGTGCAGTGCTGACCTCTGCTAACCTCACCTGGGCATTTCACAAAGCCATCATTCTCCCATTAAGGCAGTACCTGTACTCCCACATCACAGGACACCATATGGATACATTCCTCTCTCCTCTCCCTCACAGCTTCTTGATTAGACAGAGGAAAATCATTGAATGAACAGGGAAGCTGGTAAAATTCAGAGCACTCATCCTGCTTGTGTTGTTAAAATTGAGATATTACTTCAGGTAATTTTGAAATGGTATAAAAAGTATCATCAGTAAGTTACACATATACTCTACTCAAAGATTTGTTTGTTCATTGGAAAACAAACCTGGAAATTAAAGTCTCTAAGAATGATTACTGAAACAGTACTTACTTACAACAACAGGTTGTTGTAAGAGTTGAGAAAAACAAACCCCTCTATAGTCTAAAGAAGATTTTTCTTATCTCCACTCACCCTCCTGGCTCTTGGTACAACCTTTGGACTTTTTTCTTCTTTTATCTCTCTGGAAAGAAATACATTCCCATACTTCCATTATAAAAGTCGGATTAAATAAAAGCCTTTCACTATTATTAAAAAGCAAAAATAGGTCAAGATGATCTTTCCACCTCTTTTTCAAGCCATCTTTAGGAAGTGATATAAAAATTGCTCACCTTGTAAAATGCCGTGTCTCTCCATTTGGACAGTTCTCTCTCCCCTCTCAGATTTTCCTCTGAAATGTGGAAACGGAGGTGGAAGAAGCAGAAACACCCACACTCAGCAAGTCACGCCAGGGCTTTCAACATGAAGGTGTTTTAAAGTAAAACTTCACTCTAACATTCGTTGTGAAGCATAATATCATATAGGTAATATATAAAACATAGTATCTAATATATGTTATTTTATTGTTGATCTATACTTGCGATGCCATCTGCTGGTGGTGTGTGGTGGAAGAACAAAGTCAAAGCCCCCGTTACACTATGCCCATGAAATAACCGCCTGGCACGGGTCTGAAAATATACGTGGGGAATGTCCCTCAGGACTGCTCTCCTTCCCCCTACTCCAGCACCCTCCTCCTCACCTGCCCTCACCTCGCAGAGCCCGCTCCTGCCCCATCTCACAGCTCCCCGCTTTCTCCTCTCCACGAACACCGGCGCTCCAATGTCCCCGCAGCCCCTGATTTTTGGCCAGGCCGCTTTGAGAGGTGTATTACGTGCAAGAACCTTATCATCAAGCCCCAGCGCTTTTACAGAGCGCAGCTAATCGCGGTCTCCGCACGGCAAGCACAATGTGAAAGCACGGTCACTCCCCACCACCCCTCCGCACCGCCGAGACCTCAATCTGGGGTCTTGTGGCTCGAGAAAAACCTCCCCAAAAGTGACTGTACTGATGGGGAAAGCAACCAAAATGATGATGAAAACTGAGGATGTGGCCTGACAAAGACAAACTGCAAGAGCCAAGTTTCTTTCATGGAGACAAAGCAAGACTCCCCACGAACACGCTTTAAAGATGCAACAGGGTGTGTGCGCGGCGGGATGGCACAAACCCTTCCCGCGCGGGTAAACAGCACCGACGGCCGCCTCTTCTCCTGCCCCTGCTGGGGAGGTTTCCCACGGGCAGGCGGGGCCGGCGTGCGGCTCTGCCCCCGGAGGAGCCCCATCCCCGGGGCCGGTCCGCCCACCCCCCATCCCGGCCCCGCGGGCGCTGCGGGCGGTGCCGGCTGCGGCGGGCGGATGGCGGCGGAGCGGGGAGCGGGGCTGCGCATCTTCCGCGATGTGAGTACGCGGCACTCCTGGCATGAACCTCTACTTCCGCACAGGACAGCTGCTAGCGTTTGGGGTGGGGGGCATATGGTTTGTTCTGGTTTGCCTTTTTTTCTTGTCTTTTTTTTTCCTGCCCACCTCTTTTTCCCACCGTCCCCCCCAATTTCTTTCTTTTTATTTTCTTTTTTTTTTCTTTTTTCTTTTTTTTCTTTTTTCTTTTTTTTTTCTTTTTTTTTTTCTGGAGCTGTGGAAAGAGGTGAAAACCAGTGAGACTGTTGGTCCTTCTGCTTCCCTCTCCCCTTCCTTTTCCCCTCTTCCTTTTCCTTTCCCCTTTCTCTTCTGATGGTTGTATGCACAAGACGAGCAGGTTAGTGGTTGTGCGTGTTTACGAGAGGTTCTGGGTGAAAACAGTCACCTTTCAAAATATGTTGCTTGGAATTTTATTATTTTAATTTGGAAGGGGCGTCTCACTACAGAGTTTCTCACCCTGAAAAGGTTTTTTTCCCACACTTGCAGACTACCTCCCATCCATTAGACCCTGATGGATTTGAGGTGCCCAGAGTCAATGTACAGAGAACCCTGAGCCCTTGAGCCCTTTGAGGGTGAGCTCAGTGAGGTGCCCTGCTGTTCATCTGGCCACCCTTAGACCATCACCAAGAGCTCAGCATATCACAAGGTGCAGCTGTTATGTTTTTTGTCTAAACTTGCCCAGCACAGAACCTTTCTTTGGGGAAAGTCCTGATAAATGGCAAACTCTCACCCAAAGATCTCCAAGGTACTCCCTGACCTTAATGAGACCTACAAATCTTCAGACCAACTCTACTGCCTACTCTGATCTACCTCAGACCAGCTCCTGTATTGGGGTTACTCCACAATATCAGCTCAAAATTACATGCTCTGTATTAAAGGGCCCTATATCTAGATGTTTTCTCTAATGTGCTGACAATAACTTCCCTGACCTTTTCCCCAAATTGTTTCAAGCAGCCCTCATCTGCTCATCTCCTATCTCTAACCTCCATGAGAAATCATTTAAATTAGACTCTTTGTTGACTTCTATTATTCCAGTTCAAGTATATAATGAAAATGCAGCTTTTTTGTCTTAGAGATACCATTTGTAAGAGGAACAGGAGAATTACAGTCATACATCACAAAGACAGAAATCTAAGTTGCCAGGAAAGAGTTAAAATACATTGAATGAAACCAACTCCCCAGTTTAACTCAGCACATTGGATTAGGAAACTGCATATGGTCAGAATACCTGATAAACTGAAAACTTATGATTTTACCGAAGTAAAAAAAAAAATTAAAGTTGTTTAATTTTCAGCAGTTTCTTAAACCAATGTCAGGTTCATATTTATAGGAAAGCAGATGCCTTTCACAGAACTGTGAAGAGAAGGGAGGGGGGGCTGCTGCTGTGATTCTGCTCTTACATCTGGAGGAAAATTTTAAATTCAAATCAAGTCTCTTGCCTGATTCAAATCAGGGACTGGACCCTAGAGGTCTTTCCTCCTGTAAGACTACACTCATGTAATAGATATTTTAGATATTTGGGGTGGAGTGTAGCTATGTGATTACCCCTCAGTGAAGTAGCCCCATTTGTACAAACACCTTTAAATTAGACCAGGCAGCAAGAGACTGGCTGTAAGACTGCAGAGAAAGGACAGGCACTGAGGTCCTGGTGCCATTGGGGCATATAATCACAGAATGGCTTGGGTTGAAAAGGACCTTAAAGATCATCCAGTTCCAACCCCCCTGCCATGGACAGGGACACCTTCCACTAGACTTGATTGTTCAGAGTCCCATCCAGCCTGGCTTTGAACACTTCCAGGGATGGGGCAGCCACCACCTCTCTGGGCAACCTGTTCCAGTGCCTTAGCATCCTCACAGTAAAGAATTTTTACTAATATCTAACCTAAATCTACTCTTTTTCAGCTTGAAGCTATTTCCCCTTGTCCTATCACTACATGCTCTTGTAAATAGTCTCTCTCCAGAGAGAGACCTAATGAGAGCAAGACAGGATTTCTAGTGCAACCTCCTCCCCAGTCTTGTGTCAAAGTCCCTCTGAAGTGCCCAAAGGATTTTAATATTTCCTTAAGGTTTTGTTTGTTTGTTTTTTTTAAGTTAATTAAACTTAATGCAAATGTTAAATAACAATTATAAAATTAATAAAGACATAAAAATCATTTATTTAAAATCAGTTTTTAAAAATTGCTTGTGCAGAAGCTTTTGCCACCCTTGACCCATATTTACGGAGCACTTCTATTTGACTGAAACTTCACGGCTACATCTGCCCCAGTCCTGTACATCCATGAGCCAGTGCTCTTGGTCATGGAGAGGTCTTGGGTTGGATTCCCTGCTGTGGGTGTAATGTCCTCGTGGCTCTGCACGGGCCCTTGCTACCCGTGGCACGTATCGCTGGTCATCTCTTCATGTTGCTCGGGTCCATGCTGCAGGTATTTATCCCCTTGCTGAAGCATGGTGTGCTCCTCCACATCAGACATGCTTGTGCCCATGCCCATATCTGGCAGCTCTGCCCAGGCACCAGCAAAAATCCAGCTTAACCTGCCAGAAATCTGTATTTTACCTGTTAAGAACTGTAGAAAGAGGTTTTATTTTGTTCTAATGATGCTTTAAGTGATCCTTCCTTTGCTCTGCATTTAGTCTTTATTTCTCATTGGGATAAAATTTCCAGTATAAGATTAAAAACTTAAAACCTTTGAAGAGCCCAATCCTCATACTGAAAATTGAGCGTATCATAGAATCATAGAATCATAGAATAGATTGGGTTGGAAAAGACCTCCAAGATCATCAAGTCCAACTCCTGATCCAACTCCAATTACTATATCATGACACTAAGGACCACGTCCAATCTCTTTTTAAAAACCTCCAGGGATGGTGAATCCACCACCTCTCTGGGTAGGCCGTTCCAATGCCTGATAACCCTCTCTGTAAAGAATTTCTTCCTAACATCTAACCTAAACCTCCCCTGGCAGAGCTTGAGCCCATGTCCCCTTGTCCTATTGTTGATTGCCTGGGAGAAGAGACCAACCCCCGCCTGGCTATAACCTCCCTTCAGGTAGTTGAAGAGAGTGATGAGGTCGCCTCTAAGCCTTCTCTTCTCCAGACTAAACAACCCCAGCTCCCTCAGCCTCTCCTCATAGGACTTGTACTCCAGTCCCTTCACCAGCCTCGTTGCTCTTCTCTGGACCCGCTCCAGCACCTCAATATTCTTCCTGAACTGAGGGGCCCAGAGCTGAACACAATACTCAAGGTGTGGCCTCACCAATGCAGAGTACAGGGGAAGGATCACTTCCCTGCTCCTGCTGGCCACACTGTTCCTGATGCAGACCAGGATGCCATTGGCCTTCTTGGCCACCTGGGCACACTGCTGGCTCATGTTCAGCCTCCTCTCGATCAGGACCCCCAAGTCCCTTTCCGCCTGGCTGCTCTCCAGCCACTCTGTCCCCAGCCTGTAGCGCTGCAGGGGGTTGTTGTGGCCAAAGTACAGGACCCGGCACTTGGCCTTGTTGAACTTCATTCCATTGGAGTCAGCCCATCTCTCCAGTCTATCCAGATCCCTCTGCAGAGCCCTCCTGCCTTCCGGCAGGTCGACACTCCCCCCAATTTGGTGTCATCTGCAAATTTGCTGATGATGGACTCAATCCCCTCATCTAAATCATCGATAAAGATGTTAAAAAGGACTGGACCCAGCACTGACCCCTGGGGAACTGTAGCACTAAATCTGATGAGAAACTTGTTTAAACATGTCTTAAAATGGCCTTTTGTGGTCTCTTTGCAAACACGTGTTTCTTCTTCCCAACACCCCCCAGGACAGGTTATCTCCCATGCAGGAATGTCCTGGGAAAGGTGTCCTGAGGTGTCCCCATTGGTCCTTGTTAACCCCATCCTGTGATTGGGTGTTCCTGTAAGCCCCTTGAGACTTCTAATTGGTTACTCTGTGAATCCTCCTAAACCCTATAAATGTAACATCCCCAACAATAAACTCTCTCTTGCCTCCTCTCCACGCCGGTGTGCTGTCTCTGTGCCTGCCATGGGACCACGCGGGTGCTGGGGGGAGGGGAGGGCACCTCTCCCCTCCAGGCTCGGGGCCTGAAAAACCCTGACGGCTGGAGTTCCCTTTCCCTGCCCCTCAAGACGTCGGAATGGTTCTTCAGATGGAGATGGAGCTAGAACTGGGCTCCCCCACGCTGTGGGTGGGGAAAGGGATCCAGAGGGAACACCACTGGTGACCGGTTGCCAACTGGATGCAGCTCCATTCACCAGCACTCTCTGGGCCTGGCCCTCGAGCCAGTTCCTGACCCAGCACAGGGTGCCCCTGTCCAAGCCGTGGGTATGATTTATTTGGATATATAGAGAGGACAAATATCATCTTACTAAGTAAATTTCATACTTAATTTGCTGTAAACTTGGTCCAAAGCAAAGTTCAGTTTAGAGACCTGTGAAGTCTTGGATGTGGGTCACAACTCTGTTCATTCCCCACCAACCTCAGCCTACCGAACACAATCACAAAGAAGCTTCAACAGAGCTTGGTACTTAGATCCTTGGTTTCACCTCCAGGAGTAGAGAGTTATGGCCTGTGCTAGAGAAGCTGTTTAAATGCTACTAGTGGCTTATCAAACCAAAGAACTTTTTCGTTGCTGTCAGCCCTCAAAAATGTATGTGCTCATTTTGAAACACTTTACTGATATTCATAGCAGCAATAGAAACTATATTTGGAAGATTTGCTTTCTTCCCTTGCCTACACTTGTTACAGCATTGCCCAGACGACTCCCTTTTGTGGTTCAGGCTGAAGTACTGATGGGGATTACGTTTGGAAATGTAGCAGGGTGACAGTAGATGGCAGTTGCTCATATCTGAAGTGTCATGTAGTGACCACACCACAGCAAAACCACCTCATCTGAAGAGCAGGGAGAAAAGAAGCTGGAGGAGACTCCCTCTGTCGGTTCCACTCCTCCTCCCTGAGTCTTTCTCCAAAGTGTGCACTGATGTGGTTGTGCCTGTGGTGGGACTCCAGCAGGGACAGTTGCAATGCAAACATGTCACCAGCAGTAAGACAGGGCCCTGCACACAGTCCCAGATGGGTTGGTGCTGTGTCCCTGCTGATGGCAGGGCTGAGCCTGGAAGGCTCTGCCACCTCTCTTTGTGGATTAATTCCCCAGGATCATCTTCTCAGATTCTACATGAGGAGTTACATAACATACAGATTCTACATGAGAATTTCACATAAATATTTAAATAGCTTCTTCCTCAGGTGTCATTTACAGTGGGAAGAAAAGGCAGACCACTGAGAGGGCAAGATGGGGTCACATACAATTTTGTGGCAGACATGTTGAAGGGAGGGATCTACAGTAAGCACCCTCATGCTGTCCTTGGCTTCATAGCTTATAAACCCCTATGCTTTCCCTCTCCCCTCTCTTCTATATTGGGGTTCTACTTTCTATCAGAGTCCTCAGATTTGCTCCCATACATCTGATGCTGCTGTCTCCACCACCCAGTCTGATCCCTTCATGCCACCAGGCTCCCCTCCTGACTTACCCCTTTGCTTCCTCCACCCTCACAAACCATTAGCCTTCCTCACCATCTCAGATGCTCAGTGCATCCTCCCAGCTATCATACTTGCTCTGCTTCTTTAAACTACCTCTCTCAACGCTGAATGCAGTATCATTGTAGCCATACGGTATCAGGTTGTGTGCCTAAACATCATCCTTATAATCCATAAACAAACTAGAAATAAAAGTGGTTCTTGTTGTGGTCCTTGGTATGTAGTGCACACAACACAGGAGGAGTTAAATAAAGCAATACTCTGGGGGAAGTATGGAGACACACTAAGAACTTTGCAATTGTATGCAGCCTTGTGAAAATGTCATGTAAATCTTAAACCGTAAAATCTACACTAAATACAGCATTGTTTGTTATTAATGCATAAAAAAAACCCAGAAAAAGTGACTTTATTCTTTCTCTCTTTGTTTAGATATTAAGAAGAGCAGACAAGAATGGTAAGATTGGTCACACGTCTTTCCCCTCCCTTTGGAAACAAGAATCCATCATTGATTCACCATGTTAAGTCATCCTAACAGGAAAGCCAGCCATCCCTCATTTCATTTTATGTGTTCTACGGGTTCAATGCCATGTATTATGTTGTACACTGATCCTCCCTGCAGGTTCTTCAAGGGCTGATCTTGTGCTTTCACATTTTGGTGTATATGTTTGTTGTACTTTGAGTGCATGTGGGTGTTTTCCTAGTGACACTGACAAAATCTGGTTTGAAATACTTGTTAGTAGCTTCATCTTAGTACTTTTTAAAAACACCATAGGCTATATCCAGGAATCACATTTGCTTCCTACATTTTGCAGTTATGTATTTTTCGACATACCAGTAGGCAAAATAAAGCCTTGAATCTAGCTCACATATTTATGGCACAGAAGTCTTGAGTTTTTTATTAATGAGAAAAGGAACAAACAGTGTTAAACTCACCGCTAAGACAGGTTTAACCCTGAGAAGTGATTCCCAGTCAATCCTGAGAACATGGATATTTTGTACATTCAATAAAGAGAAGGCAAATAGATACCATTGAGAAAATCAGAGATAACTTACAAGGGAGAACTATTGACCAGTAAGGGGCAACTGTACAGTTTGATGGTATAACTGAGCCTGTTGAATAACCATTTATTGCTGCTGAGAGGGAAGTCCCACCCCCACAGCCCATCTCTGGTTGGGCTGTGTGCCCCAGCTCATGTGCAGCAAGTGGCACTTCCTGTGAGACCATGACAGCCTCCTTTAGAGAGCTCAGGAACCACAGAATCCAACAATGTGACAGTGTTTTGGTAATGCTTTCTTTGTTATCTCCCTCAGTCAGCTTGCCAGTGGCTTGCATGGGCAGTGATGGTGCAGGGTGAGGGCTGGAATGGGGAGGAGAAGAATCTCCTCTTCAGCAGTGCATTTCTAGGTTAGCTACCTGCCAACTACAGCCAAGCTCTGCTGGCATCCCCCCCAGACCTCCTCATGGTGTTGGAAATAGATGTGTGTGTGTCTGCCCCGAAGACTGATGAGAGTTAGAGTGCACAGTGCAGAGCAGAGGTCATTATTCCCTTGGAGTCAAAAAGAGTCCCTCCAGCTTTGTGTACCTGCCCTGGACTTTGAGCTCATGCTGTCCCAGCCCTGGTGGATCCACAGCACTTCAGTGGTCAGAACACTTACAGTCCTCATTCGGGTTTCCTCCCCCTCCCCTCCCCCGAGATAAGCTCATTACTTATCTCATTACTAATACTTGGCTATGAAAGTAAGGGAAACGGCTCATATGACCCATGACAAACTGTTTCCACAATACAAAACCTTATCAGCCCCAGAGACTTTAGTTGCTGTCATTCCTACCTCTATATGGATCCTTTACAATGTTATTATTGGCAGAACAGTGTCTAAGTTCAGCCCCTTTAGTTCTATTAAGTCCATGAACTTGAAATGGTTTCAGCTCTTAGGGCTTAACTGTGTCTGCTAAACCATCAGTTGCCCGTGGGACTTCCACTTTGCTAATCTAGCACATCACACGGCTTGTGCCACATTAACAGGGAGGAGATTTGTTTTAAAGCTGTGAAGTTAAGTACATTTTCAGAAAGGTTATTGGATATGTGACCAATTACTGAACATGTTTACACTGTTGTCAACAGAGGTTATTAACTTCTGTTAATGACTGGGCTACTTACACTTTCAGTGTCACCTTTCTGTGCTATGAGAAGCCAAGTATTGGCTTTAAGTAACAAATACTACCTTACTGTCCATGACATGGCCCTCTTAAGTTCTCCCATACACTTTTAGTAGAACTTTGTCTGCTGTACGCATCCTCTATGTGAGATTAAAATACCCCCAGAAAAATTATTATCAAAAACTTTACTATATTCTTTCTTGACAGCAAGTTAAAAATGCATCCAACAAAGCGGATCAAGCTGATAAATAGGAGTATTGTAGGAGGTAGCCTTCTCATTATGAATGCAGGGACTGTGGGACTTCAGTGAGCCTTCCACAGCAAGGAAAGACAACTACTCTTGCAAAGACAATATAAAATAAGAGATCAAAAGAGCCAAGAAATTCTGCTGGATTGCTGTTACTCAAAAGTACTACAATGATTTATGTCTATGTTTAATTGAGAAAGTCCTTTAGCAAACAGTCATTCCTGTATGTGAAAGAAGTCATACAAATGTGGTGGCTTCTTTCTTTGCCAGCCCCAGTATGTATATAATTCTGTTACTGTTCTGTTTCTGGAAATATCAGCTGTGCACAGCTTCCATGAGAGACTCAGCTTCATATCTATAGTTCTTATTTCATGGCTGAGCAGCTCTGCTCTGTGTGGAGCAGATCTGCACTCCTTCTTAAAACTGAAAGGTCATATGACTTTTTTAGATGGAGGACAAACACAGGGAAGGATTTTTAAGAAATATATGGTTCATAATATTGACAAAAGCAACAGAAAACCCTGAGGGAAAAAAAGCAATTTCATAAAGGTGAAATGTTGCACACTGACCTTTTTGGAAAGGAGAGGTTTCAGGTCTGCATGTCAAAATGAAATTTTGGTCAGGTTTACTTTATAAAACTCCATACGCTCAAAGGAAAGTGTGTGGATGTCACACAGAACTAATTTCAGCTAAAAGGAAAAATCTTCATTTATTTAACTTTTCTGCTGTTTAAAACAAAATCAAATTCATTAAATTCCTCTCAAAAAGTAAGATCTTGTCCCTAGTCTGCAAGGGACGGAGTGAAGAAATATGGAAGCTGAAAATGCCAATTTTTTACGTCTCTCGTCTCACAGGCAGCAGTAGTAACCCCACACATATGTGAATGTGGCATCTGTACATGCTTGTCAGCATGAGGTGTTTTTTTCACCTTTTGATATGCTGAGATGGAAACAGAGTTCCCCATTAGCCTTACAGTGACTTGCAGTCAAGTGAAACAATATCAGTTGCTGGTAAAGGTCACCCAGGGGCCTTTCCTGACCATGCAGCTTTGACATGTTCCCAATTAGAAGAGCCTCTGCTATAATTCTCTCCTCTTAGCACAGGAATGTAATTTCAAATATAGACTATGTTGCAGAAATCCAATCACGAACAATCTGACTGTCAAAACGGATGGTAAAAACAAAGGTAATAATCTACTGATAATGCAACTCTTGATCTTGCAAGAGGAACAGTCATCCTTTAGCTGAGGGAAGGTGCCTCAACACTGCTGGTTCAACACAGACCAAAGACAAGGAGCACCAGATAAAAAAATAACTGGAGAAAGGTCCCTGCCTTTGCTTGCATTATGGTAGTGGTCATTTCCCATCCTCATGGGGAAGAAGACAGTTATTCTTACCTTTTAGCAGTCTTTCTACTTTATCATCTCCAGCTTTTTCTTGCAGGGAGCCTGGCTGCTGCAGACCTGTTCTCTTAGAAAGGTGGAAACAAACAACCCCCAGCCCAATGACTGGCTTACCTAGCAGTGGGCTGCTGAGTGTATGCACCAGAACAGCAGTCACCTTTTAAGGCATGAATCCCCTCTTCTGTTCTGGAAACATGGCATGCTCTGGCATTCAAGACTCCCCTCAGCACTTTTCAGTGTGGAAACATCCATCCAGTCAAACCTGGAGGGAGGAGGAAGTGACCCCCAGCCATGTTCTCCAGGAGGAGACCCTCTCACCTGTCCCTCTCCTCCACAAATTAGAATTGGTATTTCATTATTTCCTTGTTCCAAACTTAACAACTCCTGCCCCCAAGCTCAAGCAGGAGCTCAAGCTCCAAGCAGCAGCTCTAAAGAGGGCAACTCAATATGACAGGTTTAGAAAAGTTCGTTTGTATATAGATGCTATCATTGATTTGCATATACAAGTCAGCTATTATGAAAAAGCACTGAGTATAACCTATACCTCAAACATCCTCAAAGCTTCTAAGAGAAAGATATTTGAAAACATCACAGGTAATAACTGCTATAGAAGCAGTCACTGTCAAAAAAATTGCAAAGCCTTAACCATAAAGAACACTGCAAACAGTATGCTGCAGGCAGTCAAGAATAACTGCAAACAAACGAGGGAAAATTTTAAAAACTGACTAAACAAAAGGAGATTAAAGTTCCATAGATTGCCAAACCTGAATATCAAACAACCAGCAGACTAGGAACAAAATCTTATTAATGTCAGAACTCGTACATTTATGTTTGCTTTCATTTTTTTCTCTGACACATCAAACAAGCACTCAATGAAAGCTTCCTCCCCCCAAAAAAAAAGTTTTTTTATAATGTATTTAAACTAGAATCTGTAAAATAAAAAATACAGCCAGATTTGATTAATCTTTGCTTTCTGTCATGTGTCTCCATTCAGAACCCCTGATGTCCACGACACAGAGCAGGGACATAAGACTTTTAAATGTACAATTCTCAAACTGTATAAAATATCATGATAATACACCTGTATCAAAATTGCTGCTGATTGCAATGATCTGGGGATTTCAGCCCAGCTATAAAATCATGCAAATATTAGCCCATCAAAAAAGCATGGGTCATAAATACAGGATTCTTTAAAATCAGTGCAGCAGTAGCATCCTATTCCTTCCACTGGTGTCAGTGACCGAGGGGATTGATTCACAGATCATACACTCTTGAGTGACCCAACAAGATTTCCACAGAATAAACAAAAAGCCACTGAACTGCACCCGTATGATCATCAAGAGGAAATCTTGCAACACTTACTCTAGGTCAGTTTTGCAGAGATAGAATAGGTGTTTTCATATTCATTATTTATTGACAGTACCATTGCAGAATAAACACTGACTTTTCAGGTGAATTTTCTACCAGCTGCATCTGCTCATGCACCTCTAGGTGAGCTCTGGCAGGATGACAACTGTCTCACTACAGCAGTCCTCAGACCATGACTTCTCAGTGGCTCTAGCTTTTTTACTAGTGTGATAGTTTATGCCATCCCAGAGAACTGAGGCAATATGCCTTTGAGAGGCAGGGAAAGCAGGGAAGGGGATCTCTTGAATCTACCCTAAAGTGAACTGTCCGAGTTGGCCTGGAGGCTCTCTGAAGTTTGCCACTTAGTGGGTTAAACTTTTTTTCAAGAAAAATGTTATAGTTACACCAAAGCAAGGAATGCCAAGTCCCCGATTTCAGCATTTTTTTCCTAGGCCAGTATCTCCTAATCTGGGGCTATAACATCCTGACATCTCATGAGGTCTTCAGCCAGCCCATGGGCTGCCCCCGGCAGTGCTGCTCGATGGCTGCTGCAGCAGCACATGGACTCTTCCCTCCATACAGACCTGCCAAATAGGTCACAGCATGACAGAGTGACTCATCTCTTGTGTGCCCTTCCTTGAGAAAAACAACAGTATGCAGGAATCCCTTGAGGAAGCTCTATGCACCATGGTTCCCAGAAAGGCCAGGTTTGGGTGGTGCAAAGTGGCCATGTTTGAGCCACACATTTACTGGATGACTTTATAGAACTCATATTCTAAACAGGAGCCAGAGGACAGAAATTCTCTGAACTGCAGCATCCCAGATTTAAGTTCCCAAATTACTCAATCAATACTGGTAAAATGGATTAGTGAGGCAAAGCCCTTGCAGCACATCCTCTATGAACTCTCAGCACACTGCTGTTTGGTTCCTGACCATCTGGATCCACTGCAGACATCACCCTGGCTCCTGTTTCAGAGCCCAGGCTCTCCTGGGGGTGAGATTCCCCATCTGACCTTCCTGAGTCCTTCAAGCATTGCAGGGCTGGACTCTGTGCTCCAAATTCCAGAAATTATTACTATAGAGACAACCTAAATTCTCTCCCTGTTAGCCTAGTCCCTTTGGAATCACTTGGTTGCATGTGCTAAGCTTTTCCAGCATGACAGCTGGAATAATGGCTCAACCTTATTTTTGATTCTATCAACATACAATACAGATCAGAGTCAATGAAAGCTAAGTGCATTTGCCCAGACTCTTTAAAGCTTCAGCCTATGTCTGCACTTCTTCTGATGCCACCCCTTATGACTGGAACCTAGTGGATATTATTAGCATTGGATATTATTCACTTTGGCACACTGAAACTTGTTATTTTGGCAGCTCGTTCTTGATCTGATTCCAGTCTATGTGCCATATGCCAATAAATTGGGTGGTTTTCCTATTTTTGCATGTGGTTTGTCTATGTCTGCTGTCATGTGTCCCCCCCCACTACCTTGATCTCTGTGCATATGGTAATATCTTAGAGCACTTAAGTGCTCTGATCCAAATCTTTTACAGCAGTGTCGACTGTCAGTTCCTTCCAAAAAGACAAGTCCCACAGCAGGTCCCCAGGAGCAGGTGAGCTGGGAGGGGGATCCACTTCCTAGTCCTTTTTTACCTTCTTGGTTAATAAATACTTTCTACCACAGAGGATTTTTCTATTTATTTGTTTCACTTGTTGTTATCTCTTCTTCCTTTGCTAAATTTGGCCTACAAGGGCAGAGGTCTGTGTTCATAGAGCCCCAGACCATAAAAAACCTGACTACCCTGGCAGTGTGCATGTTGCCAGCCTGCAGACAGGCTGGGAACCATTTGGTTGGGCAGGGCAATGCTGTGGGTTCTACTTTCCAAATTCCTGCATGAACCCCAGGATGAGCTTTAGCCTAGTGTGGCTTTCCCCTCTGATTGCCATAAACTCTTCCATGTGGCTCTTCCAGTTGCCATAAGCCCTAGGATTGCCATTCAGCCATACAAGCTCCATCTGATGCAGCTCCTGATATGAAGACTGGTTTGGTGTTCATTGTTTGCTTGATATCTTTTGACTCACTTTCGACTCCAAGTGAGTATGTGTGTGGCTTTCCTCCATCAGATATGCTGTTCTCTCTTAAGTTATCCAGTGTGTGTCCTGGAGATTACTAGTGTTTATGCAGCAGGCTGGCTGGGGGGTATCATTTGGGCCTATTTTATTAAAAAAAATCTCTTTAATAGAGAGGTGAATTTTACTGAAATAAATGTAAGAATGCAATCATAACCTGAAGGAAGGCTCCTCTAAACCACTGTGTAACTATATTTCTAAATTTGCAAGTGCTTCATGGGGAGATTAATTTTATTATTTATATTTTTGTTTGCCAGATGGGAGCATTCTGGCTTCAAGGAGGATGGGTGACTGTGCTTGTTTTTGAAGAAACACTGCTTTTTAAAGATGTCAGAGAAGATAGACAAAAGCAAGCAAGTCTTGCAAATCTGCTTCTTTGAGACACTGCAAGGCAAATACTGCTGAAGGTTTATTACTCTGAGTGATGTGTAGCTTCGGAGAAGTTTGCCTTTCATGAGTCATCCTTCCCCTGTCACTTTGCCAGTGGAAAGGATTTAAGCATCTATAATAGAAGTTTCTGCTCAACTGCTCTGAAGCACTTAAACCAAACAGCATTTTTCTGGTGCTCTGGGGGCAGTGAGGTGTGCCCAGAGAGGTGGTGCTGAGGACATGTAATACAGACTTTAAAATAAAAGCTATTCTTGATATTCTTGACACTTAAGGGAAAAGAAGGAAACAACAATGAACAGGCTAGGCAAATGCATCTTCAATTTAACAGCACAAGGAGCACATTTTAGGCTTTGGGTCCGAGCTTCATCTGAGCACTGAGGAAGCACAGGTGGCCTGGGCCACCGGTGGCTGATTCCCCAGCTGCACGAACAAAACAGTTACACTCATAAAATATCAGAAAAATGCCCTGAGTAGTCAGAGGTTTTTTTAGTTAATGTAACTCTATGAAGTCTGTAAGTACCAAATAGGTGCTCAAATCTCCTTGTGTTTTGCCAACAACAAGCTCAGTGATGTGTCAGTCAATGTCAATAACATTCTGAATGTTATTGAGAATAACTAGCAATGAAGCAAAAGGCAATGTCTGCTCTTGGATGACAAAATTTAAAGAAAATAGCTACAGTGCCCAATCTGGCTGTTGTTGGATCAATGATTTTCTGGAGTGAGGTAAAGCCAATGATCCTAAAGGACAGAAATAAACAGACATGTTTCAGGTTTTGTGTCATATCCAGGCTTTTCAGTGGGCAAATTCATAATATGTTTACCTCAGGAAAGTTGCCAAGTGACTAGTTTCTTAAGTACATGTATAACTTGCATAAAAATCACCCTTCCCAGCAAAGGATAAAGCTGCAGAGGCAATTTGATTAAGCAATTAACTGTATCTATATGAGCCAAAAGAAGCATAGCTTCTTTCAACAAACTCAATATTTGATATTCCTTCCCTGTAACCAGTGCCAAATGGCAAATGTATTGAGATTCTCAGTCAGGTAATCATGGCAGTTTTCTGCCATCTTGGTTTTTAGCTCTTCTAAATCTTGACATTTTATTTTGATCATAATGATAATCTCCAGCTACAATCTGTCTTTTCATATTAAACATTTCAAAATGGTTTTGCTGAGGAAGATATGTAATTTGTACAATTTTGAAACCTCTTGAAGATTACATATCTGAAGGCATATATTCAAATAAAAAAAATCATGAAATAAGAGCAAGTAAAAGATGGAGGAAACTCCTCAGTTGTACTCTTTAAATATGCCTGCTGTAGTACAGTATGTATTTACAGGATTTAGATACTGCTTTTGGAATAGATTCTTAGCCATTATAAAATTAGGCCAAAATACATTGTGGATTAGTCTGGTGCTTAGGACATCTTAGTCTTATCCTATACAGTTGTTTAGTGCTCTGTGAGGGATTCAATATGTTACTGAAGGAAGAGAAAGAAACATGTGAACCTAAATTTAGTGCTACCCAAATCAGAGTTATGAAGTGTTAGGTTATAAAAACATTCTTTATGCTTCATGCAAAAGCTCAATCAGTTTAGATAAATGATTACTTAACTACAGTTTAGTCTTTCAAAAGTCTTCTAAATAATAGCAAAAGGTGAATCTTTCTTTGGCTTTTCTTTGCTGATTATCTCTCATTTAAAACTCACTACACTAGGCAATGAGGAACAAATTGCCTTAACTGTTTTAATTAAATGGTATGGATTTGCCTCATCCTGACCCATTCACTTCTTCTGAAGTCATGTCTGTAAAACAAACAAAAGAGGGAAGTTGTTCTTCACGACAGAGGTAAATGTCAGCTGTAACTGAGGGATCTCTGATGAAAGCTGGTGGACTTCTGCAGGGTCAGCTTTCTGTTTACAAACATCTTTTATTGTTTAACATCCTGCTGACAAGCATTGGCTGATTTCTCACATCACCTTCTATACAATGTCCTTCAAAGCCTCATCCAGCTTGTAGATCATTTCAGCATGCAGAATTATCTTACTTATCTTCCTTTGACTGATTCCTTCTCTTTAGCCTTGAATCATGTACTCGGGAAAAAATTAGTTGTGTTGGCTGTCATATGTTGTTTAAATATTCACTATGATATGATTTGAGTTAACAAAGTTTAATGCTCCTTGCTCCCAGAGTCCTCCTTTCCAAAACAGAGAGTTAGCCTAAAGTCTGACACTTCTACCGCTGCAGCCATGGCCACATTGTGAGTTGTACAGGCTAACTGTCCAAATTCCAATACCTTTTATACATTTCTGGCCTCATTAATAAACTAATTAAAAATATATTAAAAAGCATGGAAAATCTGAGGTACAGAAACACCTCTGGGAATTACCATATATGTATAATTGAGGTGAGATACAAGTATGATCCCTTTTTTCAATGAAATTATATAGCAAAGAGTGATGGTTGTGCTTAATCTGATGAAGGAGGGTAGAGCCTCAGTCTGAAGTGGTAACATCATGAAAATACCAGATGAATTAATCTGCTTAACATACCTCATCAAGGATTTTGTCTCATGTTGTCAAGGACTTGCTATAAGTTAAAGCTTATAACTTGTTATAGGTAAAGCTAACTTAAGAAACAGATGAAACAAACTGCATTAAATAATGTATAGCTATTATAAGAACATTTTGCTCTTGAACTAATGTAAACCACATTACTGTTCTCATAAATGTTATCAGATGGTACCTCCCCTCCCTCTGTGTCCCATTATTCCTGCAGACACTACCTAACTACATCATGGTATTGATAATAATTAGCACCCATGGGGTGATAATTGGGTTTGTCCCAAACAAATGAGAACAACAGTTATTTATAAAATAAACTTTTTCATAATTGGACTTCCCTGAATATTAAATGGCCAATTCAACTTCCATATGAAAATTGATCTGAGCATTTTGACTGACCTCTGATATATGTCCAAACCACTTTTCTCATTCCTATATTTTGGTGTAATCTTCAGACGAATTATGCTGGTAAATAGAAATGTTTTCTCTTCTCTGCTGACCAAGAAAATTAGCTTAAATTCTTTCCAGGAAAGAGGACACAAGGCTGGCTTCCTATTCCATGAAAGTCAAACTTTTTGTTTAATTTATTTGTTAATTACACACCAAGCATGGAACTTTTTTGAAAGATGTATTTTATGAAGAAGGACAAGTGTTGCAAGCCAGTGCAGTGTATTGACTAGTGTTTATAGCTAGAGAGGAGAGCCAGGTCAGATACCTGCTGCTATTTAATTGTGTACTTGAGTCTCAGTCTCCCCTGTGGAAGGCAGGGAGCAGAGGAAAGAAAGAGGAGGAATAGGAAAAAGAAATAGATAGCTCTAGATAGCTGAAGGAATTTTCATTGAAATAGCACATTCCTTCAACAATTGCTTGCTTTTGTATTTCCCTGGATTTTCTCTGTCCCACTCCGTCTCAGGAGGTTGCCAATCTTCCATGCAGAGGGCAGGGAGTAAGTAGGGGAAGGATGGGGCAGGATGGGGAGGAGCCACAGTGAATGGCATCAGGGCAAAAACAGGACTGTATTGACGTGTTTGTCAATAGAAATTTAACAAAACCAAACTATCTTTTCATAAAAGATAAGAAGGAGGAAGAATAACTGAGTTACCAAGCAGAGAACTCTGATACAATAGATGATACATTTAGCATCATGTTCTTTATTAAATATATAAAGCTTCTGCATTTAAGCTGGAGACCTAGAAGGTTTTAATACTTTCCTCTCCTACTGCATGAAGTAAACAAGCAAAATTCTGAATGAAATGAAGGCAATTTTTGTTTCTTCACTGTTCCAGATGATGGAAAACTGTCCTTTGACGAATTCAAAGCTTACTTTGCTGATGGAGTTCTGAGTGGAGAAGAACTGCATGAACTTTTTCACACCATTGATACACACAATACTGAGTAAGTGCCCCCTTCTTACAGTTCCAGTGCCACTCTTTGTACCTGAGAATGGAAAAAACACATCAGGCTGATTTTAGGAAACAAATCTAAGCAGAAAGCTGCTTGAGGGAAGCTAGGCCGTGTCATATGGCTGTACAAGTGAAGTGTTTTGAAACCTTGTTAATATACTTGCATGTGTGTTCCAATAAATGTGATTTGGGTAGCTGAGAACACAGGGTGGAAATTGAAAGCCTTCTCTATTCCCCGCTCATGGAAAGAAAAGGAGCTGTGGCCTCCTTCAGGCATAAATATGGATTCCTCCATTCTTGATCCTACTGATTCATTACATGAGATGAATACTTGGAGCAGATGTTGAGAAGGGAGTAAAATAAATGAAGTGATCATATACAGTAAAGAGCTAAAAAAGCCATCCTGTCTGGTGGTGTGGTGTTGGTGCTTTCCCTTGGGCTGTTTGGACATCCCTTTTATGGCTGGGTTAAACAAGGCCTCAGGGAAATTAACTGACAGGAATTTCATGAAGTTCAACAAGGAGAAGAGCAGTTCTGCTACTGGGGAGGAATAACTCCATGCTTTTGTGGAAAATGGAATCAAATTAAATGTAGTTTCATAGTAGAATTCACAAGATTTTAGAGATTGTGCCAACATAATGTCCTGAAGTAAGCAGAAGAAATGCTACTCGATCTGTTGGACTTCTGGGGAATGAAAAACACTATAGGCTTTATAAAGTGATTAAGGGATGGGGTGAAGGAGACAGGGAGGTGGTGGAGTCACCACCTGTGAAGGTATTTGGGGGATTTGGCAGTGCTGGGTTAACAACTGGTATCAATGGTCTTAGAGGTCTTTTCTAACCTTAACAATTATATGATTCTATAGTTCTGTGCACCAGTATATGCTGGGGGCCACCCAGCTGGAAAGCAGCTTAGCAGAAAAAGACATTGGGTGAACGTCAGTTTGAGCATCAGCTAACAATGTGTCTCTGTGGTCAAGAAGGCCAATGGTATGAATAACCCAGAGTCAAAAACTCACTTCAGAGCCAGACTCATTGATACAGCTTTGGACTTCCTCATATGTACCACATATCTGCAGAAGTGGTTTTCTTTCAGTGTAGTTCCATTTATCTGCATTTATCAGGAAGTATCCTGATAAGGGCAGAAATCCTGGAGGACTAAGTAAGATTTCTAAGAAAAAAAGAAATGTTCTAGATCTATTATTTCTTTCTTTTTTATTTGTAAAGCTTTTTTAATTCTTAAAATATTTTAATTTTTATTATTGTTTTTACACCATTTTCTCTTTAACAGAAAATATACAGATCTGAAAAATATGTAGAAAAGTGAGAATTACATTATGTTTTCCTCCTGGTAGACAGGCACACCTGAAGAATAGGTACAACTGTTGAATGCTAGAGTTATTAGCTGAGAATAGGTAACAAAACTGTCACAGCAGCCATCTGAGAAATCATTCTCACTGCCCAGGAAAAGCCTGGCAAAAAGTTAGGCACAAAAGTCACAGAATATGTACTGTGAAGGGTCTCATTTTCATGTATTTCAGGGAATCGAACAGGTGGAAGACTTAGGCAACCTACTAAATTACATTTTCCAACCAGAAGGAGTGCTTTCTGTTGATGGGTTAACTTATGTTACAGAGTACAACCTAGATTTAGGTAAGAAAACGTAGTTGAAGCTTAGATTTAAAGCAACAACAAGAAGCTTTTTGAGTATGTTTTTTCATGAAGTCTTTAACTGATAAAAGGCTTTAGCTGACTTTGCAGCTGAAAAGTATTTTACAAGGCTTGATCTTTCTCTCTAACAGAACCAAATCCATTTTAAAGGCATTCCCTTAGGCCCTTTGAAAGCTTTTGAGAATCCTGGCAGGCAGACAGCAAGATATCAAATGGATATAGTGAAGAGAGACAACTTGGACAGTATAATATAATTTCCTTGTAAGTATAGCTTTCCAGCAAAACTCACATGAAGCAGATATAATAAGGAGCAAAAACTTTACTCACTGCCATTTCCTGAAAAGGGCAGGTTACATAAAATGTCTCAAACTAACAATCTGGCTAAGAAAAGTAGCAAAATGTTCAGTGAACCTTGGGAAGTGTTGTAATGTAAGTGTCAGGAGAATCATGTACATATCAACAATCCCAAAACCATCTGTTTTGTGATGTTTTCTCTTGCAAATTATCAAAGGGAATTAAATGAAAATCCAGGTTTGTGCCTGTAAGTCCCAAGTAGTTTATGGCTTGTTTTTAGTAGGGGAGGGTAAGGAATTCTACTCATTTGTGTAGCTAGTAGTAGAAGATTTGTACAGATTATTTTGTCTCTCTTATCCAGTTAAAATACAGACTCTGTCAAAGTCTGGGCAAGTCATTTATCTTTTCTCTATTTTACTTCACTATTTACAAAATGCAGACTGTAGTTCCCTATCCCAGAAATATTTTGTTAGCATTGAGGTTATGCAGTGATTCACACTATACACAAATGCCTGGGACAGATGGCTAGGGAAGCGTGTCATGATCCCTTAGTTCATTTCTTGGAGCATCTCAAGATTTCATACCCAGCGTGTCACAAGTGCAGACTTTGGGGTGTTTCCACCTGCATTAAATCTTTTAACTCTGCCAACATTCAAAACTTCACTGTCTGTGTGCATGGGTTTTTATACTTCAAAGCCTAAAGATAAAAAAGGAGATGTGGCCTCGGGGTAATAACTATGAGCCACAAGCTCAGGAAATCTCAATTCCCTTCTCAGCTCTGTTGCAACAATCTTTCAATAAAATATTCAAAGTATAAAAGACTTACACTTTTCAGGGGACTAAACTAACCAGGTATTAAAACCTCCTGTTACACAGGCTCTAATGTCAGTCAGATAGGCTGTGGAAGACTACTAAAATGAGTAATTACCATTTCCAGTATGATAGCAGAGCAAATAACAGACGTTTTAACTTCCCAGTAATTCAGATTGTGTCTGCCTGACTGAGATCTCTGCACCTCAGTATTTGGTGCAATCCGGTGTCATCTTCTTACAGAGTAAAAGGTTGGTGTTGCAGTGACCATAATCACCAGGAAAAATACATGAGTAGGATTTAGTTACCACTGCATAAAGTTTACAAGAGATAGATCCAAGGCCATGGTGTGTTGAGTAGCAGCCAAGCCCCCACAGCATGAGCTAGGCCAACATGAGTGCATAGCTGTGAGCTGGGAAGGGACAAGAGGAAGAGCTTATCTTTGCATTCTGATTTGACATCTATTTGACATGACATCCATGTTATACACCTGTAATGTCTCAGTCTGGAGCTGGTCAGTGCTTGTCCTAGGACTTCAGAAAACCTCAATGCACTCTACTTCAAAGCTGAGTTAATCATGTTGGAGTTCTGTGAGTGTGAAGTTACTCTCAGTGTGGTTCATCTCCCCTCTCTTCCCCCACAATCTTAGCTCCAAGCCATACAGTGCTCAGCAAGGCTCTGCAGGAAGCAACAGGAAGGGTGTTGCAAGTGCAAGTGCTGCAAAGGCACCAGAAGTCTTTCCTGAGGCTGACAAGGAAGGTGACAACACACAGCTCATGGATGACATGAGCTGAAATAATTTCGGAGCTGAAGACCTAATGCTCTGCTGTCTAAGAGCATTCTGGTTATTAAGTGAAAGCAAAACAGCTTTCATGCAAGACAGTGTTGAAGGACAGCTGGACTTCAGAAGAGGCAGTTCTGAAGAAATACAGCTGTTTTCCTTACATGTGTTATTGCCTGAATAATTGTACTGAAAGTAGAGAAAGGTATCAGCAACACAGGTCTTTTTATACATGGAGTAAAGTATGCAGGAAAAGTTTGGAATTAGTGGCTTAAGGGGTGAAGACTTTTAAAGCCCATTTCCGTGGTAAATTGGCCCCTGCTTAATTTTAATGTCAACTCTAATGAGCTTGTGTTTCAGCAGAGCAAGAATCCTTGACATGGTTAATGGTTTAGTGAATAAGTTTTAGCAGTCATTGCAAATGTAAACATCCCTTTTTTAATTCTTATCCTTCACCCTTCCTTCTCCCACTCATAACTTTCATGGAAATTGTTTTTGCATAATGGCATCCTCAGGGAAAAGTTGTCAGAAAATAATGAGAATATTTGGCAAAGTTACAAACTAGGAGATATACAGAGGATCTCAAGGGGATTCAGTCTGCAGCACTGCTGGAGAAATAGAGCGATAAATGCTTCACTGATTACTGACTCACAGGAGTCAGTGGGGAATCAGACTTGTTCTTCTCACTTTACTCATTAGTAAAATGAAGTCCTCAGTCAGGACCCTAGTTACAAGACAGGAGGGATGCTTAAACTATTCAGGACCTGGGGCACAGGCAGCCTCCCAAAGGTAGGGAGGTCCCATTAAACCTTTGTGTGTAGCACAAGATAAACTATGCACAAGTCAGAGATGAGTTTGGTGAGGACCTGAAAGCCTTGGCCACCTGCAGCACTGAGCTTATGCTGGGCGTTTGGGAGAGTCCATCATGCTGCATGTACTGCACATCAGGATGTGACTTGGCACAACGGAGACACATCTGCACTTGCATGTGTATGTGTCAGCAGGGAGTCTGAGGCTCCCTCTTGGTCAGTGAAGTCACTGGCACCTAAGGTGTGATGCTGTTCACATAGGCTTCAGCTCTGTTGCCCAGGTATTAGGCATTTAAGATGCTTGCACCTTAAAATCAGCCTAACATGGAAAGGATGACAGGAGAAGCAGCTGGGACATAGGTGGCAAGAGAAATGCTAGAACATTTGAAGGAACACTAGGTGTTCTGGATATGTTATATCTAGTTACTACTCAGTCTCTTGCTAGCTGGTCAGTTAAAACCCTCCAACTCCACTGAATATATTGGGGGTACTTTGGCTGGCAGGGCAGATTGGACACACAGACATATACATTTAGGACTCAGTCCCAAAGTGAATCCACCTCCCTCCCACCTGTCCAGGTCTTCATTAGCTGAGCCCTAGTTCTTCCCTTGGTTCAAAAGAGAAGTGCTGAGATCATCTGCCCTAGTAGGAAACTCCAAAGGATGCCAACTGGATGTCTGAGAGCAAGAAGCTGGTTAGCATTGTCCTTGCAATCGTAGGAACCCATCCAACTGCATTAGCCTGTGGCCCAGTACTGTGCACCTAAACTAAAATGAAATGTATATTTTATGGACCAGAATGCTTCCTTTAACATTCTGGTTGTAAAGATAATAATGACAAAACCTCAGTAATTTAAGTATAGTTTAAGGATACTAATTATCTCTGCCTTGGAAGGCTTTCTTTGTTAGTTGGAAGGCGTATTTTGGTCTCCTGGTATTGCTGATCTTTCACAGTTCAATACAAGTACATAGAAAAAAAAATAATTAACTTCTAACAATTAGGAAAATAAAATATCTATTTAAAAGGATATGAGATACAGGCAGGCTCTTTAATTAGGTGAACTGCAGATGAGTGAAAAGGGTTTTTTTTCTAAAAAGGAATTATTGAATGCAAAAAAAAAAAAGCAAGAGGAATATAATTATTGGCTTTTGACCATTTTTAAAAATGGTTCTTTTACATTAAATTAGGATTTCAGGCACATGGTTCATCATTGACATCAGGAAGGTATGTTTGCTAATATTTGAGAGTTGTAATTGCAACTATTGGCTTTAACTATCAGATTTTTCAGACAATAGCTACAGAAATCCATTTGAAAATGAAGCACAGAGACAAAGGCAAGATACTGGTCAGAGTGAGCTGATTAATCATTTTAGTATTTGACGACTGATCAAAAGAAGTTCACTGAGAATGATTTATACAGTCTTGATGCTACTAGGTCCTCTCGTTAGACAGACAAGCTGCAAATAGAATTTTGCTTCAAAATTTTCCATATGGATGATTATTTTTAATGGGAAATTCAGCTTTCTGCAGAAACAAATGAGAATCACTCACACTGAGGAAATCAGATGGTAATGACTATTTTCAGTTGCATTTACCTAAATGGAGCTGACCTAAAGTGTTTCATTTCAGTTCTTCAGAAGATAACATTGGCTTCCCAGCAGTGAGTACATTGCTTAATGGTAGGTGTAGTTTAAAAGCCTAGTCCTAGTCTGGGTTTCCCAGAGAACCACAACATTTTGGCACCTCTATCAAGATGTGTATTTCCAAGGAGTTTAATAAAAAACAATGTAACATTTTAGTTTGTCTAAAAATAAATAATTTAATCTCATTTTTTTTAAAAAAATCATTTTGAGACAGAACCAGAAATTAAAACATTCTCATGTCCTATGGGGTAAAAACTCTGAAATTTGTTCCCTGTGGCAAAAGAGCCACCATGATGTTGTGTTTGATTTAGGTTTGTGTCATTCAGACTCTGCTAAAAAATCATAGCTCTACAGCCCTTGCACAATGCTCTACAGATTTTGACATACACCTCGAGTTTTAATAGTGTTATTAAGCCTCTTTTAGCAACACTGAGGCTGGTGTAGCTCAGATGATTAAGATGACTTGTCAGCTATGTAGTCATTGCATCCCTATAAATCATTGCTGAATGCAAAGGACTAGAGGATTGTTTTTTCAGATGAGTTCTTAGGAAAAAAAAAAAATCAAAACTTTATTCTCTCCTGTAGTCCTGCCACAGGAGAACAGTAAGTGATGATTCTGAAGTTATCACTTAGCCTGAAGCTAAGCATAAGCAAACTAGGCAATTATTTAGTGCAGCAGGATGCGGGACAGTAAAAGAGCCATGACCTGCTGCCCATGTCAGAGCCCAGAAAGCCAAGCTCGCTGCTGCCTTTGAGGGTCCAGCAGATGCACAGTCCAGCTGGACCTGGGGTTGAATAGCTGCAGTGTCCTCAGGGCAGAAGGAAGTTTGCCTCCTCAAGGACAGACTCAGGAGCTCTGTCCCACTTCTGTTCCTTCTTCCTCCTCTCTTTCTTCCTTTTCTGTGACAAGAGGCCAACACCTGGGCTTATCACAGCACTGCAACATCCTGGAGGCAGTTTTGCCTCCAGTGGTAAGAAACCTTGAACAAACCTGAATAGAAATGTATTCGCTGTTGCAAAGCAGCTGTGAGACAGAAAACCCCTAAATTGGAAGTGCACACATAGGACTCCTTTGTGAAACACACTCTGTAATGTTGGAGCATTTATCTCTTTTTGCTGACTTAAAGTGGGATGTTATGCAGGCTTTCATGTTGCAAAGAGCTTACAGCATTTTGGCCAAGATTGTCCATGGAGGACTATGCAGTCACCCTTGCATAGTTTAAGTAATATACAATTCCTTTCACTTACAAATTATATGCTTCTACTTAACAACAGGTGATACTAGCTTTGAACCTTCCTCCCTAAAACCAAATTTAGCAAAAAGTCATGCAAATGGGATGCAAAAGAGAGTTGGTTCAAGCTCCTGAAAAAGTCCTTAGCATATCTGAGAATGAAGAGAGACCTGAAGAAGAAAAGGTTATCCTTCTCCAGCTATAAGTCACGGCAATGAATTTTCTAAATTAAGTTTGTTCATAAAGTCTTTCATATAGTATTGGATTCTTCAATAAAGTATCTGCTTTAAATGCCAGACTCCATACTTTGTATATAACTCCTGAAGAGATATCATTGTCTCTTCTTGTGGTCCAGGGAAAACATGCAGATCTTCTGCTGGTACCTCTGCCTAGAGGTGCCTTTCCTATCAGAGAACAGGATGTGTCAAGTCAGTGGGTGGGGTTGTGGATCAGGGGATCCACAGCAGTGAATGAGTGGAATAGCTTTAACCTTCCCTCCTCCCTGGCAGCCCCCAGTCCACAGCTAACTGTGGTGGGCAGAACAAGATCACAGCTGCTTTGCAGTTCTACATTTTGGACCACTTCCAGAGGTAGCATGAATAGGCACTTCTGCCACAGTTCATTCAAGTGAATTTGCTTATTTTTCTGTCACTGAGCAACAGGTATGATCAACTTTGCAGTGATCAGGATTGCTCAGTGTAATAGTTCTTTAAAAATAGCTCATGTTTTTACGTAGAGAACATTTTAGGTATAGACATGTAGAAGGACTGCATCTAGTAGTCAGAAAGCAAATTGAGAGCAGGACTTAAAAAATTAACATGCTAACATGGTGTGAATACATTTGGCTACACCCGATGCCTCAGTTGCTTATTGTGAGTGAAGGGCTGGTGGCTGGATGTGATTCATCCAGTAAATATCGCAAATAACATGTTCAGCATTTCCAGATTATAGGTCTAAGCAGAAGCATCCTTGGCATATGTACCCACTGAAATGATGAACAGGTGCCTGCTGTAAACCTGAGTACTGAGTAACAGAAACAGCCCTCTGGTGTGTACCTCACTCCTGTATTATTAAGTACAAGCCAAATTTCTTTATTTCTGTAGCATCTTGCAGGGAGCTCAAAATTGTTTGTATGCAACTCCTAGGTTTGTTCACAACTGTGTTTGAAGCAGCATGTTATAATTTCTGAGAGAATGAAATAATCTGTGAGACAAAATTATAGCTTCCCTGCCTAGAACAGCATCCCCTTCAAACAGGATGCCAAGAACAATGAAGGGTATTTATAACAAAGAAATACGAAATATGCTAGACTGAAATCCATGTACTTTGTGTCTTTTCTGTGTTCTGTCACAGGCTTGCTGCAAAAATAGCTTTGCATAATATTTTTCTCATTATTCAGATGTCCAATTCTAACTGAAAATTCATTCAGCACCTAAATACTTTTCCATCTGCACTGGTAGTCCATTTGCAGCTGTGTCACTCCTGCCAATAAGACTAACAGCATACTGAAAACAGGGATGCTGAAAGCCTCCAAGATACTCCCTATATCAGTACCATGGTACTGAGGATACTTCAGAAGGAGAAGGATGAGAATGGATTCAAATACGAAATTTGAAAAGAGAATGAATTTGACTGGGTAACTGTGAAAGGCTATTTTAAACATAGTTATCAACCTGTACATTAAGAAATGCAGAAATGTGTTTTACATTAAGGCATTAGGGCAGATGATGTGAAAGAGAAGAAAATGAAGGGATGATTAACAAATAGTAGGCATCATAACAGCAAACTCCTTAACATCATCATATTCTGTCAAGGCTTTTTGACTCAGGCAGTTTTCCAGCTTTCAGGAATTCAGTTTGCATTCAAAGGGTGAACACCTGGACTGTTCCAAAAATGACTGCTGAACTGCAGGAGTGGGTGGTCAGACACATTTGACCACTGATGCTGTAGCGATCTGTGGTAAAAAGCCTTAAGGAGTTGCAGACACTTTTTCCCATCACATGGTTTGTTGACCTAAGAGTTAAGTTTCTCAGCTTCGGCACCTGTTCTTACAGACTATGAATTTCTTTGTACCTTCCACCAAGGTCATTGGAAAAAAAAAAATCAGGTGCAAGTCTCATTGGCAGCCATCTAACTTGGCCTGTTCAAATGCAGATAAGGTCACCTTCAATTAATAAAAGTTGTGTGAGAATCTCATTTACATTATCAATTAAAAGTGTTCAGAAGTTTTTATAGTCCTGAGTATGCAAGTTTGTGATAACCCAGGATCCTGCAGTTTCCCTGTTTCTCTCCCTTGTGAGATAAAAGCCAGATGTATGGAAGTTAGCAGTGGTGAAAGTGATTTTAAGATAGCACTGTGTCATCATTTTATTAAAAGGTCAATTAAAAAATCCCATTAAAAAGATAAGTGAAAATACCCTAAGTGCAATCAGCCGTTCAATATTCACCCCTCAGCAAGATTCAAAGAGGACATTCGTGCTTTTAAGTTTCCTTAATAATCAGTTTCTTCTCCTCCTTTGAAGAAAGTCAATATGCTAACTTTAAGTAATGAGCTGTAGGTCGAATGTTTTTTTTGATTCTGTCTATTAAGGCCTCAGAGAGAAAATATTGCTTATGAGAGAAAATATCACTTCAAAGTTCATCAAGACAAAATCTGTTCCAAGTGAACAGGTTTGAATTGTATAGAATACTTGCCTGCATTTATGTACTTATATAATGGCATGGGAATATGGCAATACAGCTATACTTATCACTAATTTTGCTGAAGCTAGTAGTGGTGAAATGGTTTTGTATGGCCAGAAAGCGTTGGAAATTATGAGTGCTGATGGAATATGTCTGGTTTTATCCTCCTACTGTACTGTCTCTCCCATGGAACACTACTGCACAAGAAGGATTGCAAATGGGAGAAAGTTATTGGGTTTTTCCTCATTTAGCATGGAGGGCCAAGGTCTCTGAGCCCCACTGTCCACAGAAGAGGAGTACAGGCAGAAAGGTGGAGAAAAAAACCCACCAACATTTCTGATGTTTAGATAGATTTCTGCCAGAACTGGGACCAAATGTGTAAGGCCTGAGAAGCAGTGACCCTGCACCATGGTGCACAAAGGTTGGGCAAGGAACATCAAAGTGGGTTGTTAATGAGTAGGAAGGTGCCAGTGGGAATGTGATCATGAAGGGAGGCTGCACCTGCCACCAGCTTCAGAAAGGCTGCAGCCTTCTGCTTCAGACAAGCCTCCCTAAGGCAGCAGAGCAAGGCCAGCAAGGGCCAGGCACTTTCAACTCCTGCTGCAGCCCAGGCAGGGGGGTTTCATGCCCTAGTCAGTCTAATCTTTGAGTCCTACTATTTACCAATCCAACAAAAAAATATTACTAAGCTCACTAACCCTCTATACTCTTATCTTTCCAGCAATCTTGACACAGAAGAACTCTGTGGTAAGTTCCCTTTTGTGAAAGAACATAATCTATGCCTGCGGCAGCCCTGTGCAAATGAACATACCATGTGATTATTTTTTTCTGTTTAATCTTTGTAGCTCAAACAGGAAATATTTTCCACGCAAAGAACTCCTGGGAAAATGCAGATGGCTTATAATATTTTCAGACTCTATCATCCACTATGTGCAGAAACTACTTTGAAAATATTTTTCCTACGTGGTACTTCATATTCTCCGAGATTCAAAATTTGTTCTGATACATAGAAAAATAGAGAGATGGCTTTTATCTTATTTCCCTCTCATATGAGATATTTTTTCTAATTAGTTTCGCATTTTAACAAGTATGAGTGCTTTAGGAATTTTGAAAAGGGTTGTCATATTAGTACCCCACTGGAGGAAAATTCATCACTTTCCTCCTACTTGAGCCAGCGAGAACAGCAGTTTGAGAAGTTTTATCATCCTTCATGACAGTAAAACTCTTGCAAGGCCTAGAATTTGGCCCAATTACTTATATCTGCACCCTATTCTGGGCTGTGAATCATTTCTCCAACACCTTGTTTGCTCTCCAGCTGATCTTACAGCCCCTGATTTAGGAGTTCTGCTTCCAGCAGAAAACAATTCACATAAGATTTTTGCAAGTCCTCCCACAAAATGTCAGGAAAAAACCCTCAACATTTATACTTGTCAGCGCCAGCCTTTTTCTGAGGGAGAGCTGGTAGCCTGCTAAGTTTTCCAATGGTCAGCAATGTTACAGACATTTAAAAGCTGAAAATACTGTTAAGTTGAAAACAAGCTCATTTACTTACCCACAGGATGATTCTTCCTATGGCCAAGAACCCACTAAGAGGTACCTCAGCCTGTGGCTTACAAATATATGACAAGAGACTCATCTGAAGTGAATTGGGCTGTGACAACTAGTGCTGGTTGAGCACCTGGTCAAAATTGTATAAACCTGGCCAAGGAAGACAGGTTTTGTTCCACAAGGGATTTACTGCTGTTGACATTGTACTGGAGGTTTACAGGCTTGATGGTCTGAGGGGGGTGTTAATCCAGCACTGACTCTGTTTGCTGTCTGTTTTGATTAAATACGAGTTGCTTCAGCTGCCTTTTAAATCTTTCATATGCTGCTACTAGAGTGTTTCTCATCTGTGAATCTGGTACCAAGTTTACTCAACACCTGTTTGAGCTTGTGATTATACAGCTCTTCCTGAGTTATCTCAGTTCACCTGAGAAATTAAATGAAAAAACATCCACATATTAATTCACAATATGTTTTCATTCATCCTCTTAGCAATACCAGGTTATGTTGAAGTGTTCCTGGTAACTTATGCTTTTGTGATTCCCCTGAGAAGCTCATGCTGACCTCTTAAAAGCTTCAAAGTATTGCTATTTATTATTTCAAAAAGACCTTATCTAATCTTGTTCTTCCCATCTGCCATTTAGATGTTGCTTTTTGTGCTTTTCCAGGTGATTTGATATCTAAATGCCTTGTCTAACACAGTCTCTAGCTTTAATATATTTTTTTTTTCTTTCCTTTTCACACTTTTTCCTTCCTGTGCCTCCCTCTATTGTATTTCCCCACATCAACCAATGGGAACTCAGGTCATGATTTCCCAGGTTTGCTTCCTTCTCTTGCTGTAATCCCTCTGATTGAGTTGTGCCCCCTGATTTTATATCAGCTCTTTCTGTTAAAATGTTCTTTGCTTTAAGCAGCTACACAAGGACATCCTGCAATTTGTTATTTCCATGATTTTCATTAAAAAGTATATTGCATGCATCATACTTGTTGAAAATATAATCATAGTACCTGGGACTAGAAGTTTATGTGGACAACTCATGGTCTCTTAATTTCTTGGATAGAAACAACTGGTCTCAACCAACCACAACTCACAACAGCCCCGACTTCATCTTATCTCCTCTAAGGGCTTTACCAGAATCATTCATTTTTGTATCAATATAATTCAATTTAGTACATACATATGAAAACTTCATTTCCTGCTAGTACCTGTAAAGTAGATTATTGGACTAAAAATCAAGTTGGCAAAGAAAACGTAGATATTTTGAAAATAAGTTTGTTTCAGCTATCAAATTGATACTGTAAATTTTTTGTCATTTTGGCAACTCATTTATTGAAAGAGAATGTTTTGAAATACTGATTTTGGTATTTTAAGTATTCCAGGAATGATTTTGCAGAGAAATAATACCAAATTAAAAAATAAAATTATCCTTTTCATTCTTATTCCTATTCATTTTATATTCACATATTTAATAATACCATTATTAAATGAACTGAATTGAGAGTTAGTAAAACTGATATTTAATGAAATATTGATTTTTCAGGTAATTAATAGATGATGTGGTTTTTTATTTCTTTCAGATTATTTTTCCAAGCACTTAGGAGAGTATGAAAATGTTCTATCTGTTTTGGAAGACTTAAACATAACCATACTGAAGGCAATGGACAAAACAAAGAAAGTAAGTAAAAACTGTGAAATTTTCTTATATTTCATATTTTGTTTATTTGAATAGTATTTGCAGTATTTGTCCTAACTAAAGTTACTAATTCGTATTTAAGTTCTTCTACATATACCTCTTTGTAGCAAAAGTCCAGTAGGAAAAAGACTTGTCAAAATCGTTGTATTTCAAATCTGTAAAGTTCTGTCTGCAAAGTATTACAGTTTGGAAATAACCAAATTTGTCTTTGTGAATGGTTTGAAGAATGTTCTTTATATTTTTGTACCAAGAGAGGGTTAGAGGATTCTATGTCCCATGCCAAATGTGGGTAAGTATCAGCACAAATATTTGGAAATAGACCAAATTTGAAAAAATAACGTGTTGTGTTGAGTAAGACCTCCCAGCCAAGAACAAGATTTCATTTCCATTTCAGGCATTTTAAACAAAAGCAGGACTGAAAGAACCTGCCAAGAGGAGCTGTTAGAGCTGTTGCCCACCAGCACAGCAAGGGAGGAGATGTTTCTCAGGGGGAGAAGCTTGATTTATCCATACACTGGACATACCTGCTCCTGTGTTCAGACCTGCTCATTCATCCCAGCTCTATGTCTGACCAAAACTGCATTGGATAATATGCTCCTCTTCCCTGGCTGAACAGTTAAATATTCTTTTCACGATGGATCAGCTTCAAAAGGTGAGGGAAAGTGCAACACAGAGGAGGAAGTGAACCTATATACTCCAAAGCTAGACACAGACCCATACCACAAGACTATTCACTGGCAGGTTAGTCATCAAGAATAGAAATTTCAGCAAAAATTTTTCAGTGAGATCCCATGGTGTCAAAAAACCCTGCTTTTTTTTTTTTTTTTCAGTCAATCAATGGAGAGATCAATGGGAAGAAAGCTGTGCTTCATTAGTGAAGCTATTATTTTTGATATTTGGGTGTTTGCAGGAGTAAAGTACTCATATATTTTACATGAATTGCCAAAATAAAAACCTGAAAATGTAGCTTATTTATTTAGAGTTTGAGCCAGTAAGTCTCTTCTTTCATGCCGTGCATCTTCCATTCCTAATGAAGTGATTGTGTGCTGACTCACTGTCTTGTTGAGCTGGACACTGAAAAGCAACAGATTGGTTCATTTTAGCTATGCATAAGTTAAAAAAATAGCCATGTATATAAACTACTGCTGCTAAAGGGGAGGACATGTCACCTCATAGCTACTGGAAGTAAATAAACCACAACATTTAAGAATTACTTAAGAAGTTAATTTCAAGTAGGAGTGCCAGAAAACTAATCAGCCTGTGAGATGTGTGCATTGGCCTGACCAGAAAAATGGACAAGAAAGTCTGGAATATTAATAAGTGTTTCATTTGTCTGCTTGAAGAACCCATCTAAAATATAAACAAACTACAATTTCTTTAAATTTTATTTTCCTAACTGAAGATTCAAGTTTAATGGGTTTTATGTCTTTCAGGAATACTTCAGCTGACCATTCATTAGAGGTGGCAGAACCAGAAAAAGGCTGACAGTGGAAAAAACTTTTAATTCCTCTTAGTAGAAACAGTGGGTGAACACAGTCAAACAAAAAAAAATGTGTCCTCAAATATTCTAAACTAGAGCTTTCTGCCAAGGATATGCTCAGCCACTACAGCTTTGTATGGAAATACAAATTAGGATTATTCCCAATAGGAACTCAGTTCTCAGGAAACAGATGGGTTATGTGACCTGACTACCTGATAAATATTGGAGTGCGAATATTAAAACTTCTATCTTAAATAGTTCAAGATTTACTGAAGTTTGTGGTCTAAACTCTGGACTACATCCATCTAGAATCAGAGCTGGAAGTGCTGTATATCGAGGTAGCATGGATAAATGATGTTCATCAACAGTGACACATCTAGCTCGAGTTGACTCCCCAGCTCAGAGGAGTAGGTGCTCAGAAATGGCTGGTCTGGTTTTAAATGGCCATTGGCATGGATCCAGAGCAAGGCTTGGCTTTCCTCTCCTAGTGCAGTAAAAAACATTGTCACTGTTCTGCCACTGCAGTCGCTGAGTCCCTTGAATAGTCACTGAGTAGTAGGAGCACTTATTACTATCTTCTAAGTGATGACCTAGTTGGAAAATTCATATATAGAAAAAAAGTCCAGAACTGAAGACCTACACTTTGAGACCCACCAAGACGTGGTGTACCTACAGTGGCTGAGTCAGTTTCCAATGACCAGAACCAAATTTCAAAGGACTAAATTGTCCTATTAAAAACTGCTGAGATTGAATCTGAACTCCACCCCGCAAAGCATGGGGCTGATTACAGATCCAGTCCTCAGGGTTGTCATGAGCTTTCCCTCTACTTTTTATGGATTGGAGAAAGCTCAGCACTTCTATCAGTCTCTGCTAAACTTTCCCAGAGTGTGTCCTGCTTCAGGCAGGCAGCTCATTCAGTCTTGAGTATTTAGTGGGGAAAGGAGCAACTTGGTACTTAATTCATTTTATTTATAGCCAGCACTCAGCCCTTCCCATAGAAAATCCCTGCTTTCCTACCAATTCAAGTTGCCCAGACTCAGTAAATACTTTTCACAAGAGGCATCTGCAGAATTGGAGCCCTACAAAAATTCTTCAGCATCAGTTTTTCCAAGGAAACCCAGGAGAAGGAAGATGTGTCTGTCTTCAATGAGAAGTATGGATTGGCATGTTTGAAAAATCTGAAAACCAGTCTAATCATGGGGTCCTTCAGGAACACGCTACTCCAGCAGGGGTCCATTGTGGGGTCACAAGTCCTGCCAGCAAACCTGCTTCAGCATGGGCTGCTCTCTCCATGGGGCCACAGTTCCTGCCAGGAGCCTGCTCCAGCGTAAGCTTCCCACAGAGTCACAGCATCCTTTGGGAATATCCACCTGCTCCAGCATAGGGTCCTCCACAGGCTGCATGTGGATCTCTGCTCCACTGTGGACCTCCATGGGCTGTAGGGGCACAGCTGCCTGACCATGGTCTGCACTACAGGCTGCAGGGGAACCTCAGCTCTGACGCCTGGAGCACCTCCTGCTCTTATTCTCGCATAATCTCACTCCTCTCTTCTCTAACTGCAGTTTCCTTCTTTGCAGTAACTTTCAGAATCATAGAATCAACTGGGTTGGAAAAGACCTCCAAGATCATCAAGTCCAACCCTTGATCCAACACTGCTCCCTTATATCTGTTATTCCAGAGGTTCTACCACCATCACTGATGGGCTTGGCTTTGGCCAGTGGCAGGTCCATCCTGGAGCTGGCTGGTATTGATTCTGTTGAACATGGGGGAAGCTTCTGGTAGAAGGGATTTTCTCACAGAAGCCATCCCTGTAGGTGTCCACCCCAACACCCCAAACCCAAACCATGCCACACAAACTCAATACAATATCCCACTAAGAGCAACTGGAACTTGGCTTGGCTATGGACTCCTGGATTTAAATCAAGATCAACCAAGTTTTCCCCATCCCTCCAAATGATTTCCATGTGCAGATATTTTTTCCCCAATAGATTAGCAGATACTGGCTCTTGCAAGGCAATTTCAGCATGATTTGTGTATTTTATTGCCCTCAGTAGTTTGAAAGAGCTGTCAGCTCAGCTTTCTTGAATGGAGTTTTTCTCCAGTCTTCCAGTCCTCTGCTATCTGAAAGTGAAAACGAGTAATTTGTGGGAGAAAATGTCCAGTGTGTTAGCAGGGTCAAGAAGTTTAAAACCAGACTTCTTTTCACCATTCTTGGGCCAGATCCCTCCAGCCAAACCAAACTAAATAGCAGGGAAGACAGGAAGCCCTTAGGAGTAGGAATTCTTCATGCTCCGTTGCTTGATGGGAAGATGCTAAGCTAAAAATGCAGAGAAATAAATATAGCTAGGAACATCTTTCAGCAGGGAAAAGAGTGAGTTGCATTTGCAAACAATCTATTTTTAATACAAAGACCATCATACCAGAGGATAGTAGGGGAGCTACAGTCCTTCTGTTTTGGTACTGTCTCCTTCTGTTTTATCCTTACATAAAGAAGGGAAACGCATGACTGAGGATTTTTAGGGGGATTTGTGCCCTTTAATATTTGATAATTTCTCTCCTAAAGATGGTGAGTCTGCATGAGTTGCTTATACCAGAGTGGCAAGGACAGATTAATCATTGGTGTCAGTTGTTTTTCTTGCACCTGCCAGCTTGGTATTTTCCAGATCAAAGCACTGTTTGTTGCATTTCTTTTTCCTCTTATATACAGGAAGCATTAAAAATTAAACACTCAGCAAAACTTTACAAATCTATTGGAAGGTTTGTTTTTTTAAGCCTTTTTTTTCTGAAAATTTTTATAAAAAAGACCACAGAAGCATATTTAGTTAAAATATTTAATCTTCTCTTTTTTATTACCCTCATGAACATAACATTTTCAGAAAGCTGCATTTTAATTACATTCTGTAGCTTGCAGTCACATATAAATAAAGTTACATGAAACTTTGCAACACTCAGCACAGAAAATAAAATCTGTCACTGACTAACAAAGTAGATAGGTGAAAGTAGAAAATTTTTTAAGGTGCTCAACATCTTGGTCCTATTGACTTGTGAATATTGAAAATAAAAAACTTACAGACTAAAGAACATCTTCCTTAAGTTATCAAGCCATAAAATTGTTGCTGCTTGTCATCTATTTGGTAAGAAGAAGTTTTGCTCTATCATTTTGATTTCTAGTATTGGAAATGCAACCTGCCGCAGGTGGTTAACTATTCTGTACTCAGTAAACTAGCAGAAGCTCATTTTGATCACCAAAAATATAATTTATATATGAAATTAAATTGACAATATAAAAGCATTCAGGAGTTTAAACAGTTATCTAAAAGAATTTTAGAAGATCTGAGGTATTCAAGGATATCCAAGACATTTGCACAGGCCTGACAAATAGCATGCAGAATCTCTAGGAAACCCAGGGGCAGGATGAGACCCCTTTCTGGGGCACCGGCTGGAATCCAGGTGGGTCTTTTTAGGGCACCAGACTCTAATTTAGGTATTTCAATAGCTCTGAGGTCTCTGAAAGTTTTTTCACAGAGGAGCTGTCTCACAGAGGAAGATCTTACCCTGATCTGACAGTGCCTTTTTTCAGTCATAATGCCTATTTGAAGTTCACTTTTTTCACCAGCTGAAGAGCACACCCCTCTCCTTCTGACTCCTGCCTTCCCCTATGCCAACAGCACAGGGTCATTTTCCAGCCAGGATGTATCCCCGTGAATCCCCACTGGTGCTGTCACTGGCACCTGCACAAGGAAGGCTGGCAGCAGAAGCTTGCAGGGAAGCAGGAACCATTTTAGGTGATTTTAAACCCACTGCTCCCGAGGGCAGTTTATTCTGCACTGTTCTGAAAGTCCAACCACAACTGGCTGGTGACCAAGTGACCATGCCAGGGTTATTTCAGGATGGGACACGCTTCCTGCTCTGTGATTTCAGTGATTGTTGGCTTGAGCCTCACCTCACCCATTAGTCTGTCATGGAGCTGAAAATGGTGCTGACGTAGAGTACCAGCTCTTAACTTACTGGAGTAACAAAGGGAATTCAGACTCTTTGCATTGGCCCAATGGCAAAGTAGTGGGAAATGGGAATCACTGGGAGTAACTGAACCTAGCAGAGATGCTTCCTTGGGAGGGTGGCACTTAGAGCTCATGCAATTGTTTCTTTTTCCTTGCAAGTGCAGTGCCTGTATAGCTCTCACAGAGGCCTATAAGCTGTCTCAAAATTGACTTAAGACCACCATACCTTTTGTAAAAGTGATCCAATCTCAAGTAAGAAAAAGCTTTGTATCTAAGCTGCTACTTAGATTCTATTAGTTATATTTATCATATAGTTATAGTTATCATATAGTTCTATTTCAAAAGGACATAGTGATACAGATTCTTTAAAAAAAAAAAAAAGGCAAACCAGAACTAGCTTTTATAGTTAACAATGCTTATAAGATGAAACTTTGATCCAGTGAGCGAGAGTGTAGCTTGACCTGAGACAACCCTATATCTGAAGTACAAAGCCAACAACTATAATGCAACAGCAACCTCCCAGATGGACTTGCCAGGATTTTTGTATAGGCAATGGAAAACATTTAGCTTTCTTCCATAGATGAAAACTAGAAGGTGCTTTGCCCAGAACAGCTAACATACACTTTTTCTAAGTGATGACCTCTGAGTGCATACTACTCCTGTAAATACTGGTACAGTTCTTCTTTTAGAGACAAAAGCACTGCAGACTTCCATGGAAAGGAATGGCAGACAATGTAGAGGGACAGAACACTGCAGATTTTCTCCTTTTCAGACTCCATAAAGTCTCACATTCTTTGCTTTGGAGAGACTTTCTTGCCACCTTTGCAACTGTTTTATGAAAGACACAGAATGATCTGTCTGTCATAGCAGGGGAGCAGACTCGGTGAACTAGCAAACACCATTTTAAGCAGCAGTAATCAAGACTGGTTTAATCAAGACTGGTTTATACCCATCATTTATATATGCAAAAAATAAACATATTAAGTTTAGGATGGAAATGAAAGACAGTTCTTCTTCAGTGGAGCAGTCAAGTTCTCGAATAGCCTTCCAAGTTTTTTGGGAGCAAAAAAACCTAACTGCTTTTTACATGTTGCTTGCAAAAAAATAGAAAGGGGTGTGCATTGTGTGCAACAGCAAAATGCTGGATTCAGTGTCCAACACAGCATGTCTAATTACCTGCTTCTATGAAATCAGTAATTTTTCTGCTTTGCTCAGAAAACCCCAAAGCTAAGCAAAGTCACTGTAGCCTTGAAAATTTCTTGAATAGTCTAAAAATAGGAACCAGATTTGGTAAAAGAGAAGATTATAGGAGCTGAGAGAGTAACACAGGGACTTGCAATTCAGTTACTGATGGTACATTTATGGTAATTATGTAAATTACTGCACTCTGGAGGGTTTTATTATAAACCAGAATATCTAGATTTTTTTTAATTGCATATTTCAGTAACAGGTGCATTTATGTCAATTATATAGCAAAACAAATTAAGTGGAAAAAAAGCTCGATAAGCATATGTTGACAATAGTGTTCCACAACTAGCATTCTGCTGAAGGAAAAGTGAAGTTTCAAATTGTTTTTTTGTTTTTCACAAAAACTGTTATATCGGCTAGGACCCATTTTTGTATATGATTAGGATTTATTAACATTTTTCAAAGAATCCAGTCTTGTTTTCCTTGAAATTGCATTTTTACACAGAATGAATGTAATGGAATAGCTGCTGCATAAGAATAACATAAGACAGGTATTGATCATTTTATCCTGATTATTAATTTTTTTATGCATTGGCTTTGAATCCAGTTCATTTGTTCCTTTGGGTTTATCATTAATGTTTTTTTCAGGTCAGTGTCAATCTAAAATCATAGAATTATAGAATCATTATGGTTTAGAATCATTAAGATTGGAAAAGATCCTTAAGTTCATCAAGTCCAACCGTTAATGTGACGCTGCCAGACCCACTACTAAACCATGTCCCTAAGTGCCACATCTATATGCTTTTTTAATACCTCCAGGGATGGTGACTCAACCACTTCCCTGGGAAGCCTGTTCCCATCAGTAAACTGACTTGATTGTTTCTCAGCTGAAGGGCGGAATGCTGGTGATAGACCTAAATATATTATCAGATGGATCCTTCTACAAGGCGGAGAGGACTCTATGAATAAACAGCTATTTTTATCTAGGGACATTATTAAAATACATTTTGGAATTTTATTTCATTGGAGTTTCTATTTTAAAAAAAAAATATTTTTAAGATTGTGACTATTAGTGCAAGTCAAGTAAGATAAATTCAAAAAGCTGCAGGCAATTAATTCTGAGCAGTCATGCAAGGATATTCCAAAGATTCATGCCTTTCCTCTTCTCCTAGCTCCTTATCAGAGTAATGAAAACTCTTGGGAACTTCTTTGATCTTTTTTTGTGGAAGTCTTATACCTACTGGATCAGAAGGAATGCTCGAATTTTTGCCGGTAGCAGAGAAGATGTGTTAAATAGT
>NW_016690361.1:409397-431361 GCF_001604755.1 Lepidothrix coronata
CACTTAAAGATAAAACAAAACCCAAAAATTCCTTAATTAATTTAATATTCATACCTCTAAACATAAAAGTGTATATAAATTACTTCACAGCAGAAAAGTAAACATTTAACCTAGCCATTCTCTTGTTGATACCTATCAAAACCACCAACAGCTTTGATGTTTTCTACGTATCCTTACAACCTTCTCCCTGGAGCAATGTTGTTACATTGATTACTGCTACCTGATAATATCAAACACAGCCAAAACAGCTTCTTGTCTCTAAGCTATCTGACGCACCTAATAGCAGTTAAACAGGAGTTACTTTTTATCTCTGCATGAATTTTGTAAATATTGCAATAAAAGTATATTACTCCTTCAATAATCCCAATAAAGGAGAGTGATAGACTGTCCTGATGGACATTATTATAAATGTGTGTCAATATTCTCTCTAATCAGCCATGGCTGCCTATTTTATTTCATTGCTGTTAAGTCAGCACTGCAAGAGATTGTCACTGTTCCAATTCTATAGGCAGAATTTAAACACATAGTTTATGCCAAATATAATACTTGGATAAACTTGTGAAGTGCCATACTCAAAGTTGAATCCAATAATTTGGCATGTTATGCCTTTGATCACTTTTACAATGAAGATGATGTAAAGGTTGCATTTGTGTGAAGTCAACACACTGAGCATCTCTGGATATGGCTTCTGGTGAAATTATGATTTGATTCTGACTCAGTTCTGATTTCTTCCTACAGTGTGAATAATTAGATCTTAGGGATTGAAATGAAAAAATTTTGATTTTTTTCATCTTAGTACACTCATTTTGACTAATTTTATATCTTCAATATTAAGCTGTAACCCAGGGCATTGTCCCAGTAATTTAGGCTTTAAACACACAGGGCAAGAAAAATTCCATGATAAAGGGAAATTTAAATAGATTATTCCCCACTGAGTTTTATTCAATAATAACTATTTTTCAGTTGAGGGTATTTTCTGAAAAGATAAGCCTAAATATTTTTTATGAAATTATTTTGACATGAAATATAAAATAAGCAACAGCAAATTGCTAAGTAGTATAATAGTAAGAAATTAGTATTATAAGTAATGTTAAAAATAAAACACAATAGATAAGTTATAAAAGTGTAATATACTATAAACTATTATATACCAAAATAGGAACATAACAAGCAGTAAAGGGTTTGTTCAGCTGGGAGAAGAGGCAGAGAGAAGATATAATTCTAAAGAGTTAAATCTAATCTAAAGAGTTATAGAGAAGACAAAAGAACACCTCTGTCTTTTTCAGGGGTGCATAGCAAAAGCACAAGAGGCAACAGCTACATCTTGCAGAAAGAAAAATGCTGAATGGACATACAGAAAATATGCACAAAGAGAATGCAAAAGCAGATCAGAGAGATGGTGTCATCTCCATCCTTGGAGGAGTTACAAACTCAGCTGAACACATCCCCAGACAGCTCGAACTACCTTCAAAGTTGGCCCTGCTCTGAACGTGGGGTTGGACAACGTCACAGCCACACATCCTTTCCCACTAAGTTTGTAGAATCATAGAATCATAGAATATTCTGAGTTGGAAGGGACCTAACAGGGTCATCAAATTCCAACACCTGGCCCTGCACAGGATGGCCCCAAGAGCAACACCATGTGACCAAGAGTATTGTCCAAATGCTTCTTGAATTCTGTCAGGCTTGGTGCTGTGACCACTTCCCTGGGAAGCCTGTTCCAGTGCCCAACCACCCTCTGGGTGAAGAACCTCTTTGTAATATTCAGACTAAACCTCTCCTGACACAGCTTGATGCTGTTCCCTCGAGTCCTGTCCCTGGTCACCACAGAGAAGAGATCAGTGGCTGTCCCTCCTCTTCCCCTCATGAGGAAGTTTTAGACTACAGTGAGGTCTCCCCTCAGTCTTCTCTTCTCCAGGCTGAACAGACCAAGTGCTCTCAGATACTACTCATATGGCTTCCCCTCAAGGCCCTTCACCATCTTTGTTGCCCTCCTTTGGACGCTCTCTGATAGCTTAATATCTTTCTTATATTGTGGTGCCCAAAACTGCCACAATATTCAAGGTGAGGCTGCACCAGTGCAGAGCAGAGTGGGACAATCCCCTCCCTCAGCCGGCTGGGGATGCTTTGCCTGATGCCCCCCAGGACACAGCTGGCCCTCCTGGCTGCCAGTCAGCTGCACTGCTGACTCATTCACCTTGCCATCAACCAGGACCCCCGAGTCCCTTTCTGAAGCACTACCTTCCAGCCTGTCATTCCCCAGTCTGTACACACAACCAGGGGCGTCTTGTGCCGGGTGCAGAATCCTGTGCTTTGCCTTGTTGAACTTTATATGGTTGGTGATTGCCCAGCCCTCTAATTTGGCAAGGTCTCTCCTTGGGCCTTCCTGCCTTTGAGGGAGTCAACAGCTCCTCCCAATTTAGTATAGTTGACAAACTTACTCAGTATACCTTCAAGTCCTGTGTCCAAGTAATTTATGAAAATGTTGAAAAGAACCAGCCCTAAGATGGAGCCCTGTGGAAGCTCTTGCCAAACCTGCCACGCCTTCTGAGAAATTGCAGGGTTATTTTTTTGTCCCACTCAAATTTAGTTTGCTTGCCCGGTATTTCCCTTCTTCTCCATCTCAAGGAGCTGCTCTTCTGATAAGTGGATCTGCATGGTGTCAGGTCACCCCAGGGATGAGGACTGGGGTTGGCACCAGAGATCAAAAGGATCAAGAGTGTTGCTGAGCCTCTTGTTGTAACCCTGGGATGTGGAGTGCCCTAGGAGATACCTAAGCCCAGCCTCCTCTGCTGCTGTAAATGGACAGCCTTTCATGCACTTTTTTAAGATAGCCATAAGCCACTTTTAAAGACTACAGTGACCTTTTCCACTGGGAAATCACTAATTATGTGTATTTTCAGTGGCACTAATGGAAATTCAAATCTTTGCTGCTCACAAAGGTCACAGTTGCCTCTTGATGAGGAAGATGTGGAAAATTACCCTCATTCATTCACAGTCAGTAAAACTAACAACCAGAACAATATGTTAACGCAGATTTATTTCATCTGGACTGCCCAAACTGTGGTGCATTATAATGTATATGCTAATGAACAGTAATTTACAGCTGATAAAATTCAAGAACCAGGCCATTTTTCTAGTTTATGTACAGACACCATCTGTGGGTCTCGTTATTAATTTGTGACACAGTACACTGACAATACAAATGCTGAGCATGCCAGTTAAGCTGATTCTACCATAATATACACTTAATAAATTGATATACACTTAATAAAATTATACACTTTTTTTTTAAAATTCAAAATTAACATTTTCTTTCTTCTACAGAAATGTTATATAGTAGTGTGCCTTTAGTAAAATACAAAATAAAGTACTTTTCTGTAGGAAGTAGAGTGGTAAAACAGATAAAACCTCCATCTTGAATCGATGGTCTGAACACTTTCAGACTTTTTTCAGTACTAGCTGTGTAGTTCAAAACTCAGCAATTCAGTCCATCACACAGCAACCAGCGAAGTATGAATTGGATATTGCCCCTACTCTGGGAGAAACTCCTAAGGCTGTACAGCAGGTGAAAATTGGCAAAGCAGCTGGGGTTGATGGAATTCCACCTGAAGTCTGAAAGCATGAGGGCCAAGCACTCCATGCTAAATTTCACGAGTTTGTGGTGTGCTGTCGGGAACTAGGCGAACTACCATCAGACCTTCGTGATGCAGTCATCATCACCTTGTATAAGAAGAAAGGAGTTAAATCAGACTGTTCAAATTACCATGGTATTACTCTGCTCTCTGTTGCTGGCAAAATCCTGGCAAGAATACTCTTGAACAGACTAATACCCACTATAGCAGAAGGAATTCTACTTGAAAGTCAGTGTGGTTTCAGAGCCAACAGGAGTACCACAGACATGGTATTTGTTCTCAGACAACTGCAAGAGAAGTGTAGGGAACAGAACAAAGGTGTACATTTTAAGATGTAATTCAGCATGCCAGTATCAGATTTATCATGACTACGAGCAGAAAGCAATATGGAGGTATCTGCAGCATTTACTTTTTGGATGCCCAGAATTTTAAAACACTTCAAACTTCAAACACTTCAAACAATCAAAAAACTTAGAAGAAATTGTCAGTTCTGTCATGTTTTGTTCATTTATTTCCAAAAGCACTGGCAAAAGCTGAAGAAAACTAAATCATACCCTGTATTTCTACTGCAGGGTTTTATTTAGCTGTCCATGCTACACAAATTCACACATGTTGTCCTAACATGCCAGAGAACCAATGAAGGAAATTTATAAGAAGAATAAAAAATCAGCTTTCCTATTGCATAAAAAAGATTTAGTAATCGTAAAAAGGTTGTCATAAACATTATTTATAGACCGGTGTGAGTCTCAGGTATTCACTGAGGTAGACAGACAATCTCTCATGAGTATCTATTTTAAAAATGTATAAATGAAAAATTATTGTTGGAGAGTGACTCACACCTGATTAATCTGAAGACAGAAGAAGTAAATATAGAAGACCACAAAGCTTCTGGCTACATAAGTAACTTCTGATGATTCATAAGTGGTTTAACACCTGAGATTTCTGCAGCAGAAATCTTCCAGCAAGAACTAACTTAGTAACATATATTGTGAATAGATCACTCTCAATTGAAAGCAAAATGGTTTTAAAGCTATTATCTGTCAGTCTTCAATTTTACATTTAAATTTCAAAACATCTTGTATTTGTGTTCTAATTGCAAACACATACGTGCAAAAATTCTAAGAGAAGTATAAAAATCAAAAAAGCATTTCAGCTGTCATTCATATTGGGAAGAACATGGAAGAGCTTAAAAATACCCATATGCATTGCCAAAACTACTCAAATGGGTTCTCAGAGTAGGAGGCAACACCACTGAAATGACGTCTTCTTTAAAGCATCTCTTTGGATGTCGTGACTAAAGAAATCTTTCATTTAATGCATCTCATATTTTATGAAATTATTTTAGGTGGAATTGTAACCAAAGGTTTTCAAGATCAGCTGAGTGGGGAGCCAATAAATTCATTCAGAGTTTAAGAGATGGAAATCCGTTTTCTTTCTCTGTTCCTAATGTGAGTTCAACACAGTAAACAGAGGCTCTAGGGGTCTGTTCTATCCTCTCTATTACACTTACTAATGAGAAAACAAGAAAGAGCACGTTTATATTATTGTAAAGGTGACCTCCCTCACACAGCATTACCGATGTGCTACTGCAGAACTACAGAATCACAGAATGGATACAGTTGGAAGAGACCACAGCGGGTTTTTGCAGATCTAGGCTTGCCAGAAACATTAAATTTGACCCCATCCATGGCAATATGATTTACTGGGCCAGGGAGAAAGCAGGGGTAAGAATTTATTTCTGAAATTATCTACACCAAATAAGCATAAATATTTTTGAACACATACAATATACTGGAAATGTGATTACACAAAGAACCACTACAGACTGCTACGTATAGGTGCAAACTTTTCTAATAACTTTAGCTCAAATAACATTTAGATGCATTTCATGTAATTGTAAAATATATAGATATATGGTTTCAAAAATAAGTAAACAAATTAAAGGAATAAAAATCAGTCAAAGACTCTTAAATTCAGAAGGCAACCTCTCTCGCACCAATGGTCCTTCAGCCAGCTGAAGGAGGAGTTTTTCAAGGGATTTTCACTAAGCATGTGCCTTGCTCAGAGACTGTTCCCATAATTACTGTCAGAGACAGGCCAGTGGGGCTTGATAAACAATTTTCAGAAAAGTGGATCTGAATTAAAACTTCAAATTCAATTCTGCAGTTGTCAGTCTTATTTTGACTTTTCCACACTTAAGAAGTAATGTGGTGCTGCCACCAACTGGAGTTAAGACATGTAAGGAAAAGGGATTTTTTGAGTAGAAACTATGCTGTGCCACTGTGTATCTGGGCCTCTCTCGGCATGGGTGGCATTTGTGTCTATACCTGGAAATTCAGAGGTCTTTTTGTCCAGAAACATAAAGGCTCATTATGTGGTTTGCACATACAACTGTGAAAACATCCAACCTGCTTCCTTTCTGAATGAAGTCTGAACCTTCCCTTGTGTATTTCTAACCTAGTAGGAAAAGCCTTACCTTTATTTTTTTCCCTATGTAATTTTTAGGACTATCAGGAGGCTTCTAATTTGGAGCAGTTTGTGACTCGCTTTCTCTTGAAGGAGACACTGAACCAGCTTCAGTCCCTCCAGAGTTCCCTGGAGTGTGCCATGGAAACCACGGAGGAGCAGACCCGGCAGGAGAGGTGAGCAAACTTTCTCTTCAGCTGCAATGAAGGGGTGAGGAGTGGGGTCACTGTGAACCTTCTATTTTACATTTCACCCAGAAATCTGATGTAGGGAATAACAGGAGAAATAAGGTTACACTTTTTATTCCATATAGGAACCCACTAAGAGGAGTTTTTTATGGATTTTTTTTTTCCTCAGTATGCTATTGTTAAAGATGATAAAGAAAGCAAAATATGACGTTTTGTTTTGCAGACGAAGATGATCTTAAGACCTTTCTTTTGGAAATGTCATCTGCTTGTTTTGCTGTTGGGTTTGAGATCTCTAAAGTACATGAATTATACCCTGGGGTTTTGTGCCAGCAGCTTGACTGTAGGAATCAAACAGTTTTTGGAAGTCTGAGGATGCACCAAGCACAAACAGTATCTCTCTGTTCATGCATACATATTTCCAGGTTCCACAGCAACTGGTAGGAGAGAAAGAAATCTTGAATGGCCAGTTCAGAGCTAGAGCCTAACTTAGGTGCCCTTACATCTTCTGAAGTAATCACTGATTTCTCTGACTTGCCCTTTAGGACAGCCTCTCTTGAAATAAAATTTAGAAAGACCATCTGAGTAACTCAAACTACCCAGTTGGGTGCTTGGAACTGGGTGACATGAACATGCCTTTTGCAGTGAGTTTTCTTGACCAAATTGACTGTCTAGTAGGGCATTGTGGAGACTTCTTTCTCTAGTTCTATCAGTACAGTTGTTCAGAAATATGCTCTGGAATGCTGAATTTCATTTGTGGCAAAGAAAAAAAAAAGAGGTGTGACACACTTAAGCCAAATACCATCTTCCCCATTTTCCAAGGTAGCAGTGAAAAGCCAGGCAAACTCAGCACTTTAACTACAGCTATTCTGGAGAAAATTAGTTAGTTCTTAGTGCAGATGCCCCAGTCCATATGTAAAATCATCTTCAGTTATGTTTAACAAAACTCAGGGGCAAACTGAATCAGAATCCCATTAAGACACTCCTAAACTAATTTCAGAGTTCTCACAGTGGGGAATTGCTGCAATTTGACTTACTGTGAAGGGATTTGATGCTGCAGAAAACACCATCCTAAAACATCTTCTTAACACAGTGTGTGAACTTTTAGTGAGCCTTTATTCTGTGCTTCAGGAGACCAGATATCTTTCCAAAACAGTGGCATGAGAATTATTTACTGAACTGTTTAGGCTACTGTCTAATACTCTTTGCAACCACTCATCCAACTAACTGTTCAAAATTAACCATAGTCCTGGTCCTTCATTGCATGCCAGCTGGATGATGAAGAACCACATAAAGACAGCCTTTAGTCCTCACACAAAATATCAAGCTTCAATGACTCTGTCATCACAGTACAAACATAAATCATTTCTGTATCTATGTTTCACTACTGGTCCCAGAAGTGTATCAGTCCTGCATCCAATATCAGCTAATTCTCATCAGTTTTCCTTCCTTATTAACAGATACAGGTTGCTGTTTATCTTTTCAATATTTAAGCTGTAGGGGTCAATTTTTAAAGTTCCTATCTCACTTTCAGATGGTATTGTGAAGTTCCTCTGCAGCAATGCTACAAAACTCCTGTGAATGAAGAAACTGTGTGAATGATTCCTTAGGTCAGGTCAGAGCCACATTACAGACAGACACTGACCTTGAGATTTCTATCCCTTAAAAGATCTACAGTTTATGCCAGCTTAACCCTCTTTTTTTCTTTTTCTTTTTTTTTTTTTTAACTTCTTTAATGACATAACCACAACTAATCAGTAATAGTGAAAATCTGGAAAATAGTCCAGTGGTGTCAATAGGTATTTCTTTTCTTTTAATTCAAAAGGGAACACAGAAGCAGTGTTTTTTTTTAAAAACAGAGAGAGGAGAGCTCTCCCACAAATTTTATCTTAAGAAGTCTCCTGTGTTTCTGTGCAGAAAAGATCCAACAAAACCAGAAGTGCTCTCAGTCCAATGGCCAGGGAAACGCTCAGCTCGAAGGCTTCAGAAGAACAACAGTTTGTCATCAAACAACCCTCATTCTAGCACAGGTATGGTATTTCACATTTTCAAGATACTTAAAACGTGCATACACACATATACAGAAAAATATACACATATCTTTCTCTCAAAAATTTAATTTAGACACCTAACTAACTCAGATACTTTACTGACAGAAGACAATTTCAATTTAATATAGAAGGTATTAACTCAAACCATGAGGAAAATAACTATATATACATAGATGTGAACTGATAAAAATAAATATATAATTATGGGACAAATTGTGATATTGTTTAGGGGCTTTGGATTGACTCAATATTTTTAGGTAATATCTGTAGCCTGAAGAAGTGAATGAAAAGGTGAAGGCTGTAAATTATAAGGAACCAAGTTTTCTGCCATATCTTACATCCCAGCTGAGAGGAACAAATAAGAAACAGAAAGGGAAAATATAAAATGTGAAAGAAAATAATATTTCATTTCAGATGACACCAAAAAAATCTGAATCAGCATTTCTCCTTTAGAAAATGTGATAGTGCACTTTGATAAATGGGATTCTTTGGAAGCAGTGACATTAAGCATGAGGCTGTAGTGAAGGTGTCTCCATGCTTAGTGATGTGTCCCAAAATCAAGGCATGAAGATCACTGAAACAACAAAATATGTGATGGATCAGGCTCACTTCTTGACCAGTCATGCCGATCTCAATGCTTGCAGGCACATGCTTACCTCTTCTTTTTTAACCCTCTTCTGAAGACCTTTCTGTCACTCACATTCCTGACTCACTTTGTGCCACTCACCAAATAATGCTGTTCTTTCAGCTCAGTGATACAGGATGATGTTTGGTCTTTTGTTGTGAGTTACTGTTTTTCATAACAAGGAAGGTCACATAGCCTTGTTGCAGCATTGCTAATTCACAGAGTTCAGAAGGAACCCAAACATATGCAAGCTTTACCAAATCACCTTACTGTATTGATGTAATTTTAAAGAGCTAACATCTTTCTCCACAGTTTTACTAATAGCTAATAGCTGTCTACTTTCCTGCACAAGATTTGTGCAGGCACTTGATCTTCCTCCTCACTGCCTGCTGCTCACATGCACAGTAACACTGTAGGTGTGTATTTGCATTCAGTGCTCAAGCCAGCATTTCTTTAGCCTATGTACTTGTTCAGGTAAAGCTGCACTCTGCTGCCTCTACAGACTACAGCTGTGGTATGTTCTCAGCATTAGGATTTCTCTGGTCAAAACATATTCAAGAGCCACAAAAACTCTCAGCTGGAAAATAAGCAGGTTAATGAATGTGCATAACAAGAGCATGCATTGAAAGTTCTTCAGTTTCTGATAAATAACCTGCCTCTCTCCTTAGAGCAACCACTTATGTAGACATTTACACTGTGAGTGATGTCAGGAACTGCTTTAATAATGCACATATTTGTTTTCTTGAGTATTGTCCCTTCCATCTAGTAGACAATTTTCATGAGATTTTAGCAAAGCAAAATTTTCCAGAGACTTCAGAGAGCCTCACAGAATTACAGAATCATAGACAATCCTGAGTTGGAAAGGGCCCACAAGGATCATTGAAGTCCAACTCCTGGCCCTGAACAGGACAGCCCAAAGAATCTGTACCTGAGGATGTTGTCAAGGGGCTTCTTGAACTCAGACAGGTTGGTGCTGTGGCCACTTCCCTAAGGAGCCTGTTCCTGTGACTAACCACCCTCTGGGTAAAGAACTTTTTCCTCATATCCAACCTAAACCTCCCCTAACACAGCTTGATGCCATTTCATGGAATCATAGAATCAAATGGGTTGGAAAGGACCTTCAAGGTCATCAAGTCCAACCCTTGATCCACTACTACCGTGGTTACTAGACCATGGCATTAAATGCCACATCCAGTCTCATCTTAAAAACCTTCAGGGATGGAGAATCCACCACCTCCCTGGGCAGCCCATTCCAATGCCTGATTACCCTCTCTGGAAAGAATTTCTTCCTAATATCCAACCTAAATCTCCCCTGGCACAGCTTAAGACCATGCCCTCTTGTCTTACTGATAGTTACCTGGGAGAAGAGACCAACCTCCACCTGGCTACTGCCTCCTTTCAGGTAGTTCTAGAGAGTGATGAGGTCTCCCCTGAGTCTCCTCTTCTCCAGGCTAAACAACCCCAGCTCCCTCAGCCTCTCCTCATAGGACCATTTCCTCTGGTCCTGTTACTTGTCACCAGAGAGACCAGTGCCTGCTCCTACTTTTCCCCTCGTAAGGAAGCTGCAGACTGCTCTGAGGTCCCCCCTCAGTCTCCTCTTCTGTGGGCTGCACAAGCCAAGCGACCTCAGCTGCTCCCTTGTATGTCTCCCCCTCTAGGCCCTTTACCATCTTCATAGCCCAGATACTTGTGCCCTTGTAGAACATCGTCTTCTAGCTTCACCCTTGATATATGACATCAGATCAGGTTGGACGTGGCCCTGAGCAACCTGATCTGGTGGCAGGTGTCCCTGCCCATGGCAGGGGGGTTGGAACTAGATGATCTTTAAGGTCCCTTCCAACACAAACCATTCTATGATTCTACGATCAGGTCATTATACAGGCAGGAATATAATTGCAGTAGAGATGGAGAGCTTTCTTCAGGTACCAGCACAATTTCCAAAGCACTAGCATTAATCTAGAATGTGGTTTTAATTCCATAGTGGATTGCTACTGTATCTTAAAAAGAACAAAAATCATTCATAGAGTCAAAATCATGCTTTCCTTTAGTTTTACCTAAATGAACATTGAACTAGTTGGAGCATAATTTTTGAGAAGAAAAAGAAAATGCAGGTAAGCTTTTTTTTTTTTTAAATAAAATACAGGAATACACTATGTTCCAGCACTTTAGTAACATTTTTTAAATGTTCATTATTTATCTTGTCCAAAGGTTGGATTGAGGAAGACAGCCAGTGGATGACCCAGATAAACAGACTCCAGAAGCTAATTGATAGACTGGAAAAGAAGGTGTGTGTTTTTTTCCACCTGTTTGTTCTCTCACTTTCAGTAAAGCAACCCTTTTGAAAACACAAATGTTTTCAGTGCCCCAGTTGCAGTCTTTCCAATCAACAATGAGTGAAACTTCAACACCACCTAAGACAGTTAACACTCATTAAATGCCTACATTTTTCTTCCACCTTCTTCTTTCCTATTGCATGACAGCATGCCATGGTTTTTCCATGCTCCCCTTTCCCCTTCCTATCACCACAGATTCAACTTTTCATAAAGATCTGAAAAGCTGCATTACTATATGACTGGAGAATGTTACTGTATTTAGTTATGCTTGTTTTGAGGAACATGGTATAAGCCTCTGGTTTTAGAATATGGTATTTTTCTTTTCCTCTCCAAACTTTCCCATGAAAGCACGACAGAACATTTTATTTCCTCCTTTTCCATCAGAGAATACTCATTCATAAAGCTTAAAACACTTTTCTAATAAGTAAAGTTCAACCAAAAGCTGATGCAATCCCGCCTGGTAGCTGGCTGCAGAGGCCCCAGAGCCCAGAAACCATCTGTGGTTCCCACATCAAATCAGACCCCTCCAGGAGTCTGAAAATGACCCATCTGATCCAACAATGCCAGCATTTACAATCCCAGGGCTTGTAAAATCCTGAGCCACGTCTATCCATACAGAAAGTATCTATTATTTTTAATTATTATTCAGATTTACTTGCTACCCTGGTGTACAAAAGGTTTTTTTTATCTGTGTGTGATGACTTCTTTTTTTTGGGAGTGGCTGAATTCAGTGGATTTTGGGACCATGGGGGTTTCTTCCTCCTAGTCTACTGGAGGTGAGGTTTTAGACTGAGTGCTCTCAGACCCAGGAGTAGCTCCATTCCGTGTGCAGCTGATGTAGCTTCTACCCACAGGTCAGTGCTCACCAGCAATGAGACTGTGCATGTACTCCAAAGACATTGGCACAGGTGTCTTCAGCAGCACCCACACACAGGCAGCACTTGCAGGAACATGAACATGAACAGCAGCACTTGAAGGAAGATGAAACAGTCTGATCCTGTTCTTTCTTTTCAGCTGATCGGGGATGATCATGGGGATGATGCCTTGTGAGCATTATCATGGGTTTAAAGTATTTGTGCCTGGACCCGCACCTCTTACCCAGGCATTGGCTCAGACCCTGGGCCCTGGCAGACAAGTGTCTCCTCTCCCTCAACCAGTCATCCAACTTGAGTTCAGTAGCAAATTGCACACACAGAAAATAGTTAAGGGATTTAACAAAAAAAATAAAAATGGTGGTGACTTGGCACAGGGCTCAGCAAGAGAAGCATACTGACCTTTCTCTGCCATTGCTCCCTCCCAAATGAAAAAAACACCTCTAGCTACTTTTGCCCTTTGCAACAGTTTGGGAACAGTATTGGGTATTTCAGTTATTTCAGTCTTATTACTGATTAGCTGCATATGGTCACCCCCAGCATTGCTGGCCTTGCCAGACTTTGTGCTCATCACTTCTCCTTAACCAGCTGTGAAATTTGGCCATTACTTGAAGCACTGTCCTTAAGTCCTGTCGGCTTCTCACTCTGCTCCTTGCCATGCTCAGCAGCTCAGCCCCTTAAGCCTCTGGCCAGAGCCTACCCGTGAGCCTCTATACAACTGCTTCCTCCCAGAGATCATTTCTGCAAGAGAAAGGCAATTACATGGCAGTTGCCACGTTAATGATGTTTTAGTGGCAACTTGATTTTTCCTGAATAGATATAAACTAGATTTTGAAATGTCAAAGTCCATCATGAAAGGTAAATCTCACTTTTCCTCTGGCTTTACTCCCATCTCTGGTTTGGAAACAGCAGCTCACTGCCCCGCCACAGCTTGTCCAGCCCAGCTCAGACCGATGCCAAAAGAAAACCTAACATCTAAAAGAATGTGGAAAAAAAAAAAGAAACCTGGCCTACAGCAATAATGCAATGCAAACATTACAGAAAGCAGCCAACCATTTTGTCGTGAATAAACTTAAAACAAGGATGTTATAAAAATATCAAATCTGCCATGTTTAAATGACAGAGAAACTCAGTCTGAAAAGGAGCTCAGTGCAAAGGGAAACAATGACAGGGCATTGAACTCCCATAATTACCTCCTTTTCAATATAAACCTTGATTACTAAAACACAGCAATTAGATAAGCCTAATTTTCCCAGTAGACAGTCTTTCCCAGTAGACCCTAACCTTTGCCTAACTTGGCATCTGCTTGACTTTTTGTCTCTCAGCCATGTCTGACTGTGAGAGGTGTTAAATATCAGCTGTCTTTCAGCAGCTATTAAAAGTCCCTCTTTTTGACTTTGCCCTGAAACAGATTGGAAAGGATTGCACAATCATGCTAAAAGGCAATTTCAAAAGCCACCACTTCTCAGTTGGGTGAGGTAGGACTCCAGAGTCATTTTAAAGCACCAGCTTTGAGCTGCATGAGTTTTTATTTCCAGGCTGCTTGGCAACGGGCTGGCAGAACCTCTGTTATGCACACTGGGCTACTTCACTTGTGCTCAAAGTCAAGCCATGCAATCCATAAGCACTCTTTCCATACAGATGAGGACTATGTGCCAGTGCTCACATGCTCCAAGGTCATACAGGCTGGCTCTGTAGACATCCTATCTGTGTAGTCATGCCCTGTCTAATGACATAACACTACTGAAGAACTGCTATGGATTATTTTTATTTTTTGAAGGGGTAGAAAGTTATTAGTCAGTGGTTTCTATTGGAAAACAACTTGGTGAAGGGTTGATGTAGTGTTGTCTAAGTCTTCTGCTGCCTTCTGTCAAAAGTGAATTTGACCATGAATCAGTCTTGTAAGCTGCCTATTTTTACTCGAGTTCTAAATTTACATACACCGAAACCCAAAAAAGAATTCTTTTCTTGATACCTTTAGAGAAAGTTTGCAGAACCATTCCTTCCTCTCTTTTGCCATGTTTCCCTAGAAAAAAATGGCACTGAAAGCATGGAAGAATTACAGGAATATGCATTTTCCCTTCAGATTTTTTACCTGAAGTGTTTGAACTGACAATAAAGCTGTGTGTTTTTCCCTCCACACACACATTTTATGCTTTTCTATCCATGTTCACAGCAGTTTCTAAGTATTTCACTGCTGCCTTGCTCTGCCACCTGCTGCTGGTGGAGGTCCTGTGTTCATTTGAATTCTACCTGCACATCTCTTGTTGGTTTTCAGCGAGTACAGCATCTGTGCTGGCAGAATGCCTGCTATCTGAGGTTAATCAATCCTCACCCAGGCTGGGAGCATAAGAAATTTTTTTCTCTTTGCTGCACAAGAACTGTGTGCAGTGAGAAGTGAAGCACCACAAACAAAGAGTGCGTTTTTCTCCAGCTGCTTATTGGAAATCAGTCTCTTTTCAGAATATCATAATGGCACTGAGTTAGAAAGTGCTGCATGTGCCTAGCATGTAAAGGATGATTTTGTGTGCACTACTAGTCGGTGTTTGTGTCAATCACCGATTCATGAAGTGCACATCCAGACTGTGTGCCAAACATGCTGCTGCCTCAAAGACACATCTGTTTGCTGCTGCCCAGCCTATGTTCACGGCAAGTGCAGCAGTTCAGAAACCTGACCTGGACCATCATACAAATCTCTTGACACTAGAAAACAGCCCCTTGCAACCCTTTATAAACCTCCCGCAGAGAACTTTGTGTAAAGTTTTATCATGGCATAATAGTAACTGATAGTTCATTCCAAATTACCATTCTTGCTCATCTCTATAGTTCACGTGACAATTTGAGAGCATGTATGTCTTTTCTCAGTTAAGTCCATACATTTGTGAACAAGTGGTTTTTTTACTTTGTCGAATGAAAAAAAACCTGCTGAGCATTAGAGATAAACCTTTACAAAACAGCCCAGCCTGGATTAATCACTGAGGTATACCAGATCAACATTTATGCTTGACTTACAGCTAATAAAGAAGGCATTTAGTTCTAACTTCTTGAAGTAAAACAGAATCTAGCTATTGGAATAGTTTGTTAAAAAGGTAAGAGCAGAATATGGCTGTAGTATTGACTCTTCTATTTTCTATTTTCTTTTCAACTGCCTAAAAGGACCTAAAGCTTGAGCCATTTGAAGAGGAAGTTTTAGAAGAAAATGCAAGATCTGTAAGTACTTTTCAAGATAACGATTTTCACATTTGATTATGAATGCTAGCTGTTGAGACAACAATCTCATCTGGTCTCTTTTGTTAAAAAGTAACTGTAAAAATCATTACTCTCACTTTTTCCAGTGATAAGAAACCATTTTATTTAGCAGTGAAACCATTTTATTTAACTGTGAAAGAGGCAACAGAACAAAACTCAGAATACATGAGCAAAAATTTTACATTAATTTTTGCGTTGTTTTCAAAGGATACAGGGAGCCAAACCTTAACTTGCATAAGGAGGAAAAGGTGTCATTAATAAAATTTACAAATTTGGCAGCAGTGTTTATGGGGCGGTAGCTTCTCTGCTTCAAATCACCTAATGCTGCATGCATGCTTTAAATCATGGTTGTACAGCCTCCCTCCCTCCCAAAACTGCTACAGGAAATCTTAATAGGAAAGATGGGAGACTATCTAGTGCTAAGCACTAATCGATATTACAATGTACAAAATCAAAATCATGACCAGAAATAAACTTACTGTTAAGTAAGTTTATGTCCCAAGATTGATAGATTAGCATTCCTAAATTCAGAGCTTTGAACCTAATGCAACACAAATCAAATACACATGAAAAAATAACCAAGAGAGATGATCCATCAAATTGGATCATTATTTCATCACAGGAGTTGCATTAGATTTTTTTTTAAATGAGACCATACAATATTGCTAGACAGATTGCTTATAATTCATAAGATAGCTGTATTAATAATCAAGGCAGAAATGAGTCAAAAACCTGTACAAGAAATTAAGTTGTATTCATTAAGAAGCACATTGTGTTGCTTTGAATATTCCACTAGTTAAGTTGTCAAGCTTCAACAGATGAATAACACGTAAACTATTTAAAATAGCTAAAAGGATAAATAGGTCTTCTGTACTGCTGAGTGTTTCCAGTCTTGTTTATAAAGATTGTTCATTTTCAGAAAGGTGGAGGAAAGAAAACCCTCTCTATTCATCACTTAACATGGGCTGCCTTAGGCATCTCACTCAGGTGCGAGTCAGGGCTCTAAAAGGTAAAAGCAACAACATATCCAGTGCAGACTGTGGGGGTTTGCTCTTATCCCAGACCTTACACCTGCTTGCATACAGATTCACCCAAGGAAACACACTGTCTTTATTACTGAATATTTCAAAGATCAGCATTTGCTTTGCACTCTTCTGAAAAGACTCTCTCATCCAGGATTAGGACAACTGTCTCTGAGATGGACACTCATTTTGGGTGTTTCCATTCTGTACCTCAGCTTGTCTAGACATAAGAGCCACACTTGAGCATTTCTACTTCTTCACTCCAGAGCACTAAAATGGGGACTGCAAACTTCAAAGGAACTTCTGTGGATTTGCTTTCATGCTTTATGGTTTTTTCATTTCATGATATGACTTTTCTGAGTTTAAAGTACAAGGAATTCAGAGGATGATATGGCAGTAATATTGTAATGTTTTTGTATCAGCACATAATGATCGTTCAAAATCAAATGTGTGTGATAGAAGAAAAAATCGAGGAATTCCATCTTGCCCTGAAGCAGTATGTGGAATCTGCTTCTACTCTGGGTGGCTGCCTGCAGTAAGTACAATGTTATTGTCCTTGGGCAGAAGGAAGGAATGTAGTTTCATTTCTTGAATAACTGGGATTATTTATAAAGAGAGAACCTGTAACACCTGTCCTGGCAGCTTGTGCATAATCTGTAAGACAGAGCTTTTCAAAGACAACTAGAACAAGATGTCAAAACGTGCAGATTTTAAGTACTATCAAAAAATGACCATAAAGGCTATCCCAAAGATGTTAAACAATCTTTTCAGGCTTCTTAGCTCCACAGGTCATTTATTCATGACTTCTGGAAGCTCCTAGGCTGAGACTCTTTATTGGAAAACTCATTTGCCAGCCTTCATTTATGCTCACCTGGCAACTTGTCAACTTGTTCACCAGTTCTCTGCTTAGAAGCTTTCAGAATCTTCCCTTTAGGCTGTCATTTTAAAATTTTAATTCATAATAAAGAACTGGGAAAATTAAAAAGCAAAATTTTCAATGAAACTGTGTTTCTGCTTTGCTCCTTTTAGAATTAAATAAGCTATTAAATAAACTATTATGGGTTAAGAATAAATTTTCATGGCTCACCACTGTTCTGAATTTCTGAATTTCACACACTTGAGAAAGTTACTACTATACACACTGTAGACCATTATGAAAAAGATATTTTTATATGTGTACACAATATAGGATCTTCCTATATATTCAAAGGCTTCAAAGCCTGTCTATTATACCCCTAATTTATAAGCCTTTGCTATGAGATTATCACACTTAGGATTTTATCAGTAGTGTCCGCACAGACCAGAAAAAGCAAGTTAAGCTGCAAGAGAATTGAAATTTCTGCACTGGTTCACTTGTAAAGGCAGACTGATGAGGAAAATAAAATTCTCCCATTGGCCAAGAGATGGAAAAAAAACCAAAAAACAAGAGAAGCCCCTCTGGCCCCTTCCAAAAATGAACACCAAGCTAAAGACTGTAGTGACTGCAGACTTGTCAGGGGAGAGAGCTTACATGACTTTAGAATGCAATTTAACAAATGATGGCAGGAAGTTCCTTCCTCTCCCAAGTTTACAGGCATTTGGTAAGTCTGTAATGCCACCTACCGGATGGGTTTTGCTGCAGCTGGTAATGACAAGGATTTGGTTTATTCCAACAGCTTTCGATATATTTGCTGTTTTACCATGTGCTTGCACATACAGCAGGAGAAAACCAATAAATCATAAAACATTGCTTATTACAGTATGAAATATAATCTGATACCAGTTTTCAAGCACATCAGTAGTGAGATCAGCAATCTTACACTTGGGCACTTAGAGAAATATGTATATATACTTTTTGTACTATTTATCTAAACACTAATTTGAGTACCCACATGCATTAGTACCGTACATGCTATAAAGGTTTTATGCTCAGGATAGTAAGTGGGATGATTATCTGTAGAGGATCAACAGATACTCTGTTGATCCATGATATATTGTTAGCTGAAAAGTGTAAGGACAAGTAACTAGTACCCAAAATATTATTTTAAAAATGTATATGCAGCAGATATCAGCCAATCTGACTTTATACTACATTGTAGATATACTCCATTTGCTTTCAAAGCACAGAAATTCCATGACACTTCGATGCATCTCTTACACAAAAAGATAACTTCTACTGTGTAATTTTTCAGTGAAACAACCTCTACAAACTTACTCAAAACTGTTCACTGTGTGGAACGGGATCCCCAGGGAAGTGGTCACAAGCCTGACAGAGTACAGGAAGCGTTTGGACAATACCCTTAGGCACATGGTGTGACTCTTTGGGATGGTCCTGTGCAGGACTAAGTGTTGGACTTGATGATCCTTGCAGATCCCTTCCAACTTGGCATATTCTGTGGTTCTGTATTAGCTGATCTTTCCTGAACCACAGTTATTTAATTTTATGTATTACTGATTAGCATTTCTTTACATATATGGTACTATTAGAGCAAAATGAAAAATGAGTTTCATAAATAAGAGTCCATCTTAAGTGCAGTAATATAAAATATTACTAAGTAAAAATAAGTATACAACAAGAGTTTGGGGTTTTTTTAAAGTTAAGATAATTTGTAGTATATGATCACTCATTTGTTAAAATTATTGTTTGGGTTTTTTGGTTTTGCTTTTGTTGTTTTATTTTTTTTTTTTTTTCAAAAATCACTGCATTTGGTCCTACTTATAGGCAGTTTGGAATAAGATGTGTATGTCCAATAACTTTGTTGTGTTTTGTTAAATTAGTTCAATTGTACAATTCTTAGTATTTCCATACAGAAGCTTCCAAGTAATTTCCGCTTCATTGTTTATGAGTTCTGGGAGAACAGCAATGCCTGGAATAGGTAAGTTCTGGAGGTTTGGTGGCTTTTTTTTTTTTTTTTGGTAATACATAAAGTTTTGAAGGCTTTGTGCAGAAAGACTGAATATAAATTACTTAAAATACTGCTAACCAATTTCTTGCTAAATATATCACTATTAATACTTCAGAATACTTCAATTGCTAGACTTAAATATACTGAAACATAAATAAAAATATCTGAAAGACAAAACTAATTCAGAACAGAAAAAGTCTGAAAGTGATAAAAATATATCATCAGATAGATGTTAGCTCATCAGAGACAAAAGAACAGGAAGGCGGCAATATTACCAGAGTTTAATGGTAAAGAAAGAAACAGAAGGAGCCGACAGACAGAACGCATGCTGTCCCGCAACACAGTTCAGCATACAAGTAGTCCTGGGGAGCTCTCCCACAGCTTCCCAATCCACATCACAAAAACCCATCCAACAGACTCCCACAGTGTCTCTTTTGGGCCCAAAATGGAAGTTGTAGTGATTAAAAATCCTACTAGTTGAATTCTACCCTCCAGCAGAAAGATAAGAAACCGAGTAGAGACAAAAAGATTGTCCTTAACTACATTTAGGTTAAATCCCACACAAACCAACCCTATGATCTGAAGATAGAAACTGTTCTGAAGGGAGATGGAGAAGTCTCTTGAAGCTCAGTCGCTTTCCTTTCGAACAAAACTCCAGTTTTACTGGGTTTCCTATCACAAAGACTCAAGAACACTCATAACACATGTCAACGCTACACTGGGTCACAACCACGAGACGAGCATCAGAGTGACAGCTAGATGCACAGAAGAAAACCTGTGTTTAATATAATATGCAAGCACTTCACAGCTTATCTGGACTCCTCTCCCACTATCACCATTGCCTAAGTTTTGAAGCACAAAATCTCTGTATAGCATCAACTGTAAAATTTCTAATGCTCGTAAAAAAAAATTGAGCCCCTTTAAAAAACTTACTTTTTATTTTATTTTTTTTTTTTTACATTTAGCCACCTTCAAATGAATTACAGCAAGACATTCCAAAGAAGTAATGTGGATTTCTTGGAAACTCCAGAGCTCATCACAACAATGCTAGTCCCTGGTAAATATCAACTTTTCACATTAAACTGTTAGTTCCAGATAAAAAGTTCTGCAATATTAGTGTGTTCCATACACAAGACCACTGCATAATGTCACCCTTAGTCAGATCTTTGGTAAAGTATGGAGGAGAAAAGGACTCCAAATGTTTTTATTTTAACCACAGAAATATAAAATGCATCAGCAAGAAGAAGACCCACAATGCTTTACTTTATATAGTGCAAACATACACAAGCATATTCTGTTTAAGAAAATATCTAGAATAAACAATACTGTTTGTGAATGGTAAAACAGACCCCGTTTAAGATTTTCAAGCAAAAAAATGCTTTCTGATGAAGACTTCAACTTAATCCTATTTACACTGCCTGAAGGGAGCCTTAATTACTAATAATTTATGTTTATTAACCAATCTATTTTACCTTTTTCCTGCTATGTTGAAAAACTACTTTTAAAAAACAAGGTGTTAAAGATTCCAAATTATTATTCTTAATGCAAACCTATGAGCATGCAACATCTTCCTTCTCCTAGAAATGAAAGTTAAGAGACAGTGCAGAATGAAGAAAAGCAAGCATCAGTCCCATATTTACACAGGGAGGAGAGCAATTATTTTTTATTTTACGGAACACAAATCTATTAAAATAAAACCCTAATTTCCTCTATGTCTCCGTACAAGCTAAATTTAAAATCACAAAACCACACCTAGTAGAAAAAAAATGTAGTCCTGTACCTGGAGTTTCTCCTTAAAAGAAACCAGCCAAGACATCTTCAGACCTCATGAGCCTGATCTGAGCACAAAATTATATGCCAGGGATTCCTGCAGTACCAAGAGACTACACTTAATGAACCAATAATCTCTGTAAATCTTGTATTTTACTGGGAAATTTAAGACAAAGTTGGCTGTAGGAAACAATTATGCCTTTTCCCAAAATTCTTTGTGTCGGAGTGTTAGACTGCATATGATCCAGGAGCGTTCCAGGGTAGTCTACTCACCGGTAAAGTACAGTTAACATAAAATAAAATGTAAACATTATTTTTAAATGCCTAAATATAGAAGTGTCTGAAATTGAATTCCAAATACTCATTAAAGCATTGACTCTGCCTGCTCAAAAGGATTTCAGTCTGCAGCACTCTATCCTGGCAGACTGTTGCCATAGGAACAGCATTTCTCACTGTGCGCTCCTTGCTGGGGCAATGGGAATAAATGCATTCACAGTCATTTGTACAATTTTATAGATTACCTGTAATTTAGAAATCTGTGCAGAGACGTGGACTTTTGTTTCATGGAAAGTACTTCCTACGACTGATCTATACAAATTTGGTCTATACATTGTCTTAAGCTGTGCCAGGGAAGGTTTAGGTTCAATATTAGGAAAAAATTTTTTACAGAGTAATCAGACATTGGAATGGGCTGCCCAGGGACGTGGTGGATTCACTGTCCCTGGAGGTTTTTAAGATGAGACTGGATGTGGCACTCAGTGCCATGGTCTAGTAACCACAGGGGTGTTGCATCAAGGGTTGGACTTGATGATCTCAGAGGTCTTTTCCAACCCAGTCGATTCTATGATTCTGTGAAATCCTATTTGTGTTT